>NC_134704.1:4093333-4405500 GCF_043290135.1 Rhipicephalus microplus | reverse complement strand
GACCAGGAGCAACAGCCACCATCAGGTGTTGTGTGCCTTGCAAAGTTGGCATCATCGCACATGGTGGCGTGGGCCACTTGCAACGCAACACAATGATGACTTAAAAAAGCGTAATTCAAGAGCCCGTTTTCTTTGTTAGACACAACATTAGTGCAAACAACTAATAGACAATGATCCCAAGAATGCTTTCCTTGGAATCATTGTCTCTTAGTTCTCACTATCACAATGATGTCGAACAGTGCAAAATGCCCTGTAGAGCCTTCAAGTACAGTACCTGTGCCACAAAGGCACAAGAAATGGCAACACTTAACAAGTCATTCCCAACACTATATGTATTGCAAGACTACGTTTCATTGGCTTTTTTATATTTCATTATATTGGGTTTGAGTGTAACTTAAACGCCTTTCATACTTGGCTGGGCAGCCAAGTGAAGGTTGAAATTTAATGTTGGAGTCCAATTGAGAGCAGCCAAAGTAAGGCAACGAGATAAGACAATGCTATCAGCTTTACTCATACTGCATGTTCGTAGAATATAGCTGGCAGGATTGGGTGCATTCAGTACGGCTACTGTTGATGAAGCAAGTCAAAATGGGCCACCACAATCTATGAGGAGACAAAAGGAGTGAGAGGAGCTCTTATCTTCAAATTGCAATCATGATGCAATTGGAATAGGCTGTATTGGCCTCAATATCGAACAGTCTCCACCTAGTGGTGAACTGACAAAACCCAGAGGTAAGTATGCCGGTGGCCCATTGCTGCTTCAGCAGCAGTGTGTTGGGTTCGTTGTTCCGCAGTGCCAAGGCACGAGGACGGTTTGGTCACCATTGAATAAATTAATGATTTTTTTTTTGTAAAACCAATAGCTTTTTGAGGAGGGATGCAAAATGAATTTCTTTAATGCAATTACACGTGTACACTTGTCGCTTTTCAGTGTGTCCTGAGGCTAAAATATGCGATTCCATGTCACATGTATTGTCGCGATAAACCATATCATTGAATTCAGAGTCGCCTCTTCCAGATGCAGCTCTGACAGTCCCAGTTCCATCATCACATACTTGCTCCCATCGTCCGGGCTTTTGCATAAGTCCCCAA
This sequence comes from Rhipicephalus microplus, assembly GCF_043290135.1. Lineage (NCBI taxonomy): Eukaryota > Metazoa > Arthropoda > Arachnida > Ixodida > Ixodidae > Rhipicephalus > Rhipicephalus microplus. The sequence continues at coordinate 4,404,408 of NC_134704.1, read as the reverse complement.
AAAGCCTACCTAAAGTTCATTGCTGACAAGATAGCAAAACGTAACTGCACATGCTCTGCAGGATTCTACTAAATGGTCAAGTTGTTTGGATATGGTTAGTCACGACACTACTCACTATTTTTTGTATTGCACTTTGCCAGGCAGCTTCTGCTAGTACTACCAAAGGTCTCGCAGCCTATCAGGTCTGAATTGTTTTTCAGGTATCCGTTTAAAAGGTTCAGAAAATAAGTATACCAACATGACTTGCGGTGATAAATCATCACTTACATGATTTGTTCATTTCTGGAGCATCTTTTACTGTTTTGGGACTCACATGTACCTAAGAATACTGAGAGCTCTCGTGGAAGCCCAGTAAGCACGATGGAAAATGTGTAAACTACAGTAAGGCTCAGTGACATTCGTTTAAAATGAACTGAATACTTCCGTTAATTTACTTGCAGAGTACTCGGATACGTAAAAGCATAAGCAAATCATGACTTGTAGCTCTGGCCAAGGCACCACCATCTTTTGCGGGATGCAGTGGTGCTCATGCACGTGGCAACCACGCGACCAACAAACGTGAACGCTGAGATGATGGCCTGAAGACGAATATTTGAACTCTTTCGATATTGCTATTTTCACAAGAACACTGTAACACATTGATTTTTTCATATTATATTAATATTCCTAGTTGCTTAAACACCTATCTTCAAGTCGTTCATGCTTTTTTTTTTTTGCACAAAAAATCGTACCTGCAGCTAGAAAAACGACGTAAATTGGTTATTAAATGTGGAGCATTTCTTAGTCGGTGGCGCCGTCCACACCCCCACTGCACATGCTCGCTCCAGGAGCCATTGAAGGATAAGACACCACAGGCCGTTCAGCAAGCTGAGCATGTGCAGTGGAGGTGCATGGCTTGCTCCCCCGTACTCCTCGAACGCGGGCGGTGTGTATGTAAGTGGCAGAGTGCGCGTTCGGAATTCAGTAATGGGCGTCTTTGAAAAGTGTCAAGTCGGCTTTCGCTCGACTTGACACTTTGCTTGACTGCCTTGCTGTTCCAACACCTGGCAAGCCATAATGTTCCGAAAGGCTGGCATAGGAATTGAAGCGTATTCCTGGCTCTATGCAATACATGCACCATTACAGAATGAAGCAAATCCTTCCACATGGACATTGAACTTTCTGGAGCTATGGAACACAGAATGACCACATACAATGACCCCGCACGAGTGGTGTATCTTTGTGAACAAAGCGACAATGATCTTGACACCTATAACCTACAACAATGAGTAACAGTATCGCAAGCAGCTCTAGTGTCACTTCAGGGAATTATGCAACTGAACTTGCACGAAGCATACTATAAAATGTTGATATTTTTCGTGGAGCGATATCTGAATCCACACACCCCTTTTTTTGCTGCTTGCATGAATCATGTGTTGCCTCATCCCCACAGGTCTAGGCTTGGCTGCCAAGTGTACCTGACCAAAGACCTGAGTGGCATGGAAGTCAAAGTACCTGCTGGTGTCAACGATGCAAGGGGAACAGACACGTGACTACACATCGGTGCTAGATATTGCTAGTTATGCGTAGAAATACAATATATTTTTGCAGCAATTATCTCTTTTCTGTGAAGCTGCTACATAGGCCATGCTACAGACACACAGCAAAGACGTGTATCTCAAGTGATTTATTCTAATACCATCCAGTTTACACAAATCTGAAAAGCAAATGAAAGCATAAAAAAAGCAAACTTGCAAATACTTCAGCGATGATCTAATGTTGACCTCATCCCAACTCGAGAGCCAATGCATGTGAAAGACCTGGCATTTACAATCCTAGAAACCACATTTACAGGCGTTCTCCATACACTACCAATGAAGCACTGGGCAGTCGGCATTTTAAGACCGAGGAGTAATGTGGCTAAATTCATGCTAACCTATGTACATGAGCCAGTCAAACATTGCGAAAGCAAGGGCAAGAAAAAGCACAGTGGTAGAAAAGTAATGCATTAAGCTTGGCATGCACACCCTGCAGTGCATTTATATATTATACATCTGTACACTAAGTTAATTGTGAAGCCACCCCTTGGCAGCTGCAGTATCCAACGGTGCAAAAACATAAGCGTTCATTCAGAAAGAAGTAAGCAATCGTAATGCACCACCATAGAAAACGTGACTAAAACTTCACTCCTTGGCATACAAAAGCAGTCTTGCACGTCATCACAGGTGGCAACAGCACACACATTGCCAACACAGTAGGGCTTGTAGATGTTGAGGAATGAATGCACCAGCAGTTTGTGTGCAAGTCGCTGCCAAATCAGGGCCGGCATGCTCAGCTGGATCATGTTGCCTGCTGCAGAGGAGGAGTCCTTCTTCGACTGTTACGACAAATCTGAAACGGAATCGTAACAGTTGGGTACAAATCTCATAAAAGGCTTTCCTCCCACTGTTTCAATGTTTTAGGCTGTACACCCTAGAGAAACTTTTTACAATTTGCCTGCACTTGCGTCCAGCTGCAGGGTCTCGAGAACACCACTCTCGAAAGACACAGAGCAACCAACATGTGCACATGTATTAACCTGCTTTTACATCACGACAAGCTCGACAGCATCACCTAATACACCACACTAAATGAACCACGCCAATACAACACACAAACATAGCCAGCATGAAGTACTGCGAATGTGGCATCGCCTATGTTCGACTCATTAAGAGCGATCCACGGGAAACGACCATTGGTGCAGTGCCCCATGGATCCACCACAGGTTATTTTTGTCGATGCGCGGCGCTACTCTAAAAGAATCTTGCTACTATTTTCTGAGTGCAGGCACAAGCTATCCTGCTAAGGAGCGCTGCAAGTGCCACCGTCCTAACCCTAACCCACTAGCGTATTGTTTATCGCAGGTGGCAAAATTGAGCATAACTTTTCCTTGTGTCTTCACATGGTGCAAAATGACGTCAACTGTTCAATTTCGTGGCAGCAAAGCCAACTCAACGGAAAAGGCAACTTGTTTCTGTTAGTTACATCATCGCTTTTTCGAACAAAGAAGTAGCTGTGAATGATGGTTAATAAGAAATGCCACTTTTTCAGTGGTTGCCAGCGTAACCGTATGTGCCATGGTATTTTCATGACCATCACTGATCAGCTGTTTTTAAAAATGGCTAGAATGCACCCACCTGATGGTTAAATACGCATGCAACAAGTGTTTCAAATGCCTTTAAAGACATGTCTTTTGTGCCTTTGGGCCAGGTGAAACACGACCATGAAGTTGTTCGATCGTAGCATCCATGAGAAAGCTCCAATGGTGAGTTCAGCCTGCCACAGTAATATTCTCTGTGCACGCGACTTAATAAACTGATGTTCTTTTTGTCAGAGCCTAGCCATATCCAGTTCACTTAAGGCGTTTTTGAATCAATTTAACATTTCAATTGCTCAATTAACATTTAAAGAGACACCAAAAAGCAAAACAATTTTCGCATATTAGTGAAGTACAATTCCACAACTCCGAAAACACCAATCTTACCACGACATGGTGCTTGGTAAATGAAAAAAATGTGTGACCAAAAAAAAGATGTGGGTGGAGACGCAAAATCTCCACAACAAACATCGTGACGTCATAGATATTGAAATCTTCCGCAGGCACCATTTTGGCTCAAACATTCCTGATGACTTGCATTGTCTCGCAGGCACCGATTGATCGCTTTCAGCAAAATGCATGGTAACTTAGCTCAGTTTATTACTTCTCGTTCATCAAGCAGCAACTTGGCTAAGTTTATCACTTCACAAAAGCTTGAAAGAAGGCAAGGCCGCAACAGTGCGGCAAAAATAGACGCCTCAGATCGGAACAACCTGCACTGACATTACACAGTACATGGGCCTTCAGCATTTTTTCTCTGTCAAAACACTGTGACCACAATCAAACCCATGTGTTTCAGGTCAGCAGACAAGCACTGTGCTACTGAGCAAATGCAACACAAAGTACGGGCACCATGACTAAAAAACCACCAACACGATTTGGTGTGATACGACACCCAGAAAAACAAATGCACAAAAACTGCCAGCGTATTAATGACAAAGAGTGCTTACCAGTGCAAACGACAGGGCAGGAGGGGACAGGAGAAGAGACGAGACAGAGCGCTGAACTGCCAACAATTTATTTCTTGCGAAGGTCTTCGCTTTTATACAGTTATAAGTCGCAACAGTCATGCGTGAAGAAGGGGTGCTACGCCGACAAGCAAAGGAACAACTTTTCCTTATTGGTGAGCGCGACAGAAGGGGTGCTAACACAAGCATTTTTCAATGAGCAAATCTTTTCTGCCCCTATAATCTCTATTCTAAAATAATTCTATTCCGCATGACTCATTCTTGCAATGCATTGGAGAATATATAGATGAGTTTGGCGCCTCCAAATTCCAGACCCAGTCTGGCGTCAGCGTCACTGGGTTTTTAGAGCTTTTAAGGTTTTACCTTCAGTCGACTTACATCCTATGGAATTGAAAACCTAACCTTCAAAAATCCGGTATCTGTATTGGTTCTCGCATCGCTCCCATTGTCAGTGATCTGTTTTTAGGCAAATTAGATCCATTTCGGAAGTTTTCACAAACACTAATGTGACGCAGGTTTTCAGATATGTAGATGATTTTTAAATTTTTATGGACATCGATGTTGCATCGTATAGGAATGACGCTCTTGCAGTTTAAGACCTGATCAGAAATGGTTTCAAACATTTTGAGCTTACTTACGTACTTTCTGAAAATTGTGAAATCAGGTTCCTTGACTTTAAGCTATTCCTGAATAATGGACGCACTTGCTGGATGTATCAACCACGTGGAAATAAGCCTGTTTTGCCTTTTCATTCCGCGCATTCTAAATTAGTTGAGCGACGTATCGCAAAATCTTGCTTCATGAATGGCTTGCGAAAATCCTGTGTGCACAAGATTACAGAAAGCTTTGTTGATCAATCTTCAAGGCTGACGTTGGCTGGTTACCCGGACCACGTGCAAGTTTTCGTTGCCGAGGGCCTGCTGCGTGAACTTCAGGCCAAAAGGAACGATAATGTAGTCCCACCTGTCACAGCTAGACAGGCTTTTGCGGTGATTCCGTATATGCACAAGATAGTGCACAATCTTAAGAAAGTGGCACAGCGAGTTAATGTGAAGGTGGTCTTCACGGCCCCTCAAAAATTGAGTCGCCCGTGAAAGCTGTTCGTTCCTCCGTCCAGACCCACCCTCGGTTGCACTAAAAAACATGCAAATAAATTTAGAGATTGCATCTATAATGTCTGGAGTATCAGCTGCTGTTATCGCGTGGAAGGTATTATGTCGGTCAAACAGGTCGTTGTATAAACGAGAGGCTGAGGGAACATATGTAAAATGTGGATCGCTATAAACTAGGATGGCTGTCCATGCACTGCAGCACGTGTGGCTGCCGGCCAATATTTTCAGAGTGTACTATTGTTGAAACATGCAAGGATCGCATCACACGCGAGATCATACAGGCAGGAAAGACATGCTCATTGAAATATGCTTGTGTTAGCACCCCTTCTGTCGCGCTCACCGATAAGGAAAAGTTGTTCCTTTGCTTGTCGGCGTGATATACTTATGCACTGTGATTGTGTTTCACGCATGACTGTTGCGACTTATAGCTGTATAAAAGCGAAGACCTCCACAAGAAATAAATTGTTGGCAGTTCAGCGCTCTGTCTCGTCTCTTCTCCTGTCCCCTCCTGCCTTGTTGTTTGCGCTGGTAAGCACTCTTTATCATGTTATACCAACACGCCCAATCCTACTGTCTCTTGAGTATTAATGACAATGTTAAGGCTGACCGAAAAACAACAGGTCTCCAGACAGTTTTTTCAGCCAAGGAAGATCGAACATGGCCTCTGAAACTGGAAGATTGTGAGCGCATCCAATCTTAGAAGCAGCCAAACATGACCAAGCCAACGAAAAATCTGAAATGGCGGCTTTCAAATTCAGTAGCATGGCTTAAAATGAGCAATAGAGTCCGGAAAAGCTAACTTTAGGGCATGAATTTATCCGAAAAATCCTTCGCGAAAATGCATGAGTGCTATGGGAATGACAAAAAAATGGAACTCGGCAGTGGTTGTGTCCTGGATAGCCCCGCAATGTCAACAGAGGGACATTCTGCTGCTTCTACTTGGACCATGACTTTGGGCAAGTCAGCACAACAGCGCGATCTCAGTTGGCAAGTTCTGCAGAACAGACATTTACATCGTCGACTGAATTGTGAAATACGAGTGTTTTGCAGCAGTTTATCGGTGGGACCCAACAACGATGCCCGCCGACGCAGCCTTCTATCTCTGGGGAATGGCAGACATGTGGTTTCAGGCTCATAAGGCAGCTATAACAAGTTGAGATGCTTGTAAGCAAAAGCTCCATGACCTCTTTGATAGACAGTTAGCCACTTCGAAGGATCTCTCCAGTCAGGATCAACAAAATTCGACTGAATTCTATCTGTCGTACATACCTGATGTTCTCACACTTCGCCATCGTGTCAACATTAACATGACCGAGAAAGACAAATTCAGCCATGTGCTCAAGAGCATTGCAGATGATTCTTTCGATCTGCTGGTGTCGAAAGAGTGCTCGACCATGGACAACATTATTAAAGATTGCCGGCACTTTGAAAAACTGAAGAGTCGCTGCATCGCCCAGCATTTCAAGCCACTTTCAAATACTGCAGCTACGTCCCCCTGCAAGGACCTTCAGCTGTCTATCACTGAGAGCGTAGTCCAAATCATGAGTCACGAAATCGAGGCGGCGTCTTATCTTTTCAGCACAGTCGACAAGATATGTGGACTTGTCTGTTGCCCAGGCAAAGCTTTGCATTGGTAATTTTATGCTTGTAAATCGCTGTCATCACAAAGTGCCAGGAACAGCTTCTGCCATAGACACTGATGAGTACGGTGCTATACAGCAGAGTCCCACTTAAAACTAAATTTCTCTTAAAACGAATGATCACACTTACAACGAACGTCCGTGAACACCGCTGATTGGTTAAAACGAACGGAGTCTGCGCTCCGGCACGCGGTGCGAGAAGTATAGGTGGAACGATGGAGCGCCACTGCTGCTCGCTCGCTGCGTTCAACTTATATTCCACCCCATCGCGAGATGGTAGGAGCAGTCACGTGGCTCACAGCCGTGCGAGTGGAGAGCGGGTGCCATTTAGGCAAAGCAGTTGTAGTCACGTTGCGCTCTTGTTTTCGTTGTTTTTTTTTTTGCTTATGCGCGATGAGAGTCCATACTGTTCGTGTGAGCAAGTTGTGAAATGGGAAAAATGTTTTGTGCTCCAGTGCAAATCTGGCTATACACATGCACGAAAAAAGTTTTGCTGCTCCCCGAGATGCGGACTCCGTGCTGCAGCCGACCGACTACGTGTGCGAGAAGCACTTCGAGCCAAGGTAGATGTGGCAATCCACAAGGGGCATTGTCTAAAATTAATTCCTAAAAGAATTTCCTAAAATTAAGTAGAGTGTGCTGTGATCATTCAGCGACCATGGGATAGGTAGTACATGGGCCTAGTATTCCTACTTGCGGGCGGCGAATTGCACTTGGGGCTTAGTTTATTGCTGTGTTTCGGTTTTGTTTCGAAGGAAAGAGCAAACCCTTTGGAACTTTGTGACCTGATTTTAAATGGTAAGCCTAAAAAAAAAAATAAGGTGCTGAAGCGCAACCAATGAACATTTGCTGATTTTGTTTTGTGAGAAAGCGGCTCTAAGCCACACGAACACACGCAGATCCAGAAGTACGAAGTTTAGACATGCATGACCCATGATTCCATAGAGTTTTATACAATAATACCGAGAGAAGAATCTCGCGCTGCGATCGTGTACCCCCATGGGAATTGTGAGAAGTACAAGCTTTGGATTGGATAGGCTTAGCTAGCAAACTGTCTACAGACCTTTTTCCACAGTTTCAGTTCCATTCTTTGTGCAGCCGCAGTATTCGACACGATTGTTGTGTTCTTGCTTTTGGGTTCGGTTTCGGAATGACATGTGAGGATGCCAGGGGGCGCCGCTGTGGCATCCAGGATTTCAAGGCGAGTGTAAAATAAAACCAGTGTGCGTTGGGTAACTGTGGAGTGCGGTTGTTGTTCTTCTCTTCGACGCTTCGCGTCAACCCGCGTGTTCGGGCTGGTCGGCGTCCCCGCCGGCCGCGTAGTCTCCGTCGGCCGCCTTCTTCTTCTGCTTCGTCGGGACCAGCCAGCCCCAACACAGCAACAATGCCAGTCGCAGTGTCAGCTACAAGTTTGGTAGAGAAACATAGGGTCGATCTGATGGTTTGAAAACTATGATATTTTGTGAACCTTTCATGATTAGTACGGCAGCTTCTCAGCCAGATAGTCCTGCAAGTGGCGCGTGCTACAGCTATTATGCTGCTGCTCTCAGCCGGGTCTTGACAAACAAGTGAAGGTAAGTGTCAATTTGTTGAGCAACCCTTGAATGCATTTAACTCCCATGCAAAGCGAGTAGCAGTGAAGATATTAAAATGCTCGTGAGCAAAATTTGCTAGTGTGCTGGCGGGTCAAGTGCAGAGGCATACCCAAATGTGCAGTGGCTTTATTGATGTTACAGGTCAGTGGCATCATAAGCAGTGCTTTCTCAATAGAGCAGAAATTGTATGCAACCACCTTCCGACGACACTTGGGGTGCATGTAAAACGCATGCAGCACAAGGCTGCAGAGAAAACGGCCCCTCGGGGCTTACATGTGGCCACTGCTTGAAGTAGCAATGTTTTCGTCTTTAGAAAGGCCCAATACGTACTGAAGAGATGAATTGCTCGTTTGACGAAAAGAGTAAAGTTGCTGAGCTCCCAATTGAAAAAAGTGCACGGGAAAAGCTGTCATCCGATGAAGCACTGTGTGATAAGCTACGCACTGTGTGGCAGCTGCCAAGAGTACCACTAAGAAGCACAGGTGCTATACTGAGCAATGGCTCCTACTCTGCCTCCTACTTCATATCCGCAGCCCGTCAGGATACTACTTTTTAAGGAACAACATCTTGTCGCTGCTATGCGTTTCAAATTTAGGAAAGTATCTCTCAATGGTTCGTGTCAAGTGTGGATTCGAATGCTGATTTATCGCCACTTTCCAGAAACAAGTTAGCAACCAAGGGTCAATTCCAGAAGCATGATATTCTGATCTTTTACGAGATCCACGTTCGCAAGGAGATGAGAGCATTCGCAAGGAGATGAGAGTCAACTCCACAACGATGCCTTACACGGGCCACTCAGACTTTGGAGGCGAGGTGGAAGCGTCACAGCAACAGGCAGACCGTGGACTTGCTTTTACATTTCGTTCCTTTGGAGAAAATTATTCCCAACCTGTTGCGGCCTTCGCAAGTCATGGCCCTACAAAAGGCACCATGTTAGTGTCATTGCGAAAGCTGCTATTCTGCTTTAAGATGCTGGTGCATATGTAGATAAAATCGTCTGTGATGGCGCTGCAACAAACCAGTCGATGTGAAAACAGTTTGGTGTGTCTGGAGTGCTTGATGGTGCTCAGAATAGCTTCCTCAGTCCTACATTTGCGGATCGACACGTTTGTTTTCTCTTAAGCACCACACCTTATCAAATGCATGCGTAATCGTCTCTTGAAGGTTTTCTGTGAGAATGGCACTTGCGTTTTTGGTCGCATTATGACAAGCTCTATGTGGTAGACACTAAGAATGAAGGCAGCCTCACAGTTGTCCGAAACTTTCTTTTTCCCCCAACAGAAAAAAAAATGAGTGAAACTTGCAGCACAACTCTTCAGTATTAAGAATTCTATTCTAACAAAGGTACTCCCGGCCTTGGAAATATCAAAGGAGGAGTCGATTGCACAGTGTGAATTAAAAACATTTTTGATGCCATGAATTGCAGACACACTAAGGAAGGTCTAAGATTAGGCAGAAAGGATCTTTAAATGCTGGAGTCCTTTCTGCTGCCGTTTAATATTTGGGAGGAACAAGTCAAAGAAGAACGAATTGATCCTCATAATTTTTTTGTCAAAAAGCACTACTTGCAAGTGACTATTTTGGGACTATTCAGCTGTCAAACTACTTGTTCAAGAAATGCGACTTGAAGTATGTGGCAACTGCAAAGTTTAACTAAGACGTTAAGTTTTTTGGTGTCATATGCAAAGCTGGACGCCAAAATGAGCATCCCTGATTGCCGACGTACAGCCTCGTAAGGCCACCCAGGTACGGAAATCGCCAGCTACAAAAGAGCTACAACTCCTTAGCTTTTAAGGAGGGTGTGTCCTGTCAATCATGGTGGAATGAGCTGAACAGCAGGATTGGTGCAGGATGGGATTGAGTGCGACAACGTATTTAACGCAATGCTTGCATCAGATAGCGTTAGTGACTGTATAATTTATTACGTAATGTGGGTTTCGTTGCCAAAAACTTCTAAAAAAAATAAATTGTTGAAGGTGCAAGCTTAGACTGAAGAGCTGAATCAGCTATTGTAGTTTTGAAGAGAAGAAGAGGACTTAAGCACCCTAATGCCGCACTATTTGATTTTTTTTAAAAATGGTGAGCGAAAATTTCAGAAGCGTGCCAACGATAAGGAATTGTATGATTTGACCATTAACTCTGTGTTAGATAACTACAACCATGTAAGGAACACAAAGTAGACATCCTGGCACAAGTGCTCCACTATTACCATATTTACTCTCATAATGAACGCACTTTCTTTCTATCAAAAATCAGAGCAAAGTTGGCTGTGCGTTTACAATGCGAGGCAAATTTTGTGAAAACATTTTCGGGATGAGCAATAAACGTGGTAATGAAAATAAAGTTAGGTCGCTTAGCCTTTTGCAAATTGACATACGCGTACACTATTTGGAAACAGCTTCTTTGTTGTACGTCACTCATTTTAGGTGGTTGATGGCATTATTTTCTGCAAGCTAACCCCACGCCCGCGCACGTCATAGAATCATTAACCGCTACAGTGGTATCTGCTGTGATCTAGAGGGGCGCCCAGAGGTGTGCACTACTTCGCCGCAACCTCATACCACGCCGTCATTGACATTGTAGCAAATAACTAACATTGCAAGCGACCACCAAAGCATCGATACGGCTGTCACCTCCCTTCCACATGAGAAGTTCCTGTACACACGGCGAACAAGCGAAGCAAGAATCAGGGTTGGTACCAAGCAATGAATGCGATGCTGTGATGTTCAATCTTTTTGTTTTTAACCGTACGATGCTGACCCTGGAAATCAAGGGGCAAACGTGTAACACGGCGTAGCCGGTTCACTGTGGGCCTTCATACATCAGAGTCATCAGCGATGGCCCCACTACTGAATGCTGCAAATATTAAAACCGATTCGTGGCTGCTCCAACCAGGAAGCATGCTTTCATTAATGAGATGACATAAAAAAAAAAAAAAGAAAAATCACGCGAAAATTTTGTCCTCAGACCCTAGCAATATCGACTTCGAAAGGGCGGGGTTTTGGGGGGTTTCTTCTGCAACAGCGATTATACCAATGCGGATGTGCTAGTGTAATCCATAACGAAAAAGCTCCTCTGAATGAATATCCAGGATTAAAGTATATCATAGGAAAAGTGTCAATGCATTCTCACTGTTCACGTGCTCTTCTGTGGTCGCGAAGCACAGAAAATTCAATCACAATGTCCAGAAGTAGACGTGACAGATATTCTCGTGGCACGCGTGAAGTTATTAGTGAAAATTCCTTCAATTACGTGCTGCGCAACTCTTAGAACGAGCTATCAGCAGCGTTCCTGGAGCAAATGACGTCCGCCAATGAATCACTGCCACAGTCACACGCTAACAATTGGACTAGATGACAAGAGCCCCAGTGGAGAGCGCACTTCCGCCGTTGAGCGAACTTGCACAACAGAAGTTGTGTCAGCACCAAACATGGCATCGTGGTTTATTTTAGGACACACGCGCGACCTAGAGCGAATAACTTTATGTACACGAGTGTGAACTTTGTGGCCCCGAAAAAAAGGTGAATATGCGTTGACGCGCCGACGTGGATATTGCCCGAGACCGACGCTTCCAAATCCGACTTGGGCGCAGTTTTCGTTTATATTAGCAGGATGGTGCAGTAAATTTGATTCGGCACACTTTGGCACAGGAGCGGGATCACTAGTTTTCGAGTAATTTTGGAAGAAGCAAAATGTTACTTTTGGAGCACTAAAATCCAAATTTGGAGCAGGTTATGAGAAAAAAATCGGACATAATTTTATCATGAAATATTAAATTTGAAGCAGTATAAACAAGAAGGCTTACATTATATATCTTTCTTCACATTTACCTTACAATTCGGTCTAATAACATCTACTATACTTTCCTTGGCATTGTTGTCTATTAGATTTCATTATTATTGTGTCAAAACACGAAAAAACGAGCCCTTCAGTATACACTTCTTTCCCATATTCATTAACGAAGGTTTCGTACTGGCAGACTTGGTGCCTTAGATTGTATAGGAGGGACTATTGGTCAGCTGCCAGCTCGTAATAAGCTCACGTGCTACGTGACGCCACACAGGCTCATGAAAGAGTGTGCCACACTCGCCGTCATGAATACAGATGGCGCTGACTGACACTACCACGTTTAAATTCACATATACACCCAATAAAGTGGCTGGGAAGATAGCCGCCGTGGTAGCTCGGTGGTAGAGCATCGAACGCGTTATTCGAAGGTCGCAGGTTCAGTTCACATATATACATATATATATATATATATATATATATATATATATATATATATATATATATATATATATATACACACACACACACACACACACACACACACACACACACACACACACACACACACACACACACATTCACACAGACACAGCTGATTGATTTGATTGATTGATATGTGGGGTTTACGTCCCAAAACCACTATATGATTATGAGAGACGCCGTAGTGGAGGGCTCCGGAAATTTCGACCACCTGGGGTTCTTTAACGTGCACCCAAATCTGAGCACACGGGCCTCCAACATTTCCGCCTCCATCAGAAATGCAGCCGCCGCAGCCGGGATTTGAACCCACGACCTGCGGGTCAGGGGCCGAGTAGCTTAGCCACTAGACTACCGCGGCGGGGCGGACACAGCTGAACCTACGTTATTCGAAGGTCGCAGGTTCGATTCCTGACCACGGCATGTTACCTTTTCACCCACTTTTCTTTCTTCACATTTACATTACAATTCGGTCTGATAGCTTTCCCTATACTTTCCTCGGCACTATTGTCTGTAATATCTCAATAATATTGTGTAAAAACACGGAAAAACGACGAGCCCTTATGTATACACTTCTTTCCCTTATATATATATACACACCATTTAACATCACCTAAATCATGCAGTGCGAACATGAGCACTGCTATTTCAATGGCAGTAGTAGTATTTTGAACCACCCCACTGAGCAAACAGTGATATCCATATTAGCATTTACTGCACCTATCAAAGAATCTGACAGACTCTGGGAATTTAAATATAAATTTGCCAAGCTCAGGACCTTGAAATTCGGGAGATTTGTAAAACCAAAGAGTAGGGGTGGCTTTTTTTTTTTTTTTTTTTAGAGAAGCAGAAATGTAATACACTGCTCCATATGATTGCGAGTAACTTATTTAGACGTCAATGATTATACTGAAGCTCGGAATTGTGTGGCCTACAAATGATGAGTTACCTAGCTAAATGTGCAGCGCCCCTTGAATAGCGCTAACAGCCCCTTTCAAATCTCCATACGCTTTTTTGCTGGTCACCAGTGTACTGTGGCAAAGGTGGCTAAAGCAGCATTCTTTGCACGGTTTACAACCAAATCCAAGAAATTTTGCAACTGCTTACAACTCCCTTGCACTTCCCACCATGTTTCTTTTTTCACCGGTGGGGTTAGTGCCACTTTGGCTCCCTTGCAAAGTGCGTTCGTCCAGGTAAAGTAATAACAATGCTACCGGAAATCTATCGCCAAGACCGTGGCCAGGACGACGCAACTTCAAAACAAACAAGAAGTTTTATGTGCCACTTTTAAGGCGGTCGACGTGGTCACTGGCAACGCCGGGATTCGCAGCGTGTCAAGCTAGTTTGCGCGAAAAAAACACGCCAATACGCTTCCAGCTTTAGTTCCTAACAAGCCATAGCTGTGTTCTCAGGATAGGAAATTTACATTCCCCGGGAAGCGTTGGTGGCTAAAGCAATGCATTTTTGTGTTGAAGTTTCTTCGTCCCGCGATAGGTATCTACTGCGGTCAAGTGATGGGTGCCGCAGCATTTTTACTTTACCTGGCCATATTTGAAGTGCATTCTAGACACTATAGTTGGGATCAGCGCACTTTGACAGATGGCGCAAACTGCAGGTGGCCAACGTGGCTGAGCATTTTAGTGTAGCGTGGCGCGCAAATGTCTGAAATTGTATCAAATTGGCGCAACTGTAGTACCCCTGTTTTAGACTGACTCGTATTCTCATACTACGTATCCAAATCCATTTTTACATGGAATTTCGTTCTTTGTAGTACTACGCTGGCTTCGTCGGCTTTGCATACCCGTTGCTGCTGCACATGGACACTTGTGTCGCTGTGTGTGTTTTTTGTCACAGAGCCTAATTTGTCTGCCCACAAAGAAGCGGAAGTTCATCACGCCAGAAGATAACGCTGGAATTCACACTGAGGTCTGGAAAAGGGCAGAAAAAAAATCACCGACGAATTCTGCGTCGAGTGCAGCTTCTCGTCAAGGCCTCCATTCTCGGTGCGCTTGAAAACAACACTAGAAACAAAACCGTGACAGCTACAGCAATCCCAGACAAAGTGGTGGTCGCATGGTTTTGTGAACAGGCTCGGCAAAAAAGCGTTTTAACTCTTTGCAATTATATGAGTTTTTAGTCAAATGTGTCTTTTTTGCCTTATTTTCGCAGTACTTGAATTCCCACAAGAGAACTTTTTTTCTTTTCCCGCTGATTTCGCTGTTGTGGGTTTCAACTGTACCTCAACTTTCAAGAACCACATATGATACTAAAAATTAATTGAATACTTGACACCACCAGACAAATATTTATGTACATAAACTCAGCAATTATCAAATACAATCAATAATAATAATAAAGAATTGAAGACAAGTGTCCCCCTAGAGAACCACATAGAAGAATCTTGACATTTAAACACAAAGAAAAAGAGAGATGGAGGAACACAGAAAAACGGTTGACCACTTACAGCTGGGCGTGGCACCTTCAAACCGCTTCTGAATTTGGTCGTAGGTAAATTTAACAAATGTGTCGTACTGTTCTGCAAAGAGAAAGTACAAAAAATTTCATTATATAGTACATCAAAAGCACAAGTCCAAAGCCTAAGCTATATCAATTTTCGCTGCTTGCATGCACAGCATTTGATCAAACTTGCACAAAAGTAATTACCCCGTGAATATAACCAGCCTCACTCACAGCTTGATTTGAGTGAGATGACGCAAGAGTTCAATACTGTGTAATTAGTTTTTTTTTTTTTTTTTTTTTTACAGCGAAAGCTGTTATGAGATCAAAACCTGGGTCACGCGCGGTGCCGTAGTTGTTTACCGCCGTCGGTGTCTGTATCCAGAATCGCAGAAATAAGAGAAAAATCCTAGTCAAAGCCTAAGCTATATCAATTTTCGCTGCTTGCATGCACAGCATTTGATCAAACTTGCACAAAAGTAATTACCCCGTGAATATAACCAGCCTCACTCACAGCTTGATTTGAGTGAGATGACGCAAGAGTTCAATACTGTGTAATTAGCTTTTTTTTTTTTTTTTTTACAGCGAAAGCTGTTATGAGATCAAAACCCGGGTCACGCGCGGTGCCGTAGTTGTTTACCGCCGTCGGTGTCTGTATCCAGTATCGCAGAAATAAGAGAAAAATCCTAGTACCAAAAACACGATGGGGTTCAAACCCAGGTACGCTGCGTACCAGCCCAATATTCTACCATTGAGCCACGCCAGTGCTTAGAACTTGTTCGCAAAGTTGCCTCGGGCAGGTTTGATGACGAAAAAGGAATCGCGTTAATATGATTAATAAAGCATTTTAGAACAGCAAAAGAACAACCAGGCGTCGCGCAATGCGAACAGTGTAATCAGTGGGTCGTCTCATGCTCCGACCCACTACGGAACCTTGTTCTTGTTATTAACTGTGGCATATTCCCACTTCAGGCATAATTCCTCATCGCCGTCAGCTACTCAATGAACACTTGATATTAAATTCCTTGCAGGTGTTCAGTGGATACCACACTTCTCAGAAGAATTAGGAAGAATAGCATAGCGAATGCCGTCCTACTACCCAGAAATTATTAATGCCATAGTGGGTACCCAGCTAGTGTGCTTGCAGCAGTTACGTGTTTAGAAGTGTTTAGAAAAAACTCTGAAAAGCCGCTCTTCTAGCTGTGACTGCCCTGCGCCTTCCACACAAACCTGGCGTTTATTTAGTCATCATGGTACCAATGCTCCTTCAACTTAGCGCATTTTGACCTCATACCTTCAAGTATGAGTTATGAGCGGTTTCAATCCAGAAACGACATTTTTATTGAAAGATATGAATGATCCAAAAAATAATTATCAGCAACTTCCTGTGCAAGTGTTTACCTTGAAATGGCTCGGTCAGGGTACCTGCATGGCGGCTTACCGTGCGCCGTTTGCCATTCAAAGGCTGCCAATGCAAAATAAATTGTAGAAAATAATCCATATGAACTGAAAATTGTGCATTGAAACTATTGTTTGTGTGGTTCACAAAGAGTACAAATAAAAGTGAATGAAGTGGCGTTAAGTGAAAACGCGGGGGCGTAAGAGTCAATTTTGTTCCAGTCAGCCACATCTGAGTCAACTCATAACTCCTCGTATGAGGGCTGACATTGTAGAGTCCACATATCCCGCAGCACTACAGCCACAAGCGTGGTTGGGTCTTAGCAAGCCGTAGGGCCGGGCTCACTGTTGTCTCGTGTGACTAACGCCGCTGCACATAAGCATTCAGACAGAGAAGGCGCTGCCGAGCGCAGCGTGGAAAGTACACAGTACTGCTCTCAACAAGTCGCAACACCCTATTATTGCCTGCGGCACTACCAAAAACGCAGTACAGCGCCTGCTGCAAAAGGCGGCAGGAAAAAAACAAGGCTTATCCACGCCACGGGCGAAAGTACAACACAAAGGGTGGGCAAAATGGTTCACGGTGACACGCCCCTGAGGGAAACGGCCCCTCGCGACTATGCCAAGCGCTTTAACGATCTGTGACCACAGCCCTCATGTTGGCTTCGAAAGGCATGGCTTGGCGTAGTAGGACCAAACGCGAACACACCACACCACTCTTCGGTCTAGTGTTCGGAAAGGGCAAAAAAAAGGTAAGCAATTGCAGCAGGCGCAAGGAACCAATGGCGAGTCCGAGTGAGCTCCAAGAACAAAGGGAGCCGACTGTCACAATTTACGCCAGGAGCGCTTGCAACGGGTTGGATTGAGAGAGAGACGTGAGTCAGCGGTAACACAGCAAGCAATTTTAATACTACACAAAATGGCAAAAATCAGAACACTAAAAACGCAAAAACGAAGCACACACAATAATAGGCTACAAGTGAAACCAGAACTAACTTCAATCTGAGTCGAGTTCAATCCTTAGCCCTAATCTCTCTCTAGCCACAATGAAGTTTTTGTGGCCACGCTCATACGATCCCGCAATAGTAGAACATTCTTATTGTTCAGGGGCCACTTCCGGAACTACGACGAAGTGGTACCGCATCGCCATCATCGTCGTCGGCATGTGTCTGCTCCAACTCAGCTTGTACGTGGCCTCATTAAAGAAGCACTCCGATGACTGGTGTGGGTCGCATCCGTTTTGGCTGTAGTCCCTCCAGGAACTGCTGTACAAGGTTGTGGCAATTCGGGGCAGCGACACTCGGGACCTCCAAAGTCGATGACCACTTCCAGGTCTCGTACGCCAGCATCCTTCAGAATCGGGCAGCTACTGCTTTCGTTGCCGTAGCGACGCTGGCCTTCCTAATCTTCGCAGTTTGAAGCTCCATAGCACAGTGACAGAAATCCCGGAATCCTCCGGGATTTCCCATTAGGGCTCGGGTCGCGTGCCACAAGCCTTCTTTTTCAAATTCGTACGTGAGCGTGGCGCTTCAGCACCCCTTTGGGGGTCTTGCGCACAGATGCCGCATTCCAGTGCCTGGCATGTGCCCTCTTACTGATGACATTGGCCCCCATTTTGTGAGTTTTTTTTCTTAAACTGCTCTTGTTTTTCCTTCTTGTGCTTTCGGCCTTCTGTTCTTCTGTGGGTGTCGTGACCTGTGGCCAAACGTGCACAGGCTGGCCGCGTCACCTTCCATCGCTGCACATTTCCACTGATATTCACTCGGCACACTACATCATCACGCACTTTCACCAACACGCATCAAACACTACATTCAATCGTTCACATGTCCACCAGTTCCTCATCTAATACTATATGGCTACACTCACAAGAATGGCTGCACACAATACTCACCACTCAATACTCCAAAAAATCAGTACAATTTCCAATAGATGCTTCAACTCAACCACCCTCTCTGCATCGAAATACGTATGACCTACCTGAAGTATTTTTGCATAATTCTTTCTTTTTGGTCTTGCCCGTCTACCACTCACAACTTTACTAACCTCTCTTTGCATGCTGATCATTGCCTCGACATTCCAGTGCCTTAGGAGCTGTCTGCATTCCCTTTACTTTTTCGCGTTTTATCTCGCGCGTCTTAGGTATTCCTTGCATCATACTACTTTCTGGTGTTTGCTCTTGCAATGTCGGCGTGCGCTATGCCCTACCTCTTTACTGTCTGCAGGCGTCGCTTTCTCTCTCTCCGCGCCCTCTTCAACAACAGTGATATACACTTCCCTAACCGGCGCATTGATACCACTGTCTACCGCGTCTGAGCACATTCCCTTCAGTTCATCACTTACAAACCTCGTCTCATTTGCACTACACAATACCCTCCGGCTCAACAGAATTGGGACTTTTTAAATCAGGTACCCTAACTTCCCTCTGTTTAACGTCTGCACGTTTTCTCTCAACACGTCAGTTGGTGCTCGAGTTCCTGTTTCTCTTGAGCATAAGCTTCTAGTTTTGCCTCGAACTCTTGTTGAAGCCATTCTTTCTCCTAGTGAATGAACTTTAACCCTTGCTCCTTATTGAGCTTTCGCTCACTAATGACTCTTAACATCTTCTCCCAATTCATCCCTTGGCCACACAGGGGAATAATCCTGGCACAGGCTTACCAATTAATGTCACGATTAAGGTCAAACTCCATAAAGGCGAGAATGAACGCGACAGCGGCGAGCTATGCTATGAGCGACGAAACAGGGTGTTTCACTCAATCGCTCGGTTCTACAGATTTGGAAACCGTCCCCCATCAACCGGAAGTGCGGTGCTAAAAGTGTCGTTACAGGATGTACATGACCGACGTACTGCCCAGTTCTCTCTATTAGCCGCAAAACCACTACCTCCTCTCATGCTCCTCTCCACCCGAGTCCCATGTGCACAACGAAGAAATAATGTAATGTTTATGCACATTCATATAAAAGAAGTGCTGCAAGGCAATAATAAATCCCTTTCGTTCCATTGTACAAGAACACATTCTATTTTTACATTGCATATTGCCAACTATGCGGCATTTTATTTATTTATTTATTTGTACATACTGCAGGCCCTTATCGGGCCCATGCAGGAGTGGATACCTAGGGGTAACATGAGGCATAATAACGCTCAACAAAAAGAAAAGAAAGTATTGATACACATAGGATACTTCATGATTCACATTTATACATTTTTTAGAAAAATCAATCTCTTCTAGACAGTTGACAAAAAATTCCAGTGTAGAACAATTCACAGCATTGACTGGCAGCCTTTTCCAAAAACTAATGATTATTGGGAATAAAGAATACTTATGTGTATTGACATGGCTAGCAGGTTGAAAGATGACCTTATTATGGCTTGTCCTGAGTGAGTGTTTAAATGGGTCCTATAAGTACAGATTGCGCGGTATCTTAAAATGACCGTGATAGAGTAAGTATAAGAACTTTAACCTAGAAATTATTCTTCGTTTGGAAAGTGGCCGAAGATTCGCTCTATTAATTAGGTCAGTGACGCTTGAATGCCGCAAATAATTAGAGTAGATGAACCGTGCAGCTAATTTCTGAATGCGTTCAATTTTGTCTATTAGATGTTGTCGGTGGGGACTCCATATTATGTCGGCATATTCTAAGGCAGGGCGAATAAGAGTCTTGTATGCATTTAATTTGACTTGGGCCGGAGCATTTCACAACCTTCTAAGAGAGGATAGCTTCCCTACCGCTTTTCCCTACGGTGTTTTTTTTTTTTTCCCTACGGTGTCGATATGAGGTTCCCAACTTAAGTTTGCTGAAAGCGTGACACCAAGGTATTTCACCTGATAACTTTTAGGGAGTTCAATATTTTCTATTTTTGGTATAAGTAGACGACCTCATCACGTTAGCAACAGTGGCGTTCGCTCCGAAGCCATCGCGTAAATGAGGTTTGCCTGGACAAGCGACTGTTCGGGCGGAGGCAATCTACGTCCAGCGCTCATCGTTGTCTCGAGCAGTTTTGCGGTTATGGTGTTTGGCCTTTGATTTCAGAATCGCTTGCTAGAGATTGGATTGAGGGAGACGGGCGCAGCAAACACCCTTTACCACACACACACAAAAAAAAATGCACAAGAAAAGTCAAACCAAAACTGACTGTAGCCAAGTTTAAATCCGTTTGTAGCCCTAGCTGCTAGTAGTAAACCAATGTGGTGCCTCAAAAATGGGAGGTCCTTACAGTACGTCACGTTGACTCGGTGTCTTTTGCTGCATCGACGCTTATTTGAGTTCTTCGTCGTGTTCAGCTTCAGTTCCTACAGTCGTGGTCCTTTTCTGCCGTACGACCTCATTGCCGGGATTGTTCCGGTCTTCGTCGTTTTCCCCGGCTCAGTTAAGCTACACACTTGTCAATGGTGTTCTCACTGTGATGTGGGCCGCATCTATTTTGGCCCGATGCGGAGGAGCTGTAGTCCACCCACGAACTGCTGTAACAGGTTGCGGCAAGTCCGGGCAGCCACACTCAGGACCTCCGAGATTGGCGACCACTTCCAGGCCTCTTATGCCGACATCCTTGAGAACCAGGCATCTGTCGTCGCTGTAGTGACGTTGGCCTTCCTGATCTTTGCAGCCCGAAGCTCCACATCGCAGTGACAGCGCACCCTCTAGGACTTTCCCTTATGGCTCAGGTCACGTGCCACGAGCCTTCTAGTCCAATCTCGTGTGTGAACGTGGCACTTCAGTGGCCAATCGGGGGACTCATGCACAGCTGCCGCATTCCAGCGCCTGGCACATGGCTCGTGCCCTCTTACTCATGACACCAACGGATGGAAACGTGCTCATCCTTAGCTGTCCAGAGATGATCTGTTATTACCGCCTGGCCTGCGAGCGAGACGTCTCGGGAGACTCAAGCGCAGCGCCACAGTCGACACGCAGTACGATCCCATGTTGGGCGAGAGAAGTCAATGTCACTCTTACTCTTCAGCCCGACGAACCGTGGAGGAGGGGAGTCATGTTAGGACACGAGAACGGCAGAAATAGGCGACAAAGCCCGCGCAATGGCGACGGGCTAGCCTCGATTTTCACAAAATTTATTGAATGAAATTCTGGTTTAGAAGCCCAGCTAGGCTCACTGGTGACAGAGAGACTAGCATGCACTTCCATAGCGCAAGCAAGCTATACAGGTGAGCACACTTTAGAAAACTGTGGTTGTGAGCGCGTCCAAAAAGCCAAAACTAGTCTGAAACTTATAATAATCATTTGTCTTATCGCCGATGAGACAGAAGCAGTTTTTGCGAGTCCCCAAAACAGGTAACGCAACTGTAGCAGCATCATTAGTGTTGGTCAGCGCCTGCACGAAAACGAGCATAATTGCGTACCAGTGAGCAATAAACGAGAGAGTAACAGATCTCAAAAGCATAGAAAGATGGGCTAGTTGGAAGCTCATATTCGTTCAGCGAACTGGGAGCCCGGAAACACGCAGTAGACAGAGGAAGAACCGCGCAACACGAGCGCCCATTAACAGCTGCTAGTTTATTTTCGCCTTCAAAAAACACATTTATACATAAAAGTGTGTATGTGATAAATATTATGACGACAGTACGAGCAGCATGCAAATCATTTATTCGAGGCACTTGTCTCTGAATTGTCTATGTAGTTAAACTCACAGTTATGTAGTGATAATATTGGATGGCTGATACATCGATCTGCATTTCTGGAAATGTACCACACCTAGAAATTTCATGCGTGGTTTGAAGCGGATGCCAGGAAAGAACACTTGTTTTTTCAAAGAGCCGTTGGTATTTGCAAGAACAAGAATGCGATGCTAAATGGAAATATGCAGCACTCTTCAAGGAGTTTTTATGTTCTCCGAGACGTAAATTCAAACGTTGGCCAGTTTTGCCAATGTACATGCGACCACAAGACATGGGTACGTTAGATACTACACCTTTTGTGCACTTAAAAACTGTATAGCAAGTTTGTGGAGACATCCTTTGCCTTGAGACACACCCTATGCCTTCCTATGCACGATAGCACATGTACAGCCCAATGGATATGGTGCATGTATGGGGGGCCAAGGTGCATATTTCCTCAGAATGCACTCGAGAAAACAGATGCACTGCAATGATCTCTAACATTCACAAAATGGCACATGAACTAAAAAATGTGGGGAACTGGTTTGGTGTGCACATTTTCTCTTCACCCAACAAATTGGGCCACATATGTGCCATGGTGCATAGAAAGGCACAGGGCGTGTTTAGAAGCAGGGGACGTCTCCAAAAACATGCAAAATAGTTTGTGAAGTGCGTGTTAAGAACAAGGACCAGTGGTCGCAACTCTAAACGACGATGTTTACTTCGTCAGGGCTAGCTCCGCATACCTACTTCCTTCTTTCTTTCCCTCTGCTGCGCCTTCCCATAGGCCCATGCCCCTCTTTTTTATCCTCCAAGGAGAACGGATGCTGTCGCTAACCACATGTGCAACGTTTGTACCTGCAGTCCACCACGTGGTCAGTTGCCATTAGGCACGCTCCGACCACTTCTTGCTGTCCTTGATGCAGCTACGCCACTTGGAGAGGTGTTCTGTGTCCAGTCACCACGTCTGCAATACCAATCTGAGATAAAGTCTGCTGATCCTACACGTAAACGATGCGATTTTCCATCTCCGTCGTTTCCATGTTGATGCGGCGTCACGGATGTACTGCACACTCAGGTTTTCCTGTAGACCGTTTACCGCAGCATTTTGAAGCCTTCTCTATGAAGTTCCTGGATACCTGCAGCAAAGTTTCTTGCTGTGGCTTGAATCCTGCGCATTGCTCTTTTGCTACTCTGTAGAAATACTCATGCTGAAACACTTGTGCTGTTGGCTTGCGCAGTGGCAGTCCTGTTTCGGCTACTTTTTCAGGACCCTCGGCTTAGCTTTTAGAGGCACAAGCAGCAGATTCACCTTCGCTTTTAGGTGCCCATCACCTTGTTTTGTCGCAGCATTGTCTCGTACCCCGAAGATGAGCGGAACAGAGTCCTGATGTCCGACCTGTGCATCTAACGATGAGGATACAAGAAACATAGTACAACTGCTTGCTCCAATGACCAGATGATCGAATTTGTCATTGTTGATGGTTGGTAAGCTGTCGGCAGGTTCTCTGGCGCTCATCATCCCTTGGCTAGTGACAAAAACGTGTTCATCATGGTCAATCTTCTCACACATGTCACAGCTTCCATCATCTGTTTGACTTCGTTTTTGTTTTTTTTTTCAAGATTGGCAATCGCTTGATCTTCCTTTCTTCCTCCAACTTCGGAGTACGGCCAGAATCCTCCACAGTGTCGAACGTTTGCCGAGGTGTATCTTCTATGCACGTCATCGTCATTCGTTTTTTTTCCAAAAGTGGCCAGAAGCATCGAATTCTGCAGTAACAGTCGCACGCTCTCGCATGCTGTCACGCCCAATGCTGTGTTACTTCCTTCAACTTCATTCAAACTATTTTTATATACTTTTTAACCTGCAGACAGACTGCGTTCGTCGTCGAAATATGAACCTTCAGAACATCTCGCGTCTTTTCCATTGTCTTCAAAGATGCTGTCATAGACATCAGCGTTTTTACAGAAACCAGGTCACTCGTAGTTTTTGCTGGCATCTATGACATAATCGAAAGTTGAACAGCATGTGCTGCAGAGGTAAAGAGACTGTCCGTACTCATTCAAGAAAGACCGCCCCTCAGCGATTGCATACATGATCTTCTCACGGTAGTGTGCAGCAACCTCGAGTTCCTGGTGACCTGCCTCGTCTTCAGTTACATCGAGGATCTGTTTGTTCGAATGGCGGAGCTCAGCTTCTCTAGACTTCAAAATTGTGACTTGCCTGTTCACCTTGCATGCCTCAATGTCAGAGTCCCGCAGTAGTCCTGTCAGTAGCATAATTCCACGCACCTTCCAAGGACGCTCGGCTGACAACATCGTAGTCCCACAACAACCACTCCCGGGTTTTACGGCACCAAATGTGAAAGACAAAGACAAACAGCATGTCTGCCATGTTCATTTATGTTTAATCCCACACTGAATCCTAATGATGATAGGAGTGCAGCGCAAGACAGCCGTCTTCCATTTTTAACAGTGCACAGCAGGAGTGGTATATAACATACCACTGTCTTGTGGTCGCATGTACTATCTGCATCAAGTTAAACCTGAACAGCGGCAAGACTTCGTCATGGTATAGTGTGCGCCGTCCATTTATAACCACGGAGAGGCACACATGTATGCGCAGAGCTGCTGAACAGGATGCGGGCGCCTGTCAGTAGCGGTACCTGGATGACGTGCACTACCCCATTGCAAAAGCTTGCCGCTGTTCGGCCTTCACGTGACGTTAATAGTGCATCGGCCAAACTGGCTGATGTTCCGATGTAGGCATTTTAACCTCAGAGAACATGGAAGCTCCTTGCAGAGTAGCCAATATTCCCCTTTAGCATCGCACTGCGATTCATGCAAATGTCAACCGCTGTTTAAAAAAACAAGTGCTTTTTGCAGCATGCT
Organism: Rhipicephalus microplus; assembly: GCF_043290135.1. Lineage (NCBI taxonomy): Eukaryota > Metazoa > Arthropoda > Arachnida > Ixodida > Ixodidae > Rhipicephalus > Rhipicephalus microplus. Next base: position 4,379,353 of record NC_134704.1, on the reverse strand, counting down.
GCGAGGTGCAATCGAAAAACGATGCCTTTTAATTTTGGTTCTTTTTGCACTTGACTAGTGTGGTCACTGGTCAGAGCAGCTGTTTGTCCGCATTGTCAACGAAACCAGCCAGCTGACTAGTGGACGATAAGAATAGCATAGAATAAGACACAAGTCACCGCTCCACAATACCACGCCTCCACCTCGGCATAGAGGAATTTGACGGCAGGCATCTGCTGGTGTTAGCGTTTATGGGGGTGCTACAACCCCCTGTAAGTTCGTTTGTGCCTCGTGGTGCATACGTGTCGAGCGGATAAGCCACATTCAGGGTTAACAGCAACTGAGCGGTAGGCAGCGCAGCGCTCGCACATGGTCTTCACCATCATCGTCATGATGGTTAGCGCGGTAGTGCCAGCAGTGATACCTGGCGCTAAGGCTAGGTGGCCGAACAAAAAAGACTGGGGAGTCTCTTTGGCGCTTGGCATCGATTGGACGGTTGTCTCTTGACGGGGTGCCTTGCGATACGGCGACCACGAGCAGTCTCCCATAGGTCCCTAGCAGTCAGCCTCTTGGATTATTCGCGGGCTGCCAGCCAGAGACGTCCGATTTACTCGGGCAGCCCTGAAGCTCCGCCCACCTGCCAGAACGCTGCCGCAAACGCGTTCGTTTTTCCCTCTCCGATAGCCAGCGGGCTGCTTGCGGCCTTGCTCTACTGCCCCAACCATTTTTCTCGCGCTGGCAGCATATTGGCAGCGAGCAGATGACGTGCTTTTGCTCTTTTTTTTTTTTTTGCGTCGTCTCTACAGAGCAGAAGTTCAGCGCCCCGGTTTGACAACCTTTCTCGATTCGCTGCTTTAACGATTGTTAGACATGCATTTCAGTTGTAGCCTTACCATGTTTAGGATAATGTCTCCTAACACCACAAAATATTTTTTTTTTGGTGAAATGCAAATTGAAGTGTGCCGTGTCTGTAAGAGCAGAGGCTTTGTGCTGCCCGATGATTGGTTGTGAACAAAGGTAAGACAATTTATTGATTTTCGCGTTGCATACCTTTAATTCTTGTCCTCTCGCTGCGATGAAGTTTGCCTTCGTAGTAGCTCTATTCCAAATCTGATGCTCGGTGTATTTGAATGTGACAGCTATCAATGTCTCTGATGATCGACGCCTCGAGTGCTGGCTTGTACCTCTTGGCATTCGCACGATGCCGTTGCAGTCTGATCTCTTGATTTCTCTCCCACTGATAGCCACAATTCAATGCATTGTAGTTTGAGTGCCAAGATAACAGCACAGCCTTCTCAGCTGACACTTTCATTTATTTGTCCAATACGAGAATTGCGGATAAAAGGTATACCTTCAATTTTTCCTGCAAGATCTACAGATGTGTTTTTGTACAGTCAAAAGATATGCTGGCGCAACCCGCTCGACGTACAACGAAACACTGTGCCATTCCTGCCTTATTATCCAGGCCAACAATAGGCTGATGGTGTGATGCTCCCCACTATACTCTTCAATCGCGTCGTAAGCATGCAGCAGTGCAAAGATCCCATCCGCCGAAGCCTCTGTGTTTACAGGCCGATGATGTAGCAGACGACACAGCATACACGGCGTGACGAGAATTTTGCCTCTCGTCGCGGTGACGCATAGTTGATGTCATTTCTCGTCCAAAAGGAGTCCTCGGGCTGCCAGAAAAGCGAAAATCAAAAAGGCTCAGTGAGTCGAGCATCATCAGCGATGTCGCCTTCGTTTTACCTTGTGTTTGTTCTTATTTTTGAGTGAGTGTATTGGAATATTGTATAGAGTTGTGTTTTAGCGTGTCACTAGTGATGTATTTGATTCGGCTGACGATATTGTTGATGTAAAAGTTGTTAACTAAATGTACAAAATGTTGTGGCTCAATTCGACCGTGTCAACTGTCTTCGTGTGATACAGGAGATTGGTGCCTCATTTCGATTGGACAGCGAGCTTTTTAATGCCGTCATACGAAACTTTTGCTGTTATAACTCCCTTGATTTTTTTTTTCTCCTGTGCTTTTCTTGTTTACATACAGCTGCGATGACACACCTGACAAAAGTGTATCGGGCAGGGCTGTCCTGGCTGCAATGCGATTCACGAGATTTTTCACGTCCGTGAGAATTCACAGAACCCTAATCAAAAAACTTGCAGAATCTGTTTATGATCAGTACGCGATTCGCCGCCTCAACTTGAGCATGCAAATTGAGCCACAGACCTGACAGGTACTCAACCACAATGTTCCCAGCATGTAGTTAAACATTATCGCAAACATATTGAAAATTAGTGTTGCTGAGATCGCCCTGATCGTTTGCATGAACAACTTCTTCATTTTCGTTATATGCAAGGATTTACTATTACGATTCATGGCTATGTATTTGCATATTGTACCCAAGAGCTTATTCCTAAACTGGGTCTGTCTTTCTTGCAATAGTTAACAAATATACAAGTCAGACAGATACTGCCACAACAGCAATGACATTTTGCAAACTCAAGAAATTAAAATGTATGTACATGTGCGACGTAGACTGTTGCAACAGTGACATTTCATAAACGTCATCACCATTAGGACACCGTATTTACTTGCATAATAGGTGCACTTTTTTCCTAGATGATCCGGCTTCAAGTTCGAGGTGTGCCTATACGAGAGGTAAAATTTCCAAAAATTTTATTTCTGTCTACAGCATAACCATTGATAACGTACATTGCTGAAGTCATGAATACCGTATTTACTCGCATAATTTGCGAGTAAATACCCTAATATTTTGTCAGCTTTAAGAGAAAAAAAATATATACTCGCGTATTTTGCGCTTTCCGACCTGCCCGAGTCAGCTCGCCGGCACACGCACGAAGAAACTTTGGACCTTTAAATTTGTTAAACAGGAGCGCGCTCCGGCGACTATGCGAGCGCAGTCAAATGAACTGGGAGTGCGATCTCCCTTTTTCCAAGTATTTCCCCCAAACTAGGGTGCCAAGAATACCATGCACAAACACTTAAACCTGTTCACAGGTTGCAGAAATTGCTCGAGCGTTTGTCCTGTCCATCTCTTCCACCGTGAGAATGCACGCTTGTGTCACGGCACGAGCAACTTTCGGTACCGGAGAGCCTGTCGAACCTGTCGCGCCAACTGTTTCTATGTCCGCGCTGTAACGCAGACTTGGTTGATTTCGCAAGTTTAGGTTTCGCCATCTGTTTGTCAAGTTCTTACTGTTCTCTTACGATAGCAGTAATAATATATACGGCAAAACTCAAGCTCGCTGTTATTAAGTTTGCCAAACAAAACTGAAATCATGCCACCGCGTAGCACTTCAGCAGGAAGTTTTTCGATGAGTCCCGATAGGTACGGGAGAAAGCAAAAGAGTGCGTGCTTGCTAATACAGGTTTTCTGCTGCTGAAGGAGGCCTTTTTAAATGAACATTTGCAGAAAAGTGAGCACCACCTGTCAAGTCAAAAGGAAACCTCTCGTGCTTTTGGTTGCAAACGCATTCCCCAATTAACAGGTGCAAGGCAGTGTTCAGCGGTTCACATGCGCTTGTTTCGTTGCTTTAGGGATGAAAACGTGTGGCTATTATTGAAAGAACATGGTAGAGGTGGAAAACATTTTAATTATGATAGTAGAAACGGGGTGGAACGAGGATTTTTCGCATTTCAGCCTGAGCAACAATCAAGTGAGGTGACACCTGCACTCCAGCACTACCTCGACTGCTCACTGCAGGCTCATCGCACCCGCTCCTTCAAGGAAGAACGTGATCAGGCCTTCAAATGTCTGATGATGAACTAGGTTTGGTGAGGGCGGCTTGTCTGTGAGGTCTGGTATTTACAACGGCAGGGTTGATCGCTATACTATGGGTCACATCGTTGAAATGTGCTGTGACTGTGTTGCCAGCAAAGATTTCTACATTCCGTGAAAAAAAAAAAAAAGGAAGTTAGAGATCATCATGGAGCAGATGATGGATCCATTATTAATTATTTAAACCTGCACCTAGAAATAGTCGACAGCAATGTAGAGCTTTCTTGGCAAGGATTTAGGGACACCATTGCATATTGTATTGACAAATTTATTCTTTTGAAGAGCGTTAAGAAACCCTTTCAAACCTCTGGTTAAGCAGAGAAATTATCCAAACTAGGCGCAAGCTCAAGAGAATGAAAAAGAAACATAAATGCAAGAGTCGAATGGTCATAGAATTAAAGATCGAGTTGCTGGATGAAAGGAAAAATGTGCAAGATATATTTTCAATCATACCCTTCCTGATTTGTTGGGACAAACTCCCAACAAATGTTTTGGCACTACTCAGGTAAATAAAAAAAAGCCACACAAAAGATAAACATTATTCGTAAAATTACAAAAGACCCCCAAGAAATTGCCGAACATTTCAATGATTACTTCAGGAGTGCGTTTTCCGAACTATGCAATGCCAGACCTGTAGTGCACGAGATTACGATTTCTCGAGAAGGCGTTTTGGAAATGCTTCTTAATCTTGACGTTCGCAAATCTGCAGGCCCTGACGGAATACCAAAGATTTTTACAACGTTATGTGTAAAAGATTTGTGTGTTCTTAACAGAAATTTTCAAATTATGTTTACACTTGGAGGATATTCCATCTGAGTGGCCGAAAGCCAGAGTTCTCCCAATTTATAAAAAGAGAGACTACCTTGCGGTTTCTAATTATTGACCAGTTTCTATTACAAGTACTAGTAGTAAATTATTAGAACACATTGTAGCAGGTTTTATTCACCAGTATTTGAATGATCACAAGGTCGTCTCTCCACAACAGCATGGATTTTGAAAGAGGCTATCGACTACAATTCGCCTTGGGTCAGTCCATGATATCTCTGGGGTACTTGACTCGTCCATATAACTTCACATGCTATTTTCAATTTCAGTAAGCCCTTCGATAAGGTGCCTCACAGAATAGTCTACAAGCTCGAGTGCATTAGTATCCATTCAAACATTGTATCATGGATCCAGGCATACCTATGGCACAGGCAGCAGTTCACAAAAATTAAGCAATACCTATGGCACAGGCAGCAGTTCATAGAAATTAAGCAATGTTCGTCCCTTGCGTGCCATGTAACCTCGGGCATGCCAAGAGGCGGCATACTGGAACCACTGTTATGCTTGATCTATATAATTTATATCTCAGAATAACTCCCTGGTGATGTGCATGTTTGCAGATGACTGTGTAAAGAAGTTACTTTGCAGAATGATCACCAAAGCTTGCAGCAGTCAGTCACAGCTATTTCAGAGTGGTGTAGACTTTGGGGAATGGAAATATATGTACTGTAGTGGGGAAGAGGGAGAGAGACAGTATCTAGTCGGAGCACCTAAAAGACGTCTACGGCGCAGAGCTGAGCTCGTGACAGTGACTGACACCCCTTGAACCAGGCAGTTGGTTTTAAGTCAATAAACCCCGTTATAATTTGGTAAAGTGCTGGGGTAGTCTTCGAAGCTGGAACTACGAAGTCGCACCTTTCCTCCAGTGCCAGCAATGCCGGAAGAACCCTCCACCCAAGGTACCTTGCAAGTTCCCGCCTCTACATGTCCCGGCGTGTAGCCACTGCGTCACTTACTTATCTTCAGCGGCATTGACGGCCAAGACGTTGAGGAGTGGCTGGCTACTTACCACAAGGTGAGCGCAGCGAACAAGTGGGACGATGCGGCTAAGCTGACCTATGTAAGCTTTTACTTGTCCGGCGTCGCTAGTCTCTGGTTGCGCAATCACGAAGCCGACAATGCCAGCTGAGATTTATTCAAGACCTCTGGCTGCATGTCGTTGCAGCCAGAGTATCTCAACAGCCCCCTTATGCTACCTCACCGGTCCCTGTTCGGTCATCACCAGTTCCGTTTGTGGGGTCTTGATTGGCGAACGAGCGCCACGCGACGCTCTTGAAGTGCACGGACACAGTAGACGCGGTCGGTACAAACCAACAACATACACACATTTATTTAGCAAATTTATAAAGCCGATACCGTCCGCTGAATCGATACATCAACTGTAATTAACACGCTAGGACATCGTTACACAATAACACGACAAACACACTAACACACCCAAGGTGGCATCGCCAACGCTTGACTTACCACGTGGGCCCCCCGGCGCGCAGGCCCGCGGTGCCACGTGCCGAGGACCCGTGCTAGAGACAACCGTTCGCGGCAACCGCCACGTGCAGAAGAGACTGGCTCAACTCTCGCCCGCCACCAAGGCCTGCCTTCCGCCAGGGGTCACCGCCAGCGCTACCACTCTACCAACAATGGTACTCAACGTGAACACAACGCCATCTATCGCCCGGCAGTTGTCACCCCCGAAATACGGCTTCTGTGCAAGACAAATGCGCCACGCAGCGCAAACAACTTTACAAGGGGTGTCAGCACCCCCGCACGTTCAGCTGGCCAATTGCAGCGTTTCCGAATCCGTGGAGCACCGCAGACAACTGCCCGATTTGCTATTCTTGCGGTTACGCAAGACATGTGGCTCGCTTGTGCCGCCGCCCCCCTCTCGTTCACAGCAACACCATGCAAAGATCGTCGCACGACTCTCGGCGCTTTAACAACACGGCACGTCAACAAGGATCCTCTTCACCTGACCGCCCTCCCTCAGTCAGTCCCCAATCTCCATCTCTCCGACGTCGCTCCCTGCCACCTATGCGCTGTTGACCCTGCCCTTCAGATGTGGAAAACTAGATGGCGCAGTTCCGGAGGCACGAACTGCGTCGTCGTCGAAAAAATCAAGTCCTCGCATTTCTCCGACAAACCTCATTGACGTTTTTGTGGATGGTTACCGTACCCTTGCGCTTGTGGACACTGGTGCTGCCGTTTCAGTAATTGATTTAAAACTTTGCCGCCTGCTTTGGAAGGTTACAACGACGGCAAAGGGATTGTCCCTCCGTAATGCCAATGCTCACCATATTCGACCATCAGCTGCCCGCGTTCTCATCCAAGATGTTTTGTATACCATTGAATTTCTTGTGCTACAGGCGTGTTCTCATGATGTCATCCTCGGCTGGGATTTTCAGTAACATCCAAGATATTTTGTATACCATTGAATTTCTTGTGCTACAGGCGTGTTCTCGTGATGTGATCCTCGGCTGGGATTTCTGTCTCATAATCATGCGGTTATCAACTGTGCTCGTGCTAAAGTGGCCTTCTCTGCGTTGTGTGCCTCGTCTCCGGAACTTCCGTTGAACAAGCCATTTGTCGCTGACGACATCGACACACCACCGACTGGCGCAGCCTCTGTTCCCGTGTCTTGTGCCGATGTGTCTAAGCCTGCAGTGTTGTTCACGCCTTCCTAAACATTCCAAAGTCGCAAGAGCCTCGCGTTGCCGTTTGCAGTTCTAAATATTTGGCGGGCGCTACCAATTTGTTTGTCACAAATCCCTTGCCGTCTCCCACAACCTTGCGTCGCGGAGAATGTATTGAAACATTCCAAGACTTAGATGCTTCCTCCATCTTCGGCCTTGACAGTGAAAGTGATTTGCAGCTTAATGCACTGACGCCACCTGCCCATTCACCTGTTCACGAAAACATTAATTTGTTTGGCCCTTAATTGATGGCGAACTTGAAAAACCACACCGCGAGAAGCTTCTAGAACTTCACCAGTTTCGCAGCTCGTTCGATTGCCAGCAGACGTCCTTAGGCCAAACGCGCACCGTTGTCCATCACATTAACACCGGCTCCCAAGCGCCTCTGTGACAGCGTCCCTACCGTGTATCTCCTGTTGAATTTCCTGTTGAAATATGTTGAGCGTCGTGTGATAACCGAGCAAGTGGCCGACATGCTTCAACGTGGCGTCATTCGGTCTTCGAGCAGTCCCTGGTCTTTACCTGCAGTCCTTGTGAGGAAAAAAGACGGCTCGATTCGCTTTTGCGTCGATTACCACCGTTTAAACAAAGTCACGCTTAAAGACGTGTACCCTTTGCCGCACATCGATAATGCCCTGGACTGCTTGCAAGGTGCTGAATTCTTCTCATCACTAGACCTACGGTCCGGTTATTGGCAGGTCCCCATGACACCATCAGATTGTCCAAAAACTGCTTTTGTGACGCCCGATGGGCAATACGAATTTAATGTAATGCCCTTCGGCCTTTGTAATGCGCCAGCCACATTCGAAAGGATGATGGATAGCGTCTTGCGTGGGCTAAATTGGAAGACATGCCTATGCTGCTTGGATGATGTCGTTAATTTGTCCCCTGATTTTGACAGCCACATCCATCATCTCAGTGAATCTTGAGCTGCCTCATGAGCGCAGGCCTTCAACTAAACATCAATACTTCGCCACGTTGTCTCAAAACATGGCGTCCTCCCAGACCCAGAGAAGCTTCGTGCTGTCGCCGAGTTTCTGAAACCTACGACCGTGAAAGCACTTCCCAGCTTCGTCGGACTGCGCTCATACTTTCGCCGCTTTGTGAAGAACTTTGCTTCGATAATTGCACCACTGACACGGCTGATCACTGGCGATGGACACCTCTCTGATTGGTCGCCAGCATGCAATGATGCTTTTGCAACATTACGCCATCTCCTTACTTCACCACCTATTTTACGCCACTTCGACCCTACTGCTCCAACAAAGGTGCACACGTATGCCAGTGGCATAGGACTTGGCGCTGTCCTTGCTCAACGCAAGCCTGGCTTCTCGGAGTATGTAGTTGCGTATGCCAGTCGCACCCTAACCAAGGCAGAGCACAAATACTCGGTTTCCGAAAATGAATGTTTGGCCATTGTTTGGGCCTTACAAAAATGTTGTCCTTACATATATGGATGCCCATATGATGTAGTTACAGATCACCATTCACTCTGTTGGCTCGCTTCATTGAAAGATCCTTCGGGACGGCTTAAACGTTAGGCACTACGTTTACAGGAAGCTGATATTCACGTCATTTACCGCTCAGGCCGCAAGCATATCGATGCAGATGCTCTTTCTCGTTCGCCCCTTCCTTCAGCCGTTGCACCTGTTTCCTTTGCGAAGGTACCATAGACAGCATCGATATCGCTGACATGCCTTCGGAACAACGCAAGGACCCTTAGATAGCCTTGCTCATCAACGTTCTCTCCTCGTCTTCGGTGACACCACGCCAGCGTCTACCTCGTGCACTACGTCAGCAAATTCCCCATTATGCGATACGGGATATATTGTACCTATGTACATATCCTCTGACCATTCTAATTAGGACTTGGTGGTCCCTTTCGTGATGTATGGTATAATACGGCCACGCAAGCAACTACTGGGCTTTCACCTTTTTTTCTACTGTACGGATGTGAGCCCTCTTCTACGCTTGACACGATACTTACTTACCACCCAGATGCATCAGAATACCGCCCAACCTACAAAATTGTTCAGTTTGCCGAAGAGTGCCGCTAGCGCGTTCATTTACGTCCGTCGCACAAGGTCTCCAAAAAGAACGACTTGACCAGAATAAGCCTGCTTACAGCTTCCTCGTAGGCACATTTGTATGGCTTTCGGTTCTATTCCAGTCCCCCGGCCTCTCCCGAAAGTTTGCACCCAAGTACAATGGTCCGTACCACATCGTTCAACTACGTCGTCGAACCAGTGACACCTGCCGATGACAGACGATGCCGTGGTCGTGAGACAGCCCACATCAGCCGCTTAAAACCTTCCTATGATCCCCTTGTGCTTGCTTCGCTGTGAGTCGCCAGGATGGCTCCTCTTCACCACCGGGGCTAATGTAGTGAGGAAGAGGGAGAGAATACCTAGTTGGAGCACCTAGAAGACGGCTACAACAAAGAGCTGAGCTCGTGACAGTGACTGACGCCCCTTGAACCAGGCAGTTGGTTTTAGTCAATAAACCCCCTTATAGTACAAAAAACAGTTTTGCTGCAAGTAACACAAAAAAGAGAACCTAGCATACTCCCTTACATTTTCAACGACACCATAATAAAGGAAATTGACCAGTATAAATACTTAGGTGTCCCGTTTAATAACAAACTTACTTGGTCAGATGATTTATCTCTTACATGCTCTGCAGTTTTGCGCGAATTGTGGTTTTTGAAAAGAAAGCTTAGAAAAGTTCTTGCGAATACAATACTTTTAGGCTGCAACACAATGGCACATTGAAAACTTGAATATGCAGCGGCTGTTTAGGATTCCCACACTAAAAAAGACATGAATTAGGAGTGTGTGCAAAGGAAGGCTGTTAGATTTGTTTTTGGAAAATACAAAAGAAAACATTCACAGTCGCTTCTAATGCTTACCAATAAGTTCACTAGAACATCGCTGTAAACTTAGTCGCCTACAGTTCCCACACAACACCATAAAAGGGGAAATCTGCCTTCAGTACCCCTAAAAACATGGTCGACTAGACACACAACTTTTCTTTTACGCCAATATTTTCCAAAATCAAATCTCATATAAACAGTTTTTTTTTCGAGCACCGTAACAGAATGGAACTCTGTACCTGTTCATGCCATACAACTTTACAAGAGTTATAAAACTATTTCTCTATATAAATATGAGCAGTGTTTAAGGGGAGATGCGAGTCGAAAAATCGCGTTTTTAGCAAAATTTCTCGTATTTCTGATTTTTATTGCATTGTAATCTTCAAACCTTCTTCTTTCATCTGTGAAAATTTCAAAACTAAATTCGAACCGCAAAATGCAAAAAAATGTGTATGAAGGCATCGCGGTGGCTCAAAATTTTGTGAATTTGCGCCGATATTGGCCATCTTTGACTGCGCGCTGCTCCTTGTCACAGTGCCGCCCGCCATCGCGATCGGTTGGAAAAGTTGCACCGGCCCTCTTCTTACAGCTCCGACGACCGCCAGTATCGTACGTGGGCAAAAAAATAAAAAATAAAAAACGAGGCCTTTTTATCATGTGGTTTGAGCGGTTTGAAACACGCGGCACCCTAAGCCGCATCGCCATTGGCTACCGAGTCATTGTCAGCTGTGTTGGTGGCGGCCATCGGCATTTGGTCCGTCTGCTTTTCTGCGCGTCTATGCATATTTCCGCGATGACAAGCCCGAAAAAGTGCAACGTGAGACCGCAGAAGTTTCGAACGAAGCACAAGTTCAAGGGAAGGCGGCGTAAAGCGCACCGAACGACGGCGAGGAACGAGAACGCGTCTACGTGTGCTAGGCCTGACGGCGGCATCGACGAGTGCCCGAGCGACAGTGGCTGCGATGAAGCGATTGACGCTGCGCTTTCGTTCGTCAGTGCTTCGGAAAAGAAGCTCGGCTTCTTCGAAAAAGACGAAAGACAGCGCGATGAGGTTTGTGCAACGACAGTTTTGCGCGACACCCTCTTGCTGACGGCACTTGTGGCAGGTGCGGCATGCCCTGCTTGCGGTATTCAAAAACTTGCCGTTCGGGAGCCGGCAGAAAAGCGCAAGGGACTTTCGTCGCTCCTCGAACTTCATTGCAAAAACAGCGAATGCTCAGCGACTGTTCTTTTGTGCTCCTATACGTCACTGCGTGTTACGGCGGACGGCAGCAGCCGAGTGAGCCAACGGTACGACAGTGGGAGCTCCCGAGATAGTTTCGCTGTAAATGTGAAGGCGGTGGTGGCGGCACGCGCTGTCGGCATTGGGCATGAGCAATTGTCGAGATTTTGCTCCATTATTGGACTCCCAAAGCCAATGCACCACCGAGGATTTTTTTCGATAGCAAAGAAGGTGCACACCGCTGCCATAGCAGCTGTGAGTGAAAACTTGCGCGGATCCAGAGAGTTGACGAAAGAAGTAGCAGGCGAAACTGATGTGGCTGTTATGTTTGACGGCACTTGGCAGAAGAGGGGCCACAAAAGCCACAACGGGATTGGCGCAGTTATCTCCTTAGATACTGGCCTCTGCTTAGACTTCGAGGTCATATCAAATTACTGCCTGACATGCAGTAGGCACAAGGATATGGGCCCAGACGAGGAAGTGTGGCAGGCATTCCATGGCCCAGACTGTGAAAAAAATGCAGACTGTTCCTCCCATGCCATGGAAACGGAAGCTGCAATGCGCATTTGGCAAAGAACATTGACTTATGACACCCCACTGCATTTCACGACATTCTTAAGTGACGGTGACAGCAAAGCATATAGTGCAGTTGCAGAGTCAAAAGTCTATGGTGCTGTCAATATAGAAAAAGAAGACTGCACTAATCATGTGGCCAAGAGACTTGGCACCGCGCTACAAAAGCTGCATGTGCCATTACCACGAGGGCAGAAAATGAAAGAGCCAGCCATTCAGAAGCTCCAAACATACTATCAGATTGCTATAACAAGCAACAGGGGGAGTGTACGGGATATGTACACTGCAGTATGGGCTTCGTACTTCCACTCATGCTCTACTGACAATGCTGGCAGCCACAAGTTTTGCCCTGCAGGAACAAAGTCGTGGTGCAAACATCAACGCGCTGAAGCACTTGGTGAACCTGCACCACGCCACACACCTCTCCTGACAAAAGCACGGGGATTGGCTGTTTTGCCCATTTATAAGCGGCTAACGGATGAGAAGCTCCTTGCTCGATGCATCAAAGGGAAAACCCAGAACGCATCGGAATCCCTGAACAGCAAAATTTCGCTACTTTGCCCCAAGACTAAGTTTGTATCCCGAACGGTTGTCGAGACTGCCGCAGCTATGGCAATCCTGTGGTTCAACAAGGGTCATGCTACTTTCGAGCACATCCTGGAAGAGCTCAACATACTGCCATCTAGAGATCTAGTTACTTTTAGTGATTTCCGCGATGCGAGGCGCATCAAGAGAATGTCCGAGCGTCTGACAGCAGAAGCAAGGGCCCACCGTCGTCGTGGAGTGAAAAGGGCACGGCTAGAAGAGAGTGCTCGCAAGGACCGTGAGGGCACAACCTATGCTGCAGGACAGTTCTAGTAACTTGCAGCGCTTTTCAAAGTTCTGTTGAACATTATGGCCAAAGATTATGCATTTCTAACAACTCTGTGATAAAAAAAAAGGTTTCAAACCTTCAAATCCATTTTTCTCCTTTTACAGTTTTGTGTGATCTGTGCTTCTTATACACGCTAGTTCGTATACTTAGAATTGTCATACCTCTATGAAATTTTGCACATAGCATGATGAAGGCCCATAGGGTGCAAGTATCTATGCAGATTGTCAGTGCTGCTTGATTATGTTTTTCAAAAATTACATAACATTGAAAGCCCTTGGCAACTAGAGCCATAGTAAACTTTCCTATTTTCTTATTGTATTTTACCTTTTTACACACAAAATTTATATAGTTTTTTGCACTCTACAGTTCCAAAGGATCATAGTCAGCTATATCTGCATGCTTTATTTCAAATTTTTATAGGTCAGAATTGTTGCATAACAATGGCCATAATTTTGCAGTATCCGACCTGCAGAAAGAAAACCAAGCAATCTACATGAAAATAAATGACATATTTGAAAAGAGGAGAAAAAACTCTATTAGCATGCCAATTTGTGTTAAATTCAGACTCTTATTAAAGAAAATCATTTTTCGAGTAGCATCTCCCCTTAAACTTCTCTTTTAATTCTGCCGTGAATCCCATGCTGTGAAGAGAGCCCTGCTATTGGTCTTAAGAGTTTATGAACTGTGTGAATTGTTTTGGAAAGCAAGCATCTTGCACTGTTACGTTTTTCTTCTTGCCTTGTTAGTCTTTTGTGAATGCTTTGTCATTGTATTATTGCATCAGCCCCTCCTGCATGGGCTGGCATATTGGCCTGCAATATGGATAATTAAATAAATGTAGGTAGAGTGTACCATAAGCGTTTGTATTACACTTTGTATAAGCATCTATGGTCAAAATGACCGAAGTATCAAATGATTATGTAAATGAATATGCGCCAATGCACTTCACGAGTACAACAGTGTTAACGGGAGGATGCACTTTCCTAATATGCAACATTACGGTTTCTTCACATGACAAGAGTTACCCCTGCCATACATAAAGCGACCATGAATGCAGCTCCCAATATTGTGATTATTAAGTTACGCATGCTTTTATATCACTCATGGATCGTCCAGATACGTCAGAGCAGTCAGATACAGTATTTGGTGGTCTGCTACAAGCGCTGATTTACATAAGACTATGTGCCACAGGGCTACGCTAAAGAGATCCGAAAATATTAGTTCGGCACCCACGGTGAGCCATGTGCGCCAAACTCCTCTGTTTCAACAAAGGTTTTCTCCGTCAACATTTTGTATTTGCACATGCCGTTATCCGAGCTTATCTCACTTCATTTAGCGAGATAAGTGTTCATTTAGCGATTTAGATGCGCGAAAAACCAGCGAAAATTCACGACAAAGACTAAGAAGGCACATTCGAATCATACGCAGTCACCGGAAGCTTTCGTAGCTTTCTCTCGCACCAAAACTTGAATTACCCAATCCGGCTCTTCATGCTGCTTTCTTAGTAAAATAATTCACGCAGTGTGCTGGCATATTTGCCCAAACTACGAAAGTAAGGCCGCCTAACCAAGGCACACGAATGTACGAATGGCGGCCGGCTAAACTCACGTTTAAAAAAAAAAAAAAAAGGAATGCCAGCAGAGAGCGCTACATGTGCCGTTTCTGCTCATGCGTGGTAGGTTTTCCGCAAATAGTCAATTATGTGTGAACGCTTAGTATTGCCGTGTCGTTGGACCTAGTTTCGCCCTGCATTGTCGAGAAGAAGAAAATGGAACATTCGAACCGAGGGCTCTGGGAGGGTGGTGACAGCGGTCACGGCTACGATCCTCACGTGGACCTCTCAATCACCGATTCTGCGCGTGACTGGATCTGACTCGTTAATGTGCTGATTCTGTTGAATAAAAAAGCCAGAGTTTCGCCAAAAAGGCAAAGCAATGAATGCGATAGCAACATATTCAAATGTTTTACGAAGCAAGGCTTGCATTTTTAAGAACAATATTAATTGTAGTAGACATGCGCTTGCTAAGTAACCAAGTTTCCTGCGGCGTGGCCACAGTTGATGACCACAAGGTTCATGCGTAATGACGTCGTTGATGAGAAGCACTTCCCTTGGGTGGCGCATGCTGGTACTAAGGGCTATACGCCGTGTGTCGCTGATGGTGGAAGTTTCTTAAGCGCTTATGGTGGTCGCGCTATCGCGGCAACCATTAGCCCCGCCCCCTGTTGCCTCGCAAGATAAGCGTGAGCGCAGACGACCTCGGCCAGGAAAGCGATGTTCGCTCGGCAGAAAGAACAGGCTAGCGCATCCTTACCCGTGTATGTATGCATGTACACACGCACATTATATATATATATCGGGGAAAGAAGTGTGTAATAAAGGGCTCGTTTTTCCGTGTTTTGACACAATATTAATGAGATCTAATAGACAATAATGCCAAGGAATGTATAGGGGAAGTTATTAAAACCAATGTAATGTAAATAAGAAGAAAAGTGGGTGAAAAAATAACTTGCCGCGAGCAAGTTATTTTTTCACCCACCTGTGGAGGCGAGGCCGCTGGTGATACGAAATATGAAAATCCTCCACTGCAACACCAGCGTGACGACGACTGTCTCCAGGTAAAGAAGTGAAGTAACGAGAAGATAACTTCAGACTTGCCGTTGGTAATTGACGGGCTAGAGCTCATGGCTTTAATGATACCGGTGCGAATTACTCTGTAACAAACTACAATTTAGCGAAGTGCCTCAGTGAAGTTCTGACATAATGGAGTGGACCTCAAGTACGTACGACAGGCGGTCACCTTATTACGCCTCTCGGCAGATGCGCTGCAAGAGTTGAGATGCGAGGTTTCACTTACGTAGGTGACTTTGCTGTCCTGCCCGTATGTTCGAGAAAAGCTATACTTGCAATGGAATTTCTGCAAGCAAGTGGTGCCATTATTAATTTGCAGAGGTCCAGCGCATCATTTTCGACGGAACAAGCTATAAAGGTAGCTCGAGCATACGAGCGATACACCACTCCACTGCGCATCGTCGATGATGATGTGACTGTACAGCCGCAGAGCAGCGTAATGGTTCTAGTCATAAATGATACGTTTGGTGACTACCAAGGTTTGGCAGACAGCAACACGGACGTTTGCCTGAAAAGAGGTGTTTTTGTGGCACGAGGGATTATCCAGCTACGAAATGGGTATGCAGACATCCTCCTGACAAATTTCGGGAATGAATTCCAGCACATCGCAAAGGGGACAGCCATAGCCTTCATGAGTTTTGTGAAGCCACAGAAATATGCAGCCCTGAAATAACGTCAACGGATATGAAACCAACATCTGATGTCTGCGTCGTAATATTTGTAAATCCTAACCTTTCAGTGACCCAACGTCAACAGCTACACGACCTTGTATGGGAATTCTACAGCTGTTTCTTCAATAGTTCGCACGACCATTACAAAACACAGGATCGTAACGGACGAGATAACCAGGCCGGTAAGCCATCACCCATACAGTGTTTCACCAAAAGAAAGGAAAGTTATCAAGAATCAAGTACGGGAGATGCTTGAAGATGATGTTATTCAACCTTCTAGCAGTTCGTGGGCATCACCTGTAGTACTTGTCAAGAAGAAGGATAACTAGCTAAGGTTTAGCATCAGCTACTGGAAATTATATGCTGTGATTAAACAGGATGTATATCCCCTCTCGCATATTGACGACACATTAGGCCTACTTCGGTGTGCCAAGTTCTTCTTCATCACTAGATCTGAAAAGTGGATACTGGCAGATCGAAGTTGATGAACGTGCTCGCGAGAAGACTGATTTTGTTACCCTCGATGGACTCTATGAATTTAAGGCTCTCCCTTTAGGTCTCTGTTGTGCGCCGGCAACTTTCCAACGCATGATGGACACTGTACTTTCCGGATTGAAGTGGCAGTGTTGCTTAGTGTACCTTGACGACGTGGTCATCTTTGCCGCTACATTCGAGGAGCATTCCAAGCGCCTGCAAACAGTGTTAGAAGCAATCCGTTCGGCAGATGTAACCATCAAGCCAGAGAAGTGCCAATTCAGTTTCGAAGAGCTTCGATTCCTTGGGCACGTTGTCAGCGCCCACGGTGTTCGCCCTGATCCCGAAATGACAGCCGCCGTTGCAAGGTTCCCGGTGTCAGCAGACAAAAAGTCAGTACAAAGATTTCTAGGTCTGTGAGCTTACTATAGACGATTTGTCAGAAATTTCTCGCAGATCGCAGAACCCTTGACGAAACTTACGAGAGAAGATGTACCTTTCCAGTGGGAAACAGAGCAACAAAGCGCCTTCAACGAATTAAGAAAACAGTTGCAAGAGCCCCCAATCCTTTCTCATTTCAATGAAACAGCTGATATGGAAATACACACAGACGCCAGTAACATCAGCCTGAGATGCATCCTAATACAGTGGCAGAATGGCGAAGAAAAGGTGATAGCGTATGCCAGCCGGACTCTAACAAAGGCGGAGACCAATTATTTGGCCACAGAGAAAGAATGCCTTGCCGTCATCTGGGCCATCAGTAAGTTACAGCCTTACTTGTATGGTAGACCATTCAAGGCAGTCAGCGGTCACCATGCCATTTGCTGGCTCGCCAACCTCAAGGACCCATCCGGACCACTAGGAAGGTGTAGCCTCAGACTGCAAGAATTTGATATAACTGTGGTATACCGATCTGCCAGGAAGCATACAGACGCCGACTGTTTGCCACGGGCACCTGCAGACACAGCACTATCAGAAGATGAGGACTTTCCATTCGCAAGTGTTGTCGAGACTTCTCAGATAGCCGAATTGCAACACGCGGACGAAGAATTGCTCCTGCTCATCAAGCACCTGGAAGGAGCTGACGTACAAGTACCTCGTATATTTTCTCGAAGTCTCGCATCGTTCCGCTTCTGAGGAAATGTCCTCTACAAGAGAAACTTTAAGCCCAACCGTGAAAAGTTCCTGCTTGTCGTTCCTGCAACTATGCGGCAAGAAATATTACAAGCGTGCCACGATGAGCCTACATCTGGGCATTTGGGGGTCACTGGAACGCTTGCATGAATCAGTCTGCATTATTATTGCACCAAGCTACTGTCTTCAGTACAGCACTATGTTAAAACATGCCGCGAGTGCCAAAGAAGGAAAATGCCTCGTGCTAGGCCAGCAGGCCGAGCCTTCTGCACCTGATAGACCCACCGAAAGCAACTTCCCAACAAGTTGGAATGGACCCCCTTGGACCATTCTCGACATCTTTACTCAGCAAGAAGTGGATCGTTGTAGCAACTGATTATTCAACGAGATACGCGGAAACAGACTCCTTGCATCGAGGAACAGCGGCTGAGGTCGCCAAATTCTTTGTACTACGACATAGTACTACGGCATGGCGCTCCGACTATTGTAATCACCGATCGTGGACCAGCTTTCACGGCAGAACTCATGGAATGCCTGCTGAACATGACCCACACTGTTCACAGGAAAACTACTGCATACCGTAATTACTCGAACCTAACGCGCACTTTTTTCCGATTAAGCGAGTTCGTAAATCGCATGCGCGTTAGAATCGAGTACGAAAAAAAATTATTATGGTCATTCTATTGCCATCGGCATTTCCAAAATGGCCGCCCCCTACGTGTGTCAGCATGGCGCGTCGGCCATTTCTGCCAATGTGTTTCCCATGTGCAGCACTTCATACGTGTGCTGAGGAGTTCGTCATCTTGTAGTGCATTAGCAGCGACGGCATGGAAGGGCGGACTCCAAAAACTCAAGTGCACCACGATGCCGCTTTTGAAAGAAAAGTCATCGCATGTGCAGAAACGGACGGAAATCGGGCCTCATCGCGGTCGTTCGGAGTTCCCGAAACGTGCGTGCGGGACTGGCGGAAACAAAAGCAGAAGATTGTCGACAGCAAAGCTTCATGCAAAGGCTTCAGTGGACCACAGCAGGGTCGGTTGCCGCAAATTGAAGAGCTGCTTAGCGAGTATATGCTTAAGCAGCGAGCGGCACAGCGACCCGTGACGACAGAACTGCTCCAAGTGCGGGTTATGCTGTTAGCCTTAGAAAAAGGGCTAATGCGGAGCCTGTTTAAAGCGAGCAGGTACTGGCTAACTAACTTTTTGAAGAGGAAAGGCTTTTCCCTCTGAAGGCGAACGGGCATATGTGAAAATTTTGGAGTAGTACGATGAAAAGCTTCACAAATTTCAGAGGTTCATCCTAAACTTGCGGCACAACGGCCACCTGCTTGGGCAAATCGGGAATGCCGGTCAGATGCCTCTTTACTTCGACATGCCTGGCACCACAACCGTCGAGAAGAAGGGGGCGATGCAAGTTTGCGTGCTGGCATCGGTCCACGGTAAAACTACAGTCACGGCAATGCTCTGTTACACATCAGATGGGCACAAGCTTCCCCCGTACCTCATATTTAAATGGAAGACGCTCGTGAAAGGAGTCATTTTTTCGAGTAGTGCGATCGTGCAGGCCAACGAGAAAAATTGGTGCGCGTTGCAATCGATGCCTTACTTTTTTTTTCGTCGTGGAAACCGGGTGCGCGTTACAATCGAGGGCGCGGTAGAATCGAGTAAATATGGTATGACTCTCAAAGCAACGGCCTAACTGAACGCCTTAAGGGGGGACGTGGCAAGTAAAACTAATTTTTTTATTAATGTACTGTTTGTGATGAAATTTGGTGTGTGTATGTGGATGATTGTGAGGATTCCAAATATGAAAACCGTTTTCAAATACCTCTTGTACTTTTTGAGTTACAAGCATAATTATACTAATTAATGCTCTTCACACTTAAAGAGATAATTATTGCTAAATGAAATTATTTTTTCATATTATTATGTTCCCAAAGCATCAACTTGTGCAAAGAAGCTATTAGTTGATTTTTCTAGTTCTTGTAACCATAAATAAAATTTTTAAAACATGGATGTTGTTTTGCGCACACATCGCAGTAATTATAAAATGTGTTCTAAAAATTTTAAATGATGAGTAAGAAGAGAGATAAAGCTTTATTGCACTGCTAAAGGCCTCCTGAGCCTAGTGCAAAAAACGGAACGACTCTATCAGTCTTTGTTAGAAAATGACAGATGTTCTAGCGAAGGCACATAGGCGAAAATCAAGAGTTGAGAAAACTGACTTTGAAAGTTCACTCTTGTTTGGAAGTTCACAACATGCCTAAAACACTCAGAATCCTCCTGGGCAGTAATCCTGAGATGCTGTGGCCTTGGCCTCTGTAGAGCGCAACCCAGTTTTGCGCTTCTTTGTCGTGGAAAAATGCGCCTTTTGAGCCCTCTTTACCCTTTTGGCATCCTTTTCGGCTGCTCGCCGCAAAGAGCAGTCTCCTGGATTGAAGCCCAGTTGAGCAGTGATCTCTTGCAGCGCACTCTTGCAGCCACCATTGAAACGGCAGACTGCATCTGCAACTGCACTTTCCACACTTCGAAGGGAGGCGAACTGGCTCTTGGACTGGAGTGACCAAATGAGGCTGTTCATACTCTCCACAGCGTTCTGGGTTTTTCCCTGCGCACACCTTTCAAGGAGCTCTTTGTTCGAGAGGCGCTTGTAGATTGGCAGCAGTGCCACTCGCACGTGAGGGGGCAGTTTATGTTTGTGAGGCGGCAGCGGCTCTCCCTTGGCCAATGCCTGATTGTGCGGGCACCAGGAGTCAGTCCCACTTGGGCACAGGTTGTGGTGTGGATCCTGGTCTGTGGATGTTACATGGTAATAAGTGGCCATGATGGCCCTCTCCATGCCAGGAACATCGTTGGGGTGGCTCTTAATGGCCCAGCCATAATAATTCGTCAACTTCTTTATCAGGCCCTGCGTCAGCCGGCCTTTGCCACCCATGCTCAGTCCTCGGCCTTTGGATTTGTGCTCATCAAGAAGGTTGCGCAAGGAAGTGCCCATTCTTTTTTTCACATGGTTCACACACTCCTGTTTCTTAATCACCATGTAGCCATACACCTTGTCTTGCGTGAGGGCAAGGTACGTACGGCTGTCACCGTCGCAGAGCACATTGATGTATCGAAGCTTGTACTTGGTAAACGATCTTTCAAACATGATCCTAGCTGCTTCTACTTCCATTTGGCCTGCATTAGCATCGGTGTTCTTTTGGCACTGTGGCTTGTGTTTCTCAAGCCACTCCTCATAGTTGTCGTCACCAGGCTTGGGGCCAACAGCACAGCCTTGGCAGTAGTTGGACAGGACACAGTGGTCCAAGACCAAGCCTGTGTACAGCTCGATTACACAGCCCACGCCAATATGACTTCTGTGCCCCCTCGTCATCCACGTGCCGTCGTAAATGACGTCAATGTTGCCTGGCACTCCTCCTAGGTCCTTGTAAATGTCATGCACCTTCTGTGCACTTTCTGCTTCAATGCGGGTGGCAGCTGATGTGGTGGCAGGGTGGCTGTACTTCCTTTGCAGTCTCTGGTAGGACTTGTGGTGCAGTGCTCGATGCGAAATGTCCATCGCAGAAAAAATGTCATTTATGGCAGATTGTTTTCTGCCAACTGACTGCACAGCCCTCAAAGCACGCACGTTTACCTCAAAGGGGTTCGTTTTTTGTTGCCCGGAGCACCTCGGGGACGACCACGCACTGCTCACTCTGCCACAATTGTCACAAAAAAGTTCCATCCTCGCTGCGAGTCCAAGGCAGTGCGTAGTCTCGAGGCGTATCGACCCTTCGTCGCACTTGTTGCACTTTACTGACGAAAGCAGACCGTTCAGCATCTTCTTATTTACAATGAAGAATGTGGAGTCCTTACCGCCGTCATTTTCGTCGCAGCCTTCGTTCAGAAGCTCGAGCTTCCGCTTTGAAGCGGACTTCGATGCTACGGCATCCAAAACATCCCGCCTTGTCTGCGCCCGCTGCGCGATTTCTTCACTGCTCGGAATCTGGGCCGAAACTCGCGATAGAATGTTCGACGCGCGCACGCCCGGAGTTGCAACGGCTGCCGACGCGGTGCCACCGCAAGCGGGTTTGCGAGAGCGTCCGTCACGGTCGACGGCATCCGGCGGTCTGACATACGACGATGTGGCACCTTCCACACTCTCGGCCTCACAACAATCAGCGAAGGGTCTGAGTAGAGGCTCCGTGACGCTTAAAGAGCATGCTCCGTCCGGAACTGCGACTGGGACGGCAGCCGCAGTCGTCTGCCCTTTGTTCCAAGCTTTCCGACGCTTGCCGTACTTGTGGACGCTCCGGAACTTTTTTTGCGGCAACATAGCACCGCAGTATGAGCAAGCACTCAGAAGAGACCACCGATGTAAACAAAGCTTGGTAAAAAAAAAGCACGCGAACTATCACAAAAACAGCAAACTGGCAAAAAACGAAGCGCACGCCGGATGATTCTCGACACGGCGGCCGCAGATGCGCTCGCGCTTCCAAGGTTGCCAAGGTGCGCGGCGCAGCTTTGACCAGTAAGAGGTCGCGCCTGCTACCACGTGACCCGCGCAGCCAATTGCCGTTCTTCGTTTTCGTTTTTTTACTTGCTCCTCGCGCTTTTATTTTCACTCGGCGAAATACGAGACCGCGACCATCAGGAAGCCGGCTTTCTCCTCTTTCCAAAGCTACCAAAATGGCGGCCCACGATCAACAACTTGGCGCGTTTGTGCGGCGTGAACAACACCGTTTCAGGGGCTTTTTTTTCGCACTTTTCGGCGACTAGCCTCGGCAAAAACACTATTTGCGGGATTTGTAGCGCACGTTTCGCTGTAATATTTTAGAACAAGGAAGTTGAAGGTCTGAAGATTACGAAAAAAAATAAATCAGAAAATCGCATATTTTGACCAAAATCGGCACTTTACTTGCCGCGCCCCCCCTTAACAGAACTCTAGCTGACATGTTATCTATGTATGTGGATGTCGAACACAAAAAGTGGGACGAAATTTTACCAAACGTCATCTTCGTCTATAACACCCCCGTACAAGAGACTACAAAGATTACCCCGTTTCAACTAGTTTACGGTCGTGCAGTTACCACAACACTTGACGATACGTTACCTGTATATATGACTACCCTTCTGATCTTGACGACTATATAGAGAGAGCGGAAAAGGCCCGCCATTTATCAAGGTATCGAATATGTCACCAACGAATCAATGCCCACTGCTACAACCGAGGAAGACGTGAAACACGTTATGAAGTTGGCGACAAAGTGTGAATATGGACCCCAGTACGACGACGAGGCCTGTCTGAAAAACTCATTTGTCGATATTTTGGTCCTTACGAGGTAGTACAGCGACTCGGTGACCTCGTTTATGAAATCAAGCCTACAGGACACGGGCATTCCAAACAACGCAACCCCACCGAGCGTGTACACATTGTGCGCATGAAACCGTACTACGACCGATACGAAGACTAGCCACTGCACTCGCTTGCTGTACAACCATTTCATTCTTTCAAACCTTCCGGAACGGAAACACTCCGTACATTATCATCGAAAGCATCGGGGCGATGGCTCTTGTGAGGGGGGATAATGCCACAGGAAATAGCCATTGCTCTGCGCAACGCAGACGCCGGGAACATAGAGAAACGCTAACGGCACGACTATGAGCGATGAAGCCAGCCGCAATGTATGAGCCGGCCCTGCATGCGCACGGTACTCCACCGAACAGCCAACGCATGTGAAGAAGAAGAGAACGAGGGTGCTCGAGGCAGGGGCTCATGAGGACTACCGACCTTCGGATCTTCTTAATTGCTGTGCGTCGTCCACTTTGGGCACAAGTTCGCCCTTAATAAACCGTGTAAATAGAACATCCTTGTGAGGCTGCCACACTTGTTACAATATGTCACTAAGCTGCTATCTCTCGACCTCGGTAACATATCTTGCTTACTTCTGCAGTGCTTAATGGAACCGACAACTTCTCTGAACACGAAACATGAGTGTCCACCAATTCGCTTTTTCGAAATTCCCCGACTTTTCCAGGTTTTCCATGACTATATAAGCAAATTCCATGACCGTTATGTCTGTTTAGAAAACTCTGTGCACAGAAAACAGACCCTCCTGTGATAAAAAAAAAAATCAGGCGCTCCTATAAATGAAGTAAATAAATGTAACACAAGTTCCGAGCACGTGCAGTAAATATGAAAAAAAATATGTATCTAGCCAAAATGAAACTTCCGAGTGAGAGAGTAAGCAAGTTGGCTGTTTAATGTTTGGAAGAACCAGAAAGCAAACACACGAGTTAAAATTAACCACAGCTAAATGTTTGAAGGAGCCTAGGACAGTCCTGCAATGCAGACAAAACCGCAAGAAAGTGGCACTGTCTCGTCGCATCTATGTAAAGAGAGGACGCCAAAGCCCGGTTGGTTCTGCCACTTGAATATGTTCTAGTTCACTAGAACGGGAGACTGAAGCGCTGCTTCGGCCTCCCATCCTTGTCTGTGGGGATCTTGTTGCCGTCGCCGCACAGCATCATGGCACGCTTCTGCCTCACACATTCGCACATCGAAGACGGGCACAGGTGTCAACTGCTTCCGCAAGGCAGGCTTCAAGACGGCGGAACTTGCAGAAACCAGTAAAGACGACGATGTCAAGCACACAGACAAGTTTCACGAGTGGTTGTCCCGCCTCCCGGCAGCAGTTCCACATGAAGTGTCTGCGGAAGAGTTTGTGTAAGCGGACTGAAATGTCTAGGCCGACAGCTCATGTGACGAGGAAATCGTCTGGACGAGGCGCTAGCTACATGTGCGTACTCCGCCGCTGAGGTGGCGGCGGCGCAAATACATCATTCTGTTGCGGCGTGCGTGCGGAATGAGTTATTGTTGTATGCCCTTATTGTAAATGATGATCCGCTGGAGGTAAGCTCTCGGGCCTTTATTTTTATATCAAAATTTTCACATATCTAACTGATTCGTGATCGCCTTCGAGTTCAATATATTTGTGTTTGACTGTATATACATACAGCAAAAGAAGCTGTGGCAATCATCAACGTACTCAGCGACAAAGTGGAGCCGCTTCCACAACTTCTTTTGGTACCTTCATTGATGGCGTGCCAACACCCCAGGAACCGACACTGGTGCCTGTTCCCACGAAGGCAGAACAGGGGTCTGATCCTCTAACTTCTCTGGCTGGAGAGTGGTTGCTGCACAATATAGTCGCAGCGCATTCCAATCATATGACCCGTAGCAACGACGAACACAGCTGTTTTCACGCAAACACCTCACCAAGTCGCCCTCACCAAACCTAGTTCATCGTCAGACGTTTCAAGGGTCAGCTTCTAGTGTATAACATAATGTTGTTCTTTGAAGGAGCAGGTGCGATGAGCCTGGCGAACAGTCAAGATAGCAGAGTGCAGCTATCACCTCACTTGGTTGTTGCTCAGGCTGAAATGTGAAAAATCCTTGTTTAACAAACGTTTATGCAAACGTAAACGGAATGTTTTCTTCTTTTACCATGTCCTTTTGATAAAGCATGGGTATGCCTTTTTGACCCTAAAGCAACAAAACAGGCGCACCTCAACCGCTAAACACTGCCTTGAGCATTTTAGTTGGCGAAGATGCTTTCCAACCAAAAGCACGAGCAAAGCTTTCCTGTTTAGCCGACAGGGGGGCACTCACTTTTCCGCAAATGGTCCATTAGGTACTTTAAACGTTTTTCTAACTTGCTATGCACCCTCTACCTGATCTTATGGGAATACCCGCAGTAACATGAGTGCCTTTTGTAATGCGTGGCTGGCTTTAAAACACGTTATAATAGCCACCTGTTCTGATGCAATATGACCATAGATGCTTGTACCATGCAATATTAATGCAATAATGCATATTTTATTGTGAAGCCTGTACACAGAGCATGTGTTTGTAAAGCATGAACATTATTATCACGGCATTTCGATGCAGAGGAAGTTATTTTTATTTCTAATCAAAGGAATGACTCAGCGGTAAACCCATGCTTACCATGCAAACGATCTGCGTTCTATCTTCACTCAGAACCAGAATTTTCTATTGTTAATTTCATTTGCACCTCTCGCGATTTTTCGGTCACGTACAAGATAATTTTTCGCTCACAACCAACGACGCCCACACCAACATTTCTGCAAAACAAACTTTCGCGTCTTCTCTTGTGTGTTTCCTTTTGTGTGCTGCCCAATTATGAATAAGTTCCAACTCGCCCGCCTTTCAGAACTCTTTAGCACTTCAGAAACTCCTGTGAAAGCAAAATGACAACAGCTTTCACAAATCGCAAGAAGGGCTGGCGGCATCGGTATCAATTCTTAGTAATGAAAGGTGCATTCGTGTTTAGAGCATTTCAAATTGATTAATAGTACTTGTAAAATAACTATGTGCTTTTCGGATTAACTACTGAAGCCACAAACACTACGAAGGGTGAGCTATTTGCTACACCATAAGGAAACGGGTCGACAAGAATTGTCAGTCCCTATGCATTTAATTATGTCAGCTTCGAGGGGCATTGATTGTCAACTCGATAAAATTGTCAAGATGCCTTTCCTGCGTTGAGAGATTAGAGGAATGAAATTGAATTGCCTGACTGCTCTCGGAGTGGGAATGAGCCAAGTTTTTTTTTTTTTTTTTTTCATTCCAATGAATTGTAAGGAGTGAAAATGTAAATGCCTCACCTGCGAGTTTGGTAGATAGCACATGGTCATACTCCTCCCGTATCTTGCTCTCTCGCTCCTTCATCATTCGTTCGCAAATGAGCCCAACCTGGCGGAACGTGAACAGGGGCTGGTCTCGATGCACTGGTGACGAGAGACCACTGGTATGCTGGGATTCAGGGTCAGCGCCCTGGAAACAGAGCTGCTTGCGCCGTTGTAGCCGTCGCATCTCCTCACGGATGTTGGCTGCTATCTCCTCTGCAGCAGAACAAGGCGGCCAAGTGTCACAATCCCGCTACGACGCCATACGTTGCACCAACAGTTATGATTCATTGATATTTGAAGTTTAACTTCCCAAAACTACCAAGACGCCGTAGTGGAGGAATCCGGAAATTTCGACCACCTGGGGTTCTTAATGAACACCTAAATCTGAGCACACTGGCCTACAGCATTTTTTGCCTCTATCGAAAATGCAGCTGTCGCAGCCCGAATTCGATCCCGCGACCTGCAGGTCAGCAGTCGTATACCTTAGCTACTAGACCACCGCGGCGGGGCTACGTTGCACCAACGTATGACACGATGAACGACAGGTGCGTAAGAAGCAAAGGAAGGCATTATTCATAGTGTTCTATTTTGGCCCTGATAGACCTATACTCTGTTCCAGAAGTTCCGTGCAGCACTGTAGAAGCTGAAGGCCTTCTCAACCAATCAGGAGGGAGAGCACATCTAAGTGAATTTTCCGCGCCCTGTCGTCTGCTCGATACGCAGCGCAACACTGATTGTGTCGTGCTGTGTGCAGTTAGAACTGCACTTGTCACTTAAAATACTTGTTTGAAAATAGATGTTCCGAGTGTTATAATATATGCATAAAGTGTGTAATGAGATACTAAATAGTGCAGATTCATGTGATGCAATGAAACAGCTGGCTTCATTTAAATATTATGTATGAGCAGTCACTTGCATGCGGGCAGTGCCATAAAGCTTAAGTGGCGAGGTTTGGTAGAGATGTGTTGGTTAAATAAATAAGGTTTGCGAGTCGCTCTGCATGACCTGTAGGAAATAAGTATTTTTAATGCAGCAATTTTTCAAGGAAATGATGTCCATCTGCTGCCTTAGGCCCACATTTTCACCCATGGTGGACTGCTTGCGATCCCAGTACTACAAAAGCTTCTCGGGTGGTGCTCTTTATTCTCGTAAGCAGCGCGAGTCCATTGTGATAGGGACTTTAGCTCTTGAAACTGGACGAGTTGTTTAATGCTTGTATACAGACAGCACGACTGAGACGAAGACAGCAGACACATAGATGCAAATAAGCCCCGGTTGACAACTGTTTTTGCTTATAACTACAAACGACACACTACACAATGCATCACATAATGTGAAAGCTCATTTAAAAATGACAATTTTGTATTAAGGCTCATTTACCACCTGTAACACAAATCGCTTATTTTCGTTAACGTGCTACTGAGTAAAACGTAGTCTTCACTGTTGTGTATTTTCTCATGTATTATACATTCGTGTGCGAAGAGTTTAGAATCAGTGCGTGTTATATAATTGATGAAAATCAAATATAACAGCGAGCCCATTACTGAGCCCTGTGGGATGCCTGAAGTCACCGGCACAGGAGAAGATGAGATGTTTTTGATAGTGACAAATTGGGATCGATCAGATAAAAAGCTCTTTATTTATGCAGTGATGAGACCGTCACCAATCACAGCAGTAATTTTGGCAATTAGTTTGGTATGGCACACACAGTCAAACGCTTTACTGAAGTCTAACAGAAATGCGTCTGTTTAATTATGGTCGTTAACACTTAATGCGAGATCATGAACCACCTCTGTAAGTTGAGTGACTGTCGATAAGCCTCTTCTAAAACTATGTCGAACATCAATTAAAATGTTTTCTTCAAAATATGTGGTTAAGCTCTTGAGTACAATGTGCTCCAAAATTTTACATGATGTGCTCGTAAGAGAAATTGGTCTGTGGTTGGATGGTACATTACTGTCTCCTGACTTATGAATTGGTACAATTTTTGCAATCTTCCAATATGCAGGTAGGTCGGACGTTGAAAGTGACTTATTTTCTTCAAGTCACTTTCTGCAAGTCAAAAGTGACTTGCAGAAAATAATTCACTTTCAACGTCAGCCCTGCCTGCATATTGCAAGATCGAAAAATTGTACCGATCCATAATTAATTGCAAGTTTACTGTGAAGTTACTCATGCCCTACTTTTTCATATAGAGAATCACAAGTAAGATGAAGTATGGGTGCGATTTGTGACTGGTTCTATTCACTGTGAGCCAACGAGGATTGTATTTTTTGCGTTGCTTCCAGAATGTAACACATGGAGTATCTCGCCAAATATGGTAATGCCTTCAAAAAACTGAATTATTCACGTCTCAGTATTTCTTTTTCTTTCCAGCAACTTTTCGAGTGAACATGCACTAAGAAGCAGTGTTCACATAAGTGGACAAAGTGCCCGAATGGGCTATATCACTCAACTATTAGGTAAAACAAACAAATGTTCTTTCATTAACAGAATATAAACTTGTCAAAAATCAAGCATTCAGAGGAAGGCTTGATTCCCAGAACACTGACCGTCAGACCAAGCACAAATCAAAACTTACCGATTGCATGCGAGCCATTTGCTCTACATCCTAGTGTGAAACATCATAAAAAAATAGAACAAAGTAGAACACAGATGCAACTCTAACTAACAAGCGAGTCTTCATTATCGCTTAACCAGCAATAAACAGCAAATAACAAACATGCAACATCCCTGATATGGCACTGCTTATTTAAACTGTGCCAGTGCTACGCCTGTGAGTCGTAAATTATTGCCCCGCTTTTGCTCGCTGTTTCACACTCAAGGTTCACTCATGCCCGGTGGTAGTGGCACTGCGTCCCGCTTAGTTGTGCTGAAGCGTGCATAGCCCACATCAGGCGGTGTATCAATGTGCGCCTCTAGGAAAGCCACACTTCATTAAAGGCTCCCCCCCCCCCCCCCTCATTTACCTAGCCACTGTCACACCAGTGAGTGCATATATGGTGTTTTTCACTGGTAGCACTGTTATGAAACACAGAGGGCACAGGATGCATCAAATAGCTGAGGCTTCTTTATACATCAGATGTAAAGCTCAACAAAAGCACATAATGTCCTTCAATTGAATGAGATGTGGCAAGATTGAATGCACATATTCTAGTGCTTCCCAAGTGTACTAGTACATACGTTTGAACCTTCAGGCTGTTTGTTTATTTTGTGCTGACATTGTAAGATTAGTTCAGTTATTCTTCCAGCTCAGAAAAACATGAGCACTTAAGTAAACATTACTCCAGTCATACCATCTGCATCGTCTACAAAGTCACTGTCAAACAACAAAGAAAATGAGCCCTTAAATTCCCACTTCTTTCCTCATTTATAGCGAGGGTCTCGTTCTTGCAGACTTGGTGCCTTCAGGTAGTATGCAAGGGATAATTGGTCAGCTGCGAGCTTGTAATAGGATCACGTGCTGCGTGACACCTAACAGGCAGAAAAAAAAGTGCTCCACACTCGTCCTCATGGCAACAGGCCGCGCATACCGACGCTCTCGTCCCGCGTTTAATACGCATATATACCCTCTAAAAAAGTGGACAGGGAATGACCCCCACCGTGGCTTAGTGGTAGAGCATCGGATGCATTATTCGAAGATCGCAGGTTCGGTCCCTGCCGGTGGCCAGTTATCTTTTCGTCCACTGTTCTTTCTTCACATTTGACATTGCAATTACTTTTATTAACATCCCCTATGCCTTCTTTGGCATTATTGCCTAATAGTGCTCATTAGTATTGTGTCTAACGCAGCTTTTACGACACATACGGCTTTGCCATTTCGTATACCCAAGATACCCAAGAGCTTTTATATCTTTTTATACGACTTCTGCTATCAGCTTGGGTCACTTAACATCAGCATGTGGACATGTCAATATGAATCGATGTGATGTCAACAAGTTATCACCAATATTTATGCATACTTTAAGGCCCCTGCTACAATAATGCATGAAGGTGGCTTACATTAGAAGAAATGAAGTTCAGACTAAATTAGGTAAAAGCAATACCATTTTGAGGTGTACACATGGTGGAACACGGCAACTTTAACATTGACATGTAGTCACAAGCAATGAACACAATGCAACAGAAGGTATGGATCACTAAAAACAGACCGAAATCCTTTTAAAAGTTGCCTGGGTAGAAAAATTATGTAAATATGCAGTGATGATCCAAAAGGAACTCCTGAGCTTGCACACTTGTACAGTAAGGTCGTTTCATAAGTATGGTAAAAATACAAGTAATGAAGCTGCAATCTCGTTTCCTACTAGGTTGTGCACAAGAGGCAGCCTCCATATGAATGCACAACTTGTTCATTCTGGTAATGGTGCTTAGCAAGCGTGCAGCCAGTGGAAAAATGTTGCATGAATGACCACATACATGAAGGAAGGTCACCAAGTAAACAATAAACACAATATGGTGTTCGACGAGTGAACCTTGCAGCACTCCACAGTTCAGTTCAGGGACAGTGTCCAGTGAACTGAGCAATTACGAAGCACACGACGCAAGACGAAATGAGCGAATGGACACATGAGCTGTTAACTGATTATTGTTGAATCACGAGGCACGTGATGGAAGGGAACTTGAAGCTGCATTCAGTCAAGAAGGGCTCTGCTATACTACTTATGCAGTTTTCTCGGATCAAAAAACAGGACAAGTAAACGCTCATGACATTAGATCAGTGCTCAGTAGTACACGTGACTCATCTTAACATCCCAAAGCTACACTGTGATGAGCGCTATTCCTTGCTTTGGGGGTAAGTTGTTTTGGATGTAAGACACGCCAGGAGCACGAATACTTTCGAAACCCATTCCTATGCATTGATGAGGCGATGCAGGAGCTGTCTTACAACCCTATGACAATGCACTCCTCCACATCTAAAACATGGAGATACTTGGTGTGAAAAGGTCGTCCTCTCATCCAAGCACTGCGACATCATTGTCAAGGAATTACCTCGGCATGTTGTAGTTCACTGCCATTATACATGGATCCCATATGTCGAGAGCATTACCAATAAGTACATCGCTGCACATTGTTTGCCTCCTGACAGCCTAAGCAAACTCCATTCAGTCGAACTGAAAAGTCCTGAGAGAATGATGACAACAGCAGGCAAAACAGCAGCGGTCAGCTTGCTTCAAACCAGCCATGCCGAAGTTCTAATAATGATAAGCAGGCTAAATCATATTGTCTGTATTTCTCATAAACTGTGCTCTTGCTTTTCAACACTGGTGAATGCATGTGTTCTGCACATACATTTGATGAAAGCATGATCTGAGGATGTGTCCTTTAAACAGAAGAAGAAAGTGCAAACCGATGATAAACTGCTTCTGATGTATAATACACGAAATGAACAGCAACCATATAACACATGAAAAACACAGGGGCGACAAGAGATGACTTTCAAGTAAATAGCACAACACTGTCTGCACTTCGATGCTTCAGCTTTCAAGTGCCCACTAAGAAATTGATGGTATTAAAACACACAGCATTGGGTGCTGTAGCTGCCATGGGGCACAGCAACCGTACGACACGCGAAGAGCACAGTGGTGACACGAGATGGCTTTCAGGTAAATAGCACAACACTGTCTGCACTTCAATGCTTTAGCTGTGAAGTTGTCATTGCGGCATCGATGACATTAAAACACGCACCACTGGTAGCTGTAGCTGTACCCGTCGAAGGGCACGGCAGTCGTAAGTGGGAGCACACAGTCCTCAAAATATTGCCGCAAAGTCAACAGTGGCATGGTGTCGCTGGGAAAACGGTGCACATGAGCACAGATAAGTGATGTATTTGAAGTGCAATAAGCCACACAAAAATGCAGTGATGACCGGAATGCGCTTCGAAGTAGGGAGCACCACATTGCCCGACACTTGGGCGAGTAAGTTGTCAAGAGTTGTTCTTTTGGCATTCAATAGCAGTAAAACACCGTGACGGCTTTTGGGCGGTTATGCGCAATGCTCCACTGTGACAGTTGCCAAAGCTGTTGCAAGTGACATGTCTGATAAGCAGGTTACTGCGATATCACAATATTTGTGGCACTGTCCACAAGAACTTGTCAGCGGAGAGACTGATCATCATCTTAATCCACGCTGCTTTTATCGCTGCTCGTCGTGTCAGCATCCAAGGTCACTACTACGTTGGTTGTCATCAATGATGTGCTCAATCTTCATCATGTCATCCTCCACTTCTATTACGTGGATCACGTAACTTTTCCATTTTTATGCAGTGACTCGCTCTATGCCTTTCCAAGCAAGAGCCTCGAGGCCTTCCATCTTGAAGTGTGTATTCCCTATTGCAACATAACCTTTAACATCACTACACATGAGCTCAATCGGGTTCAGCTCACAGTGGTATGGCGGCAAGCGTATGACAAGTGTGACCAGCATCAGCAGCAATGCAATGAGATACCTATTACCCTCCGTTCTTACGGTTTGAACAAACTTTACAGTTCTGCGTCTAACCTGTCAATGCTCCACCCTTCAGAGAGAGCCAGGCTTGAATGTCTTTTTTCAATGTACCCATACGGGGTACCTTTTCAAGCTTCACAGAATGATAAGGTGTGTTATGAAGCACAATGGCACTTTGCGGCGGCAAATTCTGCAGTAGTTTTTATTTAAACCACTTTTCGTAGTGGGCACCACCCATTTCATCATGCTAGTCGCCTGTTCTCTTTCTGGCTCGAAACACTTCACCGGCAGCTGTGATGAAACCGTCCTCGTTGCCACAGTGAGTAATAATGAGGCGACCTCCCTTACCACTGGGGTTTGGCAGGCCTGTAGTCAGGTTGCCTTTCTTGGCGTGCTCAGTGGACTTAATGGTCTCGTCGACCAACCCATGGCTCACAGTGTGCCCTGCATTCACCCAAGTTTCATCAGTGTAAAAGATGGGTCGCCTTGGCGTCGAACCTTCTTAATTTGGCCAAGTACTTGTGTCGCCACTGAATGATGTGAGTGGCCTCGATCAGAAGTGAATGGTAACGCTTCTTAAAGCGAAAGCCTACCTTGAGCGGCATCCTGTGAATAGTTGTTGCAGACACGGACGGCAGCAAGTCATCTTCTTAGAAGTATGCGGCGAGCTTGCGCACCGTCAGAATTTCCCACCGTTTATAGAAACCATGCATGACTCTGCACAACACACCAAGGCCACAGTCGTACAGCAGCTGCTCTCGATCACGGCCCCTGCCACTGCGAGACAGCGTCTTGGGCGAAAGTACTTCGTCGTGCTTATCGTGCGCCGCTACCCACTTGTACAGCGCACGCTCGCTGACGGTGTACGCAGCCGTTCTCTTAATGAGAGAGCTTATGCTTGCATTTCTGCCGCCCTCTTTACGCACTGTCCCGCTTCGCTCTCTTGTCATAAAAGCTGACTTGGGAACGATATCGCACAGGTGAACCATGCGAACCAGGCGCTGCCATTTTGACAGAAGTGACCAAATCTGCCACGGAGGACTAATCACAACCCAAGACTGGGTCCTCCGCGCCGCTGTGGACGCTTGGGCTGTGCGGACTACTCATAAAAGTTTAGACAGTGTCGTACCATTCCTTCGTACTTTATAAGTAAATACATAACACATACGAGCCACAACAGGGTTACTTCTTTCGTCATTTGCATGTTATAACACGTACAAGCAAGAACTCTTTCTTCAGTATTATGGAGCCTCAAAAATTGTTTTATACAGAAAATGCGAAAAAAATTTCGCGCAACTCACAACTACAACACGCAGAGAAGCCTTCAAGTAAAAATCCTCCAACAAGACCGCTTGCAAAAGTCACGAGGACAAACAACAGGCTACGCTTACGGGGCACTACATCTCGCTTCGCAACAACCTGCGCTCGAGGGTCGTGTAGCCTTGGCTGTGCTGCATGGAACTTCTGGAACAGAGTATATAACTGCATACAACAAAAGAAGTCGGGGGAGGCTTTTCCGCCAGGCAGTTAGAACATTCAGATGAGATCCAGCCTTGTTTCTCCGCATTTGTGAAGCAAGATTCGTCCAACAGCCTTACTATATTATTACAATAGCATTTATGTGGACACTATCCACGGGTTGTTACAGTAACCATCATGATGACAGACCTACGTGCACCGCGTTTTACCTTTTAACATAGTAGCATGTAAAAGGGTTTACGAGCCATGCACGCTGATGCCTGCCGAAATAACGTGCACACCAGCGATCGAGACGTTACAGTCAAAGTTCACAGCAGCTGTTAGAGCTATCAGTCTCAAAGAAACCACAGCTATAACTTTCAACGAAACTGAAAACACAATGTTTCCGCCAAATTTTCAGTCATCACTTTGCAGCTAAATTCAGGTGCTGCGGCACTGGTAAGCGAGTTTGGTGCAACTGGAGTGGTTCGGCGCAGGATGCCACAGGCAAACAAGTTTGGCACACAATAACGCAGCTGTTGCAATCCTGCATAGGACAAGAACGACATCAATGGGTTGCTAAGGTAACTGCCGTTTAAATCCCTCCCTCCATTACGAGCCGATGCCACTGGTTTGATGTGAATTTCCAAGAATGTTTAACTCTGCATAAAAGATATAGTCATTAAATATATTCTTGGAACATGCGCAGCTCAGTTGCTGCAAGCACAAGAACATGTCATTTTAGGACGTGAGGGCTTAGCGGTTGCTGCATCTGACATGTGGTGGTTGGGTGTTACCTGGCAGAACAGCCGTTTATTTTACAGTGACAGCCATTATGAACTCACAACACGGGTCACATGCACCATAGTAGGCTCTGAAACCACTGTCCCGCAAAATAAGAGAAAATCTGAGCAAATAAACACCAACGACACAATGGGATTCAAACCCTGGTCCCCAGAATGCTAGCCCAGTATTCTACCACAGAGCCACGCCAGTGCTTGAAACTCCGTAGCAAACTGGCCTAAAGAAAGGAATATGAGTAATAAAGCATTTTAAAACAGCACAGGGGCACCACACAATGCAAATGGTGTAATCAGTGGGTTGTCCAATGCTCTAGCCATTACTTCAGGCATAATTTATCATCAGCCACAGCATCGAAAAATTGCACAGAATTATTTGCAAATGTGTAGTGAGCACCACACTTATCCGAAGAACGGTGAAGGACGGCATAGCCTGCCTGATATACAAACATTATGATGATTAATGACATAGTGGGTAAACTGCACGTGTGCTTGTAGCAATTGCTTTTGCTGTGACAATGCTGAGCGTTCAGCACAGGCCAGTTTTTTTTTTTTTTCTAGAGCTGGAGCAATACGTTACTTTTACTGAGTGATGAGGGTTCGTAGACCTTGATCTGTACCGCCTAAAGGTGCCGATAAAATGTTCGCCCAATTTGACAACCAAAAATTATTGAATGCTTAAGATATTGAAGAATGTGTGGAAGATGATGCCTTAATTTTTTTTTACACAACTGAGAACAATGACAGCGTCCCTCCCTAAATTGGCTGTGAGCCACGCTTATTGAGGAGACTGCACCATTGACATGCAGGAAATGTATGATGAGCAACTGCGTAAAGTAATGCTGTGGTTCAAGAAAATATTTGAGCAACCACTGGCTGATTTTGGTTGAGCTTGCAGTGAAAATATTTGTCTCCGTGAGCTGAAAGCTCTCGAATATTTCTCGCATTACGTGTTCAAAAGCGTTTTCCCTGAACCAGTTTACATACAGTCATGAGCAAACATTGCACGCACACAGTGACTCCTTATTTACATCAAACAGTTTTCTTTTTCAAAAAAAAAAATACTAAGAAAAACCTGGCAGACACTTGAGCTTTGCCGTCAAGAGCAGAATGCAATGTCATGACTGGGCCCTGCGTGCATTGCCTTCAACCATGCAGCAAAAGAGTGTTTCCTGAGCATGAAAATTGGCAGTTTCAAACTATTCTAAAATGCCCAGCAGCCCCGTTGCGGTAGCCTAGGGGCTAAGCTACTCAGCCGCATTTTCGATGGACAGGAAAATGCTGTAGGTTCGTATGCTCGGATTTGGGTGCACGATAAAGCACCCCAGGTGGTCAGAATTTCTAAAACCCTCCATTACAGCATCTCACCATCATCGTATTATGGGACATTGAAACACACACATCAATCAATCAGAAGCCCTGTAGTGAAGTATCTATTGCACCATAATTCTTCAAATTGGCAAGGTACCCACAACGCGTCTGTAAGAAGGCTGCACACTTTGTAATATAATAATTTTTACATTTTTATTTCTACGAATAATTTTAAAACAGACTGTTTGGTAGTCAGCACTGTATTGTGCATGTTCACTGTCCGCCATCATGTGTTATTTTGACACAACGTTCACGAACTTACCTAGGAACGCGTGCGCAGTCTCTCGACTGGCCATAAGTATTCGTGCGTGCTTTCTTTAACGCCGCTGTGCGACTTTGCAGGTACTAGCCTCTCTTACGTGCATGTGTACACGCAGAGTCTCTTTTATATCATTGTTTTAGTCGCATGAAGCTGCTCTACACAGTTATTACTGCTGCTTATTGAAAACTCAACCCCGTCTTGCACATATAGTACGCGCCGATAACTGCTAAAGTGCCGCCTGTTTGATCGAACACAGATGCAACACCCTTGAAATTTCTCGGCCATCGCAGAGGGATTACTACCTGAAGTCAACTTTGGTGGCACGTCTCCGAAGGGCGAGGGATCGATCTGGTGCGCCCTTGTAGGAGGCGGGGACAGAGGCATACATCGGCGTCGCTTCGGCGATCTGCCACTCGGACTGTGCAAGGGGTCCCAGTCATGTGTCCGCTTTAATGTCGCACAAGCCATCACTCAGACGTAAGCCTAACTGGGGACGCTCCTGCCTGCTCGTTACTTCAACACTGAAATCGAGAAGAAAGGACAAAATCAATCTGGATGGCAACACTATTTACGATAGCGGTGGCGACCGTTCAACAATCGACAAAACGCGCTTGGTCAGCGGCAACACAACAATCACTACTTGCCCGTTCGAGCTGCTCTGTCCCTCAATATGGCCACCGGACAACGGCGGCGCTTCTCGTTTTAAACACTGTGATTGGCCAAGTTTTGAAAAACTGCGTTCAAACACTGTGTATTTTTTTTCACGACTTCAGCATAAGTTAATTTCATGTTGAGTTGTAGCTAATTACATTTATGCAAATACTTTGTCGAGACTGCGGTGTAAATAGGAAAGGAGACACGACGCGACGGCCGTGGTGGTATATGGGAGGTATAAAAAATAAAACGTTTTATTACAGATGTATGTGTACCAAAACCTCTTTAGTTAGCCACTGCCCGAACGCGCTTCACCAAGGAGCGTTGCTAGCGAGCGTAGCGAAAACATGCAAGAATAAGCCACTTTGCTTGGGTCACTGATCGAGATCACGCCCGCCATCTCGAAGGCAATGTTTCGTGGACAGAAAGGTTTTGGCAAAGACTGCTGCGCCGCGCTAGGTTGGCTAGAATGCACCCTAGCCGCGCGGCGCACGCATGTTCCCCTCTTCAAGGACACAGCGACGCTGTACAAGCACAGAGATGAGCGCACCCGAGTCATTGTCGAGGCCGCGTAGATGGCAGACGCGAACAGGTGCCTTGCATTAGAAAGCCCTCCGTGGCTCTGTCCGAGAAGGAACTCAGGTTTCTCGAAGGTTTCGGTGCGCGCAGGTAGTTATAATATCTTGACCTTTCTGTTTCGTTTTCTTATAAATTTTTTTTTGCGGTTTTCTGTGCTTTTGTTTTTTTTGTCTTTGTTTTTCTTTTACTCATGTTCTGCTCTTTGTGCCATATGGTTTTTATCACATGGTTACTGTCTCCTCTATATATTTTCGTGCTCTGCGCAATAAAGCTCAGTTGGAAGTTAGCGCTCGTGTCTTTCGTGTCCTTCTTGTCTCTGTGTCGTCGTTTTGTTTACGCGCTATAACTATCGGCACGCATGGAGGAAGGAAAAATATAGGAGAGGCCATGACGTCATAAGCGTGAAGCCGCTGCATGGATAAATGGATGGATGGATATGGCTGTACCCTTTAGATCGGGTATGGCTAGCGCCACCAAGCCGTAATACTTAATGAACTCAAAATTATATTTATTTTTTTTTCCTTAAAAAGTGAGTTTGAGGATTCGTACTTTGCAGTGAAGAGTTTAATTTTCACTCGTGCCTTGACTTTAGCCACCAATCAGATAACCTCCTTCTAGTTAAGTCTACTTGCTTAAAGTCTATTTTGCCCTCCCGGTCCCTAAACCCCAATGCTTTGAAAAACTCTGCGCCATCATCCTAAACTATAGGGTGAAGCCCTTTACAGAACATTATCAAGTGTTCGGCAGTTTCTTCTTCCTCTCCACACGCACTGTATACTGTGTCTACCCCTTCGTATTTGGCCCGATATGTCTTGGTTCGCAGTACTCCCGTCCTTGCCTCAAACAGTAGAGAACTACCCCGAGTATTATCATAGATCCTTTCCTTGGCAATTTCCTGCTTAAAAGTTCGATAAATCTCTAGTGCGGACTTCTTAATCATGCGCATTTTCCACATGTCAGTCTCCGTTTCCTTCACTTTCTTCTTAACCGATAGTTCTTTTTGGTTTGGCCACCTGCTGTTTTCTAAGTATTTACCAGTCAACTTCCTGGTTCGCTTCCTCCATTTTGTATTGACATTCTTCATGTACAAGTAGCTGAAAACCTTCCTAGCCCAACGCTCCTCCTTCATTTCTCTCAATCGCTTCTCAAATTTTATCTTGCTGCTAACTTCCCTGCCCTCAAATGATGTCCATCCCATATCACCTTGTACTCCCAGATTTGGTCTATTTCCGTGAGCTCCTAAAGCAAGCCTACATATTCCACGTTGCTTAATTTCTAATCTTGCTTGAACCTCTGATCTCATGCACGAGACCGCATTGCCGAACGTCAGCCCAGGAACCATGACCCCTTTCCATATTCCTCTCACAACATCATACCTATTGTAACTCCACAGTGCCCTATTTTTCATCACTGCTGCATTCCTGTTACCTTTAGTCGTCACGTATATTTCGTGTTCCCTCAGATACTCGGTCCCATTGCTTATCCATACACCCAGATATTTGCATTTATCTGTTATCTCTAGCGTGACGTCCTGTATCCTAAGCTCACTACCTTCGTTGTCATTGAAAATCATGACTGCTGATTTTTCCTTACTGAATCTAAAATCTAACCTATCTCCATCATTACCGCAGATGTCCATCAATCTCTGCAAATCTTTCTTGTTGTTGGCCATTAGCACTATATCATCTGCGTACATTAATGCTGGTAGTGCCTGATCAATAAGTTTTCCTTGTTTGACTAAAGAGAGATTGAAGCCCAGCCCACTTCCCTCTAATTTTGCCTCTAATCCTTGTAGGTACATCATGAATAATAAGGGTGACAGAGGGCACCCCTGCCTAAGCCCCCGTTTTACCTCTGCAGGCTTGGATACCCGTTTTTCCCACTTTATAACTACTTTGTTACCTTTATAGATACCCTTTAAAAGATTAGTGACTACATGTTCCACGCCTAGTGTGTCCAGTATTCCCCACAATTCCTCTTGAACCACGCTATCGTACGCTCCCTTGATATCCAAGAATGCTAGCCACAGGGGCCTGTGTTCCTTTTCTGCTATTTCGATGCACTGCGTCAGTGAGAACAGATTGTCTTCCAACCTCCTGTGTTTCCGAAACCCATTCTGCAGTTCCCCCAGCACCCCCTCATCTTCTATACATGCCTGCAGTCTTTCCTTTATAATCTGCATCGCCAGCCTGTAGACCACTGATGCCACTGTTATAGGACGGTAGTTGTTTATGTCAGCTTTGTCCCCTTTTCGTTTATAGATCATGCTCATCCTGCTAAGTTTCCATCCATCGGGAAGTTCACCATCGATTATTATTGTGCTCACTGCCTCTCTCAAAGCCTGCTTAGACTTCGGACCTAATGTCTTTATCAGCCTAATTGGAATGCCATCTGGGCCTGTTGATGTACTACTACGAACCCTTTTCTCAGCCCTTTCCCACTCTTGTTGTGAAAATAGAGTCATTGCACCACTTGATTCGTCCTTGTCTATTGTGGTGCATAAAGTACTTCTTTGTTGAAATTTTTTTGTCACCCTTGTCCTTATATATTCAATAGCTTCGCCCCCTTCTAGCCTAGCACCTTGGGCTGTAGTTATAAAACTCTGCTCTAAGCTCGTCTCATTTCTTAGGGAGTTTAGATGGTTCCAAAATTTCGCAGCTGCCTTTCTATCTTTTTCATGTACTTCTGCCAGCCACTGAGCTCCCTTTCTTCTTATCTTTTCATTGATCCGAAGGGATTTTTTTTTATTCACATACTGCAGCCCATTAAGGGCTATGGCAGGAGTGGGTGAAAAAAAAAACAGAGCAGAGAATTACAAAAGTACCACTTCTGGAAACACACTACAAAATAACACACGAACAAAATACAATATACATGGCAATTCCATTCAGTACAAAAATAAACATCCAATGAATGGGCACTGCGGGGCGTACATATTAATAGAACAAAGCAAGGAACTATTGGTTAGATACGACTTCTAAGAGAAGGCAGGAATTGATTTATCGGTGCACTCCTAATCTCACCCGGCAGTAAATTCCATTGTTATATGGTTCTAGGAAAAAAGCTAAATTTGAATAGATTGGTGTGTGCGTGAAAAGGGGCGAGGTTTAGGGCATGATTATTTCGAGTAACGGTTGGCATAGCATACGTAAGATAGCTGTTATCGGAGAGATGGTTAACTGAGTGAACGATGGCATGCAAGAATTTGAGCGACTCGATATCTCGTCGAGTAGAGAGTGAGGTTAGATTTAAAGTGGTAATGGCGGATGTAGGCTAAAAATGGTGGTCATAGCGTCGACAAATGAAACGGATTGCTTTTTTTTTTGCACAGATTCAATTTGTTTTATTTCTCTTTTTTTGTACGGACACCAAACGATAGAGGCATAATCA
The DNA here is from genome assembly GCF_043290135.1 of Rhipicephalus microplus. Classification (NCBI taxonomy): domain Eukaryota; kingdom Metazoa; phylum Arthropoda; class Arachnida; order Ixodida; family Ixodidae; genus Rhipicephalus; species Rhipicephalus microplus. Next base: position 4,337,965 of record NC_134704.1, on the reverse strand, counting down.
AGAACTGGACGAATTAGTGTTTTGTACATTAGTAATTTAGTCTCATATGGGGAAGTTCTGAGGGTACGTCTTAGGTAGCCTAGTTTTTTAAGAGATTTGGTGCAGACTGAATTGATATGTTTAGACCAGGAGAGGTTAGTGGTGAAAATCACGCCAAGGTATCTATAGTCTGAAACCCTTTGGAGCATTAGGTCATTGAAAGAGTAGTTGAAAACGGAAGTCTACGTTTTGGTAGTAAACGACATCGAGACAGTTTTACGGAAATTGATATTCATTTGCCATGTGTCACACCAAGAGCAAAAGGCACTAAACGAATCATTGAGAAGATAGTGATCTTTAACGGAGTTAATGGTGTTATATAGAACGCAGTCATCGGCGTACAGACGTAATTTACAGGTAATAGATTGTGGTAAGTCATTAATAAAAATCAAAAATAATAAAGGACCAAGAGCGGATCCTTGCGGTACCCCTGATGTGACTTTGATTAGAGATGAATTGCCAGAGTTAAAGCTAACGTATTGGGAGCGATTGAACAGAAAATTGGCAATTAGGTTTACTAGACTGGAATTTTTTAGGATGGCTTCGAGTTTTTTGAGCAACTTAGAATGCGAAACAGTGTCGAAAGCTTTTGCGAAATCAATGAATATTACGTCGACCTGGTGGCCGCAGTCAAGACTTGCAGAAATGTCATGGGTAAATTCTGTCAATTGGGTTAAAGTGCTGAATCCCCTACGAAAGCCATGCTGCAGATTAGATAAGACGTTGTTAGTCTCAAGAAAGTCGATTATATGTTTATAAATGATGTGCTCCAACAGCTTGCCGGAATGTGGTGTCAGCGAGATGGGACGATAGTTTGGAAAAAGCTGCTTATCGCCAGACTTATAAATCGGCCGAACCTTGGCCAGTTTCCAGGCACTAGGAAAAACACCCGAGGATAAACATTTCTGAAATATGATGGTAAGGTAACGAGATGTCCATAACGCATACCGAATTAAAAAAGAGTTTGGAATACCATTGGGACCGTCTCCCTTTTTTGCATCTAGATTCAGAACAAGATTCAACACACCAGCATGACTGATAGTTACATCAGTAATTGAGCCTATGTCGGAAGGGGAGTTAAAGGCAGGGGCAACATGATTATCGACGGAAAATACAGAGTGGAAGTAAGTATTAAACGCATGGGAGATTTTCTGGTCATCAGTAATAGTTTCACCGTTAGTCAAGAATGAGGAGGAAGAGCAGCTACTAGGCAGAACTGATGTCCAGAATTTGCGAGGATTATTTTTGAGTAAAGAGTGCAATTGTGCGCCGAAGAAAAAATCCTTAGCAGAAGCCATCATTTCGGCAAGCTGTTTTCTAGCTTTCAGGAACTCATTCGTGCTATTAGGTATATCAAGGTTCATTCTACGCCTCAGCCTGCGTACACGACGAGATAGGTGAAGAATATCTCTATTCATCCAAGGAAGTTTTTTATTCGTTTTTTTAGTTTTTATTGGAACAAAGCGATGAATGCACGATTTTACAATGTTTTCAAAGTATGACACAAGAGTATCTACGTCACAGTTGCTGCTCATGAATTCGAACAGAGAAAAAGCATCAGCAAGGCCATCCAAGATCGAAGTATCGTTAGCACGATTAAAATCCGGGAATGTTGTGAACGAATACAAGGTTTTAAACACAGGATAAGACAGGGTCACGATGACCGCCTTATGATCCGATAAACCTTCGGTAGTTTCACATATAAATCCAGCTTCCGCAATGTTAGAGCTTACAAACACTAGGTCGAGAAGTGCGTCCAGTCGAGTTGCATCACTAACCAACTGCACCAAGTCATGCGACAACGAAAAATTGATTAGCTCTCGGCCGAGGCCAGGTTCTCGACCGAAAGGTGTCAGAGAAGGCCAATGAATTCCGGGTGCATTGAAATCACCCATACAGATAATATTAGATGAACCAATATTGTGGTTATAAATATAACTATTGAGATTGCGTATATGATCGACGGAGGTGCCAGGTGGGCGGTAGCAGACACCAACCATGAGATTATCCTTGTTTAAGTAAAGCTTGCACCACACCGATTCAACATCTAGAGGAACAGGCAAAACAGAGAACGTCAAGTCCGACCGAAAGAGTAAAACAACTCCCCCGCCTTTGCCGCTCCGTCGATCACAACGAACTAGGGCGTACCCGGGTGGAGTTATCTCAAAGTCGTAAACGCCTTCATGTAGCCAAGATTCAGTTACACCTACTATGTGCGGGGAAAACGTGGATACCAGAGAGACAAAGCTAGAAAATTTATTCAGTAGACTTCTTGCATTGACATTCAAAATTATTAGGTCATTACATGGATATTGGGGTAGTCAGGGAGGAGATGAAGATTCAGCGTTGGGAGCAGGGTGACGTGAAGACCTACGAGAGGGTACTTTAACAAGCGTGTTAAAGTTGCATCTAAGGTATACTGAATGTCATCAATAAAAAGTTTATTGAAGCGCGCGCTGTCACGAAATGAAGCAGCCCTTCATTCCATCACAGGATGCAGCCCTTCTACAGCTTAGAAAGGTTTCCCATTTTCTTTCAACATCATCTGTCGGTTCACCCCGCTGCTTAGCATGTCTGTGTTCCCGAGAGGCTTCCTGACATTTTGCTATGGTTCTCTTAACTTCCTCATCCCACCAACTTTTGGGTTTGTGTCTTCTTTTCCGGGGTGACTTGTTACGCATCTTAGCAAGCTCTAGCTCAAAGAGTCTAATTAGATTCGTGTATGTTCACACTGTCTTATTATCCTCCGCGATTACTTTCTCAATTTGTTTAGAGGCTATTTCAATTTGCCTTTCTGAATAAAAACTTTCCTGTAGTTGCTCATCTTGTCTCCTTCCCACTTTCACTGCTCTTCCAAAACTTAGCTTGATATGTTTGTGATCACTACCCAGACTTCTGGAGCCACCTTCATCTATGTGCATTCCCCTGAGCTTATCATACATCCTATGTGACATCAGTGCATAATATATCGTCGACTGCAGCCTTCCTACCTCCCATGTTATTTGCCCTTCACACTTCTCGGTACTGTTGCAAATGATCAAATCAAGCCTTTCACACATATCCATGATCATTTTGCCTGTCGGGTTGGTATACCCATCTATATCTTCTATGTGCGCATTCATGTCTCCTAGTATAATTATCTCGCACTCTCTTCCTAACTCCTGAATGTCCTTTGATATACACTCTACCATTGCCTGGTTTTCCTCTCTGGCCTTTGCTCCCGTCCACAAGTATACGAAACCAAGGAGTGTCATTTGACCTGCCACTTTCCCTTTTAGCCATAAATGTTCCTTGCACTCCTGCTTGACCCTTTGCCAGTCTGTACTTTTATGAATGAATGCCCCAATACCACCCCCCTTTCTGCTGCCTTCTGTTCTATTACAATATTCCGACGCGTAGTCCGGATTGTTCGGAGGTTGTTCCATGTCCCCGAGATGTGTTTCTACAAAACCGTATACCATCGGCCTCTCTTCCCTTAGCTGTTCTTCTATCTCTTCCCACTTCAGCCTGTTCCTACCACCCTGCATGTTAATATACCCTATGTCTGCATGGGCTCGGCGCTCGTGGCTACGTCTATGTATGCCCCGCACTCTACCTATCTTAGACATTGGTGCCATTTTGGAATCGTATCTGTCCATAACACCTGTCGAAGAGTCTCCCTGGTTGTTTTCCTCGTTACTAGCTATCCTGCAAACACCCGCACACCCGCAAACACCCGCACTTCCTCCTAGCGGAGAAGCAGATAAACACTTCGCGATTTCCGGCGACGAGCCGCCGCAGCGGCCTTGGAAGCAGTTCTCTGCCGCCAGCGAGTCAATCCACGAGTGCTGCTTCTTTTGCGTGTTTTTAAAAGAAAAGCTGTGCGATGCCCAGCTGTATACTCGGCGCGAATCGCGTGCACCGCCGGATGTACCTGGTGCCACTTTTCACGCATGTTGGCAAGGTTCCTTCTGGCGTTGCATAAGTGGTTGCCAGACTTGAAGAGTGGTTGTTGCCAGACTGCCGCTAAATGTAGTTGACAAATTTTCTCTTGTAGTTGTGGCTTCTCCGTAAGAGTTTGGTGCTATCCGCGGTGCATTTCGCGAGTGCATGAGCGACACTGGTCGTTTTAATTAACGGCATGAACCGCCCATTACAGAAGTCGAGGCGCGTTCTCTTGCTGTGTGCGCAGCTGTGCGATTAAGACATCGCGTCTCAGTATTGGGGATTACGGGGAAAACTGAATAGAGTCGCAGGAGGTGATGCGCTGCCCCCCTCCCCCTTATTTTTGTTTTTTTTCCTCTCTCAGCTGATCCTGTCGCGTCGACCGCGCGCTACGACGGGATACGCTACAACTACAGAAGAAAACGTTTCCGCCAAATTTAGCGGCAGTCTGGCAACAACCACCCCAAAGTCTGGCAACAAATTTATGCAACGCCAAAAGGAATCTTGCCCGCATGTTTGCTTCACTGTTGATGGAATTTGCATGCGGAGCTCTCAGCTGTACGCACCGTTAATTCTTATTCATTGTGTCAACTGAGAACACACGCGAACTTTCGTTTTTACTGTTGTAAGCATCGTGTCGCGTTTGTAGAAGTTGTGTCGTTCCTACGGAAGGGCAATAAACTTTTCTTGTTACCGGACTAAGTGTGTATGCAGCGTACGGTGTGCGCTCGCTGCGTGTTAGTTGTGTGCGCACTGGATCCTACACACTTAACGTGCACGATCACGTATACAATGCAGCTGTGCCTTCTTACCGACGTGAAGTACGTCAAGTACTAGGCTGGCGTTGCACGGAATAGCTACGAAGCAAGCTCTCAAAATCGTGCATTGCCACACTGACACCTTTCACTTTCACTTTTATTCCTTAAAGACCCCACCAGGGGGTATTACATAAGGGGTGGGTTACAATATATACAACAGGTTGAACACTTTATTATATGGTATAATGTGATGTGATCGCTTCAATGAAGGCAGTAGGGCTTGAGTTAGCGATTTCTTGCGTAAGGTCGTTCCAGTCCTTGGCTGCTCGAGAGAAAAAAAAAAAGATGCAACGGTGACTGTGCGAGCTTGAGGACGGGCAACGTTTAAGGGGTGACCAATACGATAGGATATGCGTGATGGTGGCAAAATATATATGGTGCTTGGTTTAGCGCGCTGTGGTAGAATTTATGAAATAATGATAAACTAGCAATGTGGCGTCGATTAGAAAGTGTTTGTAAACCGGATTCCGATTTCAAGGATGTTACGCTGATATCGTATGAAAAGGCGGAATGAATGAAACGAATGGCACGATTCTGAAAAGCCTCAAGGGCGTTCGTGAGGAATATCTGGCGAGGATCCCAAATGGCTGATGCGTATTCTAACGTACATCCTGATGTCCCCAACGCCAATGAGTTTGCCCATGACCGTGCGCGAGGTATCGCTCACCGCGGCGGTCCCGGCGGATTCGCAGGCGGAAACGCCGGAAGATACAGGGACTCGCTACTCACTTTCCACGAGATCATGACTCATTATCATCTATCTCGGAGGACTTTTCCACTTCCTCATCCTAAACTTACGTGACCGCAATCATCGGCCTACAGGATGCTCCAAACGGGGTCTTTCCCTTCGCGTGGCAGGTTCAGCCATTTTTCGCCCAACATCGAGCCGCATTGTCCGGACTGCGGTGAGGCGTATTGCTCATTACCTCATATGCTCTGGCAATGTCCTGCGTTATGTGACGCAGAGTTCAACAAAGAAGAGGACTGGGAGGAAGCCCTTAACAGCGGCGACCTCTTGGTTCAACTTCGGGCTGTCCAGAGGGCCTGCGAGAGGGCGGAGGGCCACGGTCTTCCGGTCCCTACGTGGGAGCGGCCCGTGACTGCTACGGATTCCCCCTAAATGGGGCCGTTACAACGCAGTTCCTCAGGACCTGAATAAAGTTCTTTGTCTTTCTGTCTGTCTGTCTGTCTGTCTGTCTGTCTGTCTGTCTGTCTGTCTGTCTGTCTGTCTGTCTGTCTGTCTGTCTGTCTGTCTGTATTAGTGTTTTGTAAGCTAGTAACTTGACATGCTGTGGAGCGCTTTGTAAATGACGTCGTAAAAACCCAAATGTTTTGTTGGATATACACGAGCAAAGAACTGTTAATTAGTCCGTATATCAGGAAATATGGCTAAGAGAGAGAGAGAGAAAAAAAAAAGGCCTTAAGGCAAGCAGCACGCGTAAGGCACTGCCGGGTGAGTGCGAATACGATGATGCAGAGGCTGAATGATTTTCATTCCGACACGTACCGGTGATTTCTGTGCCGTTGCACAAAAACACTCCATGAAGTATTTCAGCACGTTGCGCTTGGGCCTGCCATGCACAAACAGTCTGGGAAAGGTGTGCTTGCAACATTTTACTGCATCCAAACCATACAATACGTGTTAAGTTAACGCCGGGACTATATAAGCGAAACAGCGCTGAGAGCACGCCAAGGAGCGTCTGCCGGTTTGTTTGCCCCATAAGTTTGACGTCACTTCCGCCACACTTCTCGCAATGCATTGGGATAGGATAGGGCCTCTCCTTATTTTGTCTTGCTCCATGGACGCACAAGCCACCCACACACAGAAACGGCTGCTGCGCCGCACGGAAGTGACGTCATGCGTTATTCAGTTAAGCGCTTTGTTTGAATAGTCGGGAGTGTCTAGCGGTACGTCTAGACATAACGATAAAAGCCGTTAAAATTACGTCCAAATGAAGAAGTGAGCCAAAATGTTAGTTAGGTTTAGCGTGAAAACAATACAAAATCGGCTTGTTTGTCATCTCAAACTGAGCGGCAGCTGTGGCATAGTTGGCTAAAGCAACACATCAACTGGTGAGGTCGGTGGTTCAAGTCCCATTGCAGTTATCGATACTTTCTCTTTTTTCTGTTTACACATGTATTGCTTTAACATTTGCACCTCCTCATCAGCCCAACTTGCTGCTGGTGGTGGTCCCGTCCACAGGCCCTTTAATATTGGATCTTCGATGACTCTTGCAGGATTAACTATATTTATTATGATAAAGTGTTTTGCGAATTATTGCTCTTAATCTGCGAGACGAAAAACGACACAAAAAACTCAAATGCAGCTGGCTGCATTGGTTTCTCCGGCACACGTGTCAGGAATGTTGATTTCCCCGGTTTATCAAAGTTTAGCTGACCGAAAGGCGCACTGCAACATAGTCTCGGGAAACTTTTTTTATGTCGCTCAGTGTACCATCACCTGGCGAGGTAACCGGCATGCCGCTTCAAAATACGTGCCACCGCAATGGTCTAGGCAATCAGCACTTGATGAACGATGCCCAAGGGGAAGTGCCGACGGCGTTAGCCCATCTAACTACAAAACAGCTTGTCTGCCTAGCTGAATAACACGCACGGCCTGTGACAGCACGGGATCATTTACGTAGCAACGGATGAGAACGGCCGTACGTGTTGGCACTTAACAAAAAGCCGGCAATGCAGTAGCTTTGGCCTTTGGAGATCACAGGCTTCGTAAGAACACTACAATAAAGTTGTTTCCATCCTTCGTAAGAACACTTCGCAGACGCACTGTGGTTTCATGCATGTGCGTCCGGTCAGTCACACGTGAACTGTGCAAAAGCATTTATTTCATTGTCGACCTTGCCCTTTGTGACAAGGAAAACCCGGCAGCAAGGACACTTTCACCTTTGACAACAACACGCTTGGCATTGCAATCTAGAAAATGCAGTACGTCCAACAACAATAGTCCGCACTTCATACTGAGAAACTTCATGGCGCACACTCAGATGAAGATGCGGCGCGGTGGACGGCCGCGCTAGCTCCAACCTCCAGGTTCAATTAGGCATCCAGCAATCACATGAAGCAGCGACGACACAGGGTCTCCGGTCCTCCTTGGCGGCGGCCTAGGCCATGGCCACGATTTTGTCTGAGTTTTCAAATGGTGCCTTTGTCAGATAGGAAGGAGCCGCAGCGCGAAAGCGTTTTGTCCCAGAATCACACTTAACTCATCAACCCATCATCATTATATGTCTGTCTCGGCCCTGCCTACCCCCCCCCCCCCGTGTGGGAGGTTTCGGACAGACGGCCATGGCAAGGAGGCCACCGTTCGGCGCCAGGCGCCAAACAGACGCGGCCTGCCTCCCGGCGTAATATACAAGCCAGGGAGGCCCGACAAAGGGACTACCCTTCGGCAAAGCAACTTCGGTCGCGACACACAAAGTAAACGTACCCTGGCAAGGTGGGCTACCGCAGTGCGTGGGGTGCGCTGCGGTCATGGCCCGTCTCCTGACCGCTAGGGCCCAGCGAGACTCCACACAGGGGCTACCCTTCGGCACGGTGGCTCTCGACACCGCACGCAAAGCGGACGTACCCAAACACGCGGCAGCGGGGCAGCCCTTGGCCGCGGTAGCTTCAGTCACAACCAAAGTGCCCGTGCCCTCACACTGTCGCGCGGCTGAGAGCCTGCCCCTCAGGACGGATGGGCCATCGCTCGGCGCTTTGCGGTCACGGCCCGTCTCCTCACCACTAGGGCGCAGTGAGACACAATCCGTCCTGTGGGGTCTACGGGACTACAATTTGGTGCAGAGACCAATGCCGCTGCACGCAAACCAAACGTACTCAGGGAAACCGGCACAGCTGAAAGCCGGCTTAGTCCTTGTCGAGGAAGGGAGCCACCCTCCGCCTCGACGAGTAGAGTCGCCGAGCCTGCAGAAGGGGCCAACACGAACCTTGCGGGTAAAGCCCGGCAAGGCAACAGGATCACCTTGGCACATGCAAAGCTCAGGTGAACAACCATACAAACACACATCGCAGGCAGCCGCAGCGCCCATGCCCCCCCCCCCCTCCATGTATTTAAAATACTTGTTATATGTGTTTAATTAACAAATATAGGTTGATTGACTTGCCAAACGCATGCTTATGTAAAATATTTGTAGGTTTAACGCATTATACCTTAATAATATAAACATTTAAGTAGCTTCCGATAATAATTTTTAAACTGCCGTAACTTTCGTGCGGCACAGGAGCCACTTCTGTCTGCGTGGCGCAGGAGACGCTGCTTATAAATTTATAACTGTTAGATAAAAAACAAAATACAACAACCAGATTGAAAGACGCAAGGACAAGTGTATTGATGCAGAATGTGAGTGAACAGTGAACAACAAAAAAGAATGGCAGGTATACCTCAATGAAGTACACACTAAATAATAAATCATTAATAAAATGAGCAATTGCAGACAATAAGTTGAGGTTCATGTACGCATGAGAAATTAGTACTGCACATATTAAGAAGCTGCGACAAACGAAATAGGTGTACCTACATTAACTTAATAAAAAGGGAAGAGCAATGAGTAAAATTAGAGCAATAGCTGGATGCAAACTTTGATTTCTTAGTGCCCCTGTTTGCAAGGAGACTCTGCAAAAATAAAATCAAAATCCCAACAGGACCCCCCCCCTCCCCGCCCCCTACCAGTGACGCAGGCTGTCCCACTACCCTTCCACGTACGACTTAAGCTTCACATACTGGTCTTCAAAAAACTTTGTCGCTGCTCTTCTGTGCGAGAAGCATCGGCAACGGATAAACCATTGAGGGGGTAAACGGGCCAAATTAGAGGGGAGTCGACTTGGTTTCAGCCTCTCTTTTGCCAAGCAAAGAAAACACATTGAACAGTCATTAGCAGCATTGATTTATGTTAATGATATAGTATTAATAGCCAACAACAAGGAAGATATCTGCAGGGATTTATAGACATCTGTGGTAATCAGGGAGATAGGTTAAGTGTTAAATGTAATATTCAGCAGGGAAAAATCAGCAATCATGATTATTAGTGATAACAAAGGCAGTGAACATAAGATACAAGAAGTCATGCAATAAATAGTGGATAAATACAAATATTTGGGCGTATGGATAAATAACGAGGCTGAGTACCTAAGGGAGCACAAAAGATACGTAATGACTAAAGGTAATGGGAATGCAGTTGTAATTAAAAATAGGCCACTGTGTAGCATGACGTTGTGAGAGGGATTTGAAAAGGTGTCATGGTCCCTGGTTTCACGTTCGGCAACATGGTCTTGTGCATGAAATCAGAAGTTCAAGCAAGATTAGAAATTAAAGAACGTGGCATAGGTAGACTTGCTTTAGGAGCACACGGGAATACCCCGAATCAGGGGTACAAGGAGACAAGGTATGGACATGGTTTAAGTGTAGGGAAGATAGCAGCAAGATAGAATTTGAGGAGCGATCGAGAAAAATAGGCGAGGAGCGTTGGGCTTTTCAGTTACTTGTACATGAAGAGTGCCGATACGAAATGGAGGAAGCGAACTCGAAAATTGTCCAGCAAGTATTTATAAAACAGCCGAATACCAAGCCAAAAGGGAACATCGGTTAAGAAGAAGGTGAAGGAAACAAAGAGGCACATGTGGAAGATGGGAATGATTACGAAATCATCACTGGAGACCTATGAACCTTTTAAGCAGGAAATTGCAAGTGAAAAGATCTACGATATTTCTCAGGGTAGTGATCTGCTCTTCGAGGCTAGACCAGGAGTAATGCGGACCAAGTTGTACCGAGCAAAATACGAAGGCACAGACACGCGTCATGTAGAGCGTGAGGAGAGGAGAAGGAAACGACTGAACATTTGATGATTTTCTGGAAAGGGCTCCGCCAAGCATGCAAAATAGACTTTTAACGGGTAAAAATAACCAGGAGAATGCTAACTGATTGGTGGCTACAATCGAGGCGCGAGTGAAATTCAATCCTTCAACACATAGTGATAGTACTTAACTTCATGACTAGGTGGAGTGAGCCATCCCCCGATCTAAAAGGCACAGCCGGATACATACATCCATTTGTTCATTCATCCATCTATCTATCCACTGAATCCCGCAGATCTTAAGAAACTAACACGGAGGAAGGAAAGATTTTCTTCCTCTGTGGAAAGTAACGACACTCTCCTCCACGCGCGCGTTTCCTCCTTAATTCTCCTCGCCCGCTGGCCATACGCGCTACGCCGTTTTTTACCGACACTCCCGCGGGCGCGCCGCAGAATTCATTAGAGGCAGTATATTTGCGGTGGCTTGCGCGCTCCAGTAGTGCTAAAGATATTTTAAATGGTGATAATAAAATTAGGAACACTGAGGAAACAGTTGAATAAAGGATTAGCTTCTTCCGAAGGTCGTATAAAGGCCGTTTCACATGACACAAAAAGTAGCGATTTTGAGTCCGCGAATTCACTCACAGCGAAAAAAAGGCCAGTTTGCTCCCGCCGCAACAGTTCGCTGCTCAGTTCGCGGCGAGCTTCCAACATGTTGGAAATTTACGCTCTGATTGCAGCGGCGGCGATTTTTGGTCCGGACCCATCGAAATTGTGCTGGGCCGGCCAAGCCGTTGAAATAGCATCAACGTGTTTGTTTTAGTAATGGCTGGTGCTGTGCATTTTAAAATTAATTTAGATTGAAAAGGGTTCTTAAATGACAAAACACAAGTGCTCTTCGCTACCGTTCATGGAAACTTGATTATAACGCACATATTGTTACATCAAATATGAAAAATTCTAGTGCCTGCTACTACGAACGGTGACAAGAAACGTTTCTCGCCGCTCCATTCGCAGAGCGAAAATCGCGGACCTTTCACGGTCCATGTGAAACAAAACTGCCATTAGTGGCGGTTGCGAACAGAGTGATTGGAGCGAACGGAACAATTTTTTCCACTGCAATCACGGCATGTGAAACAGCCGTAAGTGGGGCGTGCTAATTAAATAAATGTTCTTATGGGGAGTTCTATGATGCGGATGTTTTTCTGCCGCATGATAACATGATAACATGATGTACATTTGCATCTGATGTAGTCCCGCTTGTGGCATATGTCTCTCCGTGTTCAGATTTTTTTTTCGTGTTTGTGCGCCACTATAGGACGCAAGTACTTACAGAGTCACATATTGCAATAATTTCGTGGATGATGGATTGTTTAGCCACGTGTTCACCTTCTCAGCATGAAAGTAGCTTTGCGCAGTGGTCTCCAAACTGAGGGCCTTTGAAGAATGTCAATGCGATTAAGTGTCGCCAACAGTGACTCATCTACCACAGTAACAGAGACATAAGAAAATTATTAATTAGGACTGTGTTTTCAAGTTTTTGCTAAAGAAACTAGCGATCTGGTTACTTGTGAGAGGAGAAACTCTACACCAGGAATGTCATCATAATCTGCGCGACGATAGCGACTAGAAAATCCTATTTCGACTGACTGATCCCGGTCAGATGTACCCTAGTGACACTGGTATAAAAGATAATATTGTCGCGAGAGGAAATGATAGAAAAGAACTCGAAGTGGAGGACTGTTTACTCAGCCACAGCTGCCATTCACTTCTTCGCTCTCGTCTTCTGCCACCAACACAGCGTGGCATTACCCTCTTCCCAAAGAAAAAAAAAAGAAGAAGAAGCATCGCATGAATGCCGCGGCTCCGAAAAACAACAAAAGGTAGTCAAAAATGTATGTCCATTAAAAAGAAAAAAGGACGAGATGAAAAATAAAGAAGCAAGAAAGAAATGTACAATTGTCTTGAAGGCTATTGCCACATCACAAAGTTTTTGACTTGCAGTCAACGCAAATAGTAAGGCTTCATCCTGGAGACGTGAACCACATCCGAGGAGCGTGGTCTATGAGAACGGTGCGACGTGTCTGCTGGGACAACTTCGTAGTTCACTTCGCCGAGGCGATGAAGAACTCGGTAGGGTCCAAAGTAGCGTCCATGTTGACGTATAGGAGTCCAAACCCAGACTAGGTCACCGGGTTCGTATATTACTGCTCTGTGGTGGGTGTTGTACCGGCGAGCATCTTGATTTTGCCGCGATAAAATGCAAAAGCGCACCAGCTGCCGGGCGTCTTCGGCTAGCTGAACAAATACATCTGCGTCCGGGGTAATCATGTCCAGCAGAGTTGGTTGCAGCATGGTGTCAAGCCTTGTGATGACGTCGCGGCCGTAAACCAGACGAAAAGGAGCAACGCCGGTGGTTTCCTGCAAAGCCGTATTGTAGGCAGATGTTTTATACGAGAGGATTTCATCCCAATTCTTCTGATCCTTGGCGACATACATGGAAAGCATATCTGCAATCGTTTTGTTAAGACGTTCGGTTAACCCGTTAGTTTGTGGGTGGTACGCAGTTGCTGTTTGGTGCGTCGGGCCGCTCAGCAACAGGATCTGTCGGAGCAACTGTGCCGTAAAAGCAGTACCACGATCTCTGATGAAGACAGTGGGAGCACCGTGGCGGAGAACGATGTTCTTGATGAAAAAAGTCAGTTACCTCGGAAGCAGTTGCTCGCTGGGCGGCTTGTGTTTCGCAGTATCTGGTTAAGTAGTCAGTGGCGACCACAATCCAGTGGTTACCAGCCGTAGGCTTCGGAAATGGGCCGAGTAAATCCATTCCGTCCTTTTCAAATGGTGTGTGAGGAGTAAACAAACTGCCTGATTTCTTTACGAACGACGTCCGTAAGAGCAGCGCTACTGGAAGGGGATGCTGCATGAAATTTCCGAAGTTCTTCGCGTACAACTTGCCTTATGAGTTCTGTGAGGACCTCCCTGTTACCTCCTGGTACAAGCGAGCATGCAGCGGACATGGCCGTTTGACGCTCATACTGCGACAACCACTGCCGAAGCATGCGCTCCATAATTGTGGCCTCACGTATGAACTCCGACATAGTTGTAGGAAGGTTGCGCACAAGGCCCGCGAAAAGTTGCTCCTTTACGCCTTGCATTAGCAGGCACACTTTTTGTCTTCTGGCATGTGGGGGTCAGCCCGTCGAAACAATCGCGACATCTCTTCGACAAACACGGCGACGCTCTCGTTCGGCATTTGAAACCGCGAAGAAAGTGCCTGCTCCGCTCTCTCTTTCCGTTTGGGGTTACTGAACGCCTCGCGAAGCTGCCAATGGAATTCCTGCCAACTTGTGAATGAAGTTTCGTGGTTCTCATACCACACTCTTGCCGCGTCTAAGAGGGAGATATACACGTTCTTCAACTTACGGCGATTGTCCCAGTCGTTGATGGCAGCGACCCGGTCGAAATGGTCAAGCCAGTCTTCGACATCCTCACTGGCATCACCATGGTATGGTTTGGTTGTGCGAGGCGTGTTGATGACACAGGGTACGCTAGTGAATGGGTCATGCTCAGTTTGAGTTGCGGATGTGGCAAACATTGTCCTCACAAAACTTGCCAAGGGGCCGTACTGTGGTGGTAGTCCTTGAAGGCGGCGGCTGCTTCGATGGATATCAGCAGACCCTGGTGCATTGGCGGTGGTTGCTTCTGGGCTGGTCCGGCCAAGCCGTCGAAATACAGTCGACGTGTTTGTTTTGGTAATGAATGAATTAGAACTGGAAAGTGTTCGTAAATGACGAAACAAAGGGGCCCTTCGTTACCGTTCACGGTAACTTCATGATATCATAATGCACATATTATTACATTACATTTGTGTCTGTCACAATGAGCGGTGGATTAATACATTACATTCGTGTCTGTCACAATGAGCGGTGGCAAGACCTCGCCGCTCCTGTCGTAGAGTGAAAATCGCGGACCATTCGCGGTCCATGTGAAACGAAACCGCCATTAGCGACGGTTGCGAACAGAGCGATTGGAGTGAACAGATCGATTTTTGTTTTTTCGCTGCAATTGTGGCATGTGAAACAGCTTTTAGGTACATGTGAAGCTAGCGAAATGGTCGTGAGCACATCATGTGCGTAGCATGTAGTCATGTTGTTACATGAGATGCATCTCATGTTTATCATTTTAGCACTAGTATGATACCTTCGTCATCTATTCACATCCCGTAATACCAAATTCGGTATAAGTGAGGCTCGCGAAATGGTTGCCAGCGCATCATGAGCGTGGCGTGTAGTGATGTTGTTACATGACACGCATATCATGATTATCATGTTTGCACCAGTCACATACTTTCGTAATCCATTCACGAACTATAATACCAACTTTAGTATATGCGACACTAGTGAAACGGCCGCGAGCGCATCATGACCATGGAACGTAGGCATGTTGTTACATGACACGCATGTAATAATTTTCATGTTAGTGCAGCGCCTCCTCTATTTTTATATGCCTGCTGCGTCGCCCATCGTCCCATTGTCCTTGTTTTGCCGTGACCGCTTTTCGGGTCCACCACAAGGCGGCGCGAGGTTCTGACACTACCTATTCAGTCAGGGTACACTTTTGTGGCAGAGTGGAAAGCGGAGAAAGCCTGTACTTGCCAGCTTTCTTTTTTTTAAATTGTATCTGCCAGGTCACCTGCATAACTAAAGTTCGTTGCCGGCTTAAAAATGCATAAAGTGGAGGATCCAAGAATGCAACAATAAAAACAAAAACAACAACAACAACAACAACAGCAGGATGACGGTAGAAAAGAGCCAGTATGATGAATTTATTCAATTCATTTCTTTATAAGTACTGCAATCTTCTACAAGATCTTGGTAGCATGGTACTGTACATACATATAAGTGCATAAAACAGAAAAATAACAGGGGAAAACAATCGATGTGTTTACACATGAGTTTAAAAGAACAAAACAAACAGGCAAGTGACGTTATTTAAACATTCTTCAAATCAAACAGACAATGACTTAGCATCAATAAAGAAGGAACAAAATAAGAAACGCACGAAAAACATCTCAGCTAGACAAGAAAATGCTTCCTACTGAAAGACATGGTCTTGAAGGAAACAAAATTAAACTCCATTCATAAAAAAGTTAAAAAAGCAGAAGCATCACTTTCATACAATGAGCACTGAACATAAATCATAAACATATCAGCTTGTAGGAAAGTCACTGTTGATGAAGCACATATGCGCGCATAAAAAAAAGCAAGGAGAAACCAGATGCATCACTCCATACAAACGATTCAAAGTTTAAGCACTTAAACGTAGAACATAACGTAGAACAATACTGTAGCTGTTTAACATGGAATGTACAGA
Source organism: Rhipicephalus microplus (assembly GCF_043290135.1). Taxonomy (NCBI): domain Eukaryota; kingdom Metazoa; phylum Arthropoda; class Arachnida; order Ixodida; family Ixodidae; genus Rhipicephalus; species Rhipicephalus microplus. The sequence continues at coordinate 4,321,998 of NC_134704.1, read as the reverse complement.
AGATGAAACTGCCTTAGACACGTTCAGTTCAATAGCACACAATATGAACAGGCTTAAGTGCCCTAGACAAGATCAACGCCTACAGCTAACAAACGCCCCAGAATTAATAAACAAAAATAGTGGTCGTTCGCGAGCAGGCCCCCCTCCAACACCACTGCCAAACGAGGCGGACAGCCGCCACAACTCTACTCGAATCTGCCGCCGAATTCCCGCTGCGCGCGCATGCTTCGCACAACTTTGCCTTTACACTGCTGAAATACTACAGAAAAGCTGGGTCCCCATGTAAACAAAAGCTTTGTCGAAGCTAACACGGGAAAGATCCAGCCCTGACAGCGTTTAGTTTTCGAACTGATTTTTTTTCATTCTCGCGCTGCACCCACCGCGCGGCCCCAAGTGCCAACTTCTTCTTCCTTGACGAGCGGCGCATTGAGGCGCTACAGGGCTCCCCCCCCCGTAAAGCGAGAGCCGTAGGAATCACCAGAGGAGTCGCCCAGTGGACATGCTTGGATGTTGGCATCCAGACTTTAGATTGAAACCCCGCGGCCGCGAGAGCGGCGATATACGCAGGTTTCAGTCGATCAGCAGCCACGACGTCTTCACGGCCATTGATGTCCAGCGTGAACGTCTTAGGTGTACGATGGAGTACGCGGAATGGGCCATCATAGGCTGGTGTTAGTGGTGGCCGTATTTGGTCACGCCGAACGAAGACGTGACTGCAGTCATGCAGATCCTGACTGACGAAGACAGACGGGGTGTCGGTCGGCAGGAATCACAGGAGCAAGGTCCCGAAACGTGGTGTGCAGCTCTCGAATGTACGTGGAGGCAACGTGAGTGGAAGGTGGTGATGATGGCTCGAAAAATTCTCCTGGAAGACGCAGGGAAACGCCATAGACTAGTTCGGTTGATGAGCAGCCGAGATACACTTTCAATGCTGATCGGATGCCCAGAAGTACGAAGGGGAGGTGGTCGAGCCAACGTTCCCTTGGCTGATGAGCAGTGAGGGCAGCTTTCAGTTGTCGATGAAGCCGTTCGACCATGCCATTGGTGGAAGGATGGTAGGCAGTTGTGTGGATGTGTCGAATGCCCAGGATATTGGCAAATGCCGTGAAAAGGGCCGATTGAAACTGACGACCGCGATCAGTGGTGACGACAGAAAGGCATCCAAAGCGCGACACCCAGCCGTTTGTGAAAGCCTTGGCAACTGTTGGTGCTGTAATGTCGTAAATGGGAAACGCTTCCGGCCATCTGGTGAAGCGATCCACACATGTCAGCAGGTAACAGGCTTCTTGCGATGACGGAAGAGGACCGACGATGTCGAGATGGACGTGAGAAAACCTTGCGTCTGGATGCCGAAACGGGGATGTTGCCGTGACAGTGTGACGGTGAACTTTAACGTGCTGGCACTCAAGGCAGGTTCGCGCCCAGCGTTGGACAGGACATCAGCATTGATGCTTGGCCAAAGGAAACGAGATGTGACTAGCTTCTGGGTCGCACGAATACCAGGATGGCTCATGTTGTGCAATTGATCAAAAATTGCACGACGAAAAGCTGAAGGGACGAAGGGCCGAGGGACACCAGTAGACGTTTCGCACGTTATTACTGAGGTAGAAAATGGAAGTGGGCACTCCGTGAAGGATAGAGACGTGGATGAAGAGCAAGACGATGCAGCTCAGGATCGTTGCTTTGGGCAGCTGCTAGCTCTTCCATGCCTAGTGGTGGCTGGGTCGACAAGGCATCGATGCGGGATAGTGCATCAGCAGCAGCATTTTCCGGCCCATGTACGTTCCTGAGATCCACAGTGTACTCGGAAATAAAGCATAGTTGACGGATCTGCCGTGCAGTATAATTGCTGTGATTGCGATGGAAGGCAAACGTCAGGGGCTTGTGGTCTGTAACGACGTAAAAGTCCCGGCCATCCAATAAATGACGAAAATGTTTGATGGCGAGGTATACCGCGAAGAGTTCTTGGGCAAATGTACTGTATTTTGCCTCTGGTGGCTTCAGTTTTTGCGAGAAAAACCCAAGGGGCTGCCAACCGGATACGAGCTGCTCGAGAACGGTGCCAACTGCCACGCTTGATGCATCGGTGATGAGACTAACTTGGACATCAGGGACGGGATGTATGAGCATGGTAGCGTCTGCCAGAGCCTTCTTGGCAGTGCCGAAGGCAGATGCAGCATCCTTGGGCCACTCCAGTGGCACAGCAGGGTCTTTCTTTTTAGCAAATAGGTCGGTCAAGGGCTTTAGGAATGTGGCGCACTTTTGAAGAAAGCGGCGATAGAAGTTTAGTAGGCCCAGAAATTCTCGGAGTCTCTTCAGTGAAGTCGGGGGTGGAAAGTCTTGAATAGTCTTCACTTTGCTGGCGAGTGGTTGGATACCCTTTGGAGTGACAAGGTGGCCTAGGAACTCTATTGTAGCGACGCCAAAGAGGCACTTATTGGGATTAATTACGAGGCCGTAATCATCCAGGCGGTAGAACAGGGTGCACAGGTGGGCTTCATGCTCTGGGCCGGATGAGCTTGCTACAAGGAGGTCATCAAGGTAGGCAAATAAGAAATCGAGACCTCGCGTGACCTCGTTGATAGTGCGCTGAAAGGTCTGTGCAGAGTTGCGCAATCCAAAAGGCATCCTCACATATTCAAACAGACCGAATGGGGTGGTGATGGCCGTCTTCAGAATGTCGGCGGGTTCTAAACTTCTTTTAGATGTTGGAGATGCGTGGGGAAATCTGGAGCGAAGACAACAACGTCATCGAGGTAACACAAGCACGTGTGCCATTTCAAGTTGCGCAGAACGGTGTCCATCATGCGCTCAAATGTCGCAGATGCATTACACAGACCAAACGGCATGACGTTGAATTCGTACAAGCCGTCGGGTGTGATGAAGGCAGTCTTCGGTCGAGCGTCATCAGCCAGGGGTACTTGCCAGCACCCCGAACGCAGATTGAGAGGAGAAAAAATTGGGCTCCGTGAACGCTGTCGATTGCGTCATCGATGCGTGGCAGTGGGTAGACATCCTCGCGAGTGATCTTATTGAGCCGTCTGTAGTCTACACAGAACCGCACAGAACTATCTTTCTTCGCAACAAGGACAACGGGAGACGCCCATGGACTGTCCGACGGCCGAATGACGTCGCGTCAAAGCATATCGTCAACCTGCTCTTTAACTTCCCGGCGTTCAGCAGGTGACACGCGGTATGGACGTTGCCGTAATGGTGGATGGGCACCAGTGTCGATACGATGCGTAACAGTGGACGTGCGACCGAGAGAACTTCGCCCGACATCGAAAGAAGAACGGTATTCTTGCAACAGGTCTAGAAACTGGGAACACTGTACTGACGTAAGGTTGTTATGAATGTATGGGCCAAATACATCAGGAGATGATGGGTCAGAAGTAGAAACAGCATTGATGGTACGCGAATCGGGACAACGCGAGTCTTCGGGTACGTCCAGGACTTGTGCGTCGTCGACTGGTTCCACTCTGCCGAGACATTCCCCTCGAACCAAGGTAACACTGTACGGGGATGGGTTGGTCACGAAAATAGCGGCGTTGCCCTGTGTGATTTGCACGGTCGCGAAAAGTACTAGCAACCCTTTCCTTCTGGAAGCACGGTCGGATGGCGAAACGAGCGCAATTGTGTCGGAGAGACCGGTGCAGTAGACCGATACACCCATCATCGAGCTTGGAGACACTATAGTATCGTCTTTCATGAGAATCTTGCTCAGTGTCGAGGGACCGTCTTCTGGCGTCAAATGCGAGAAGGGCGAGAGTTCAATTTCGGTGGCGGCTCAATGAATGATGGCGTCGTTGCGGGAGAGAAAATCTCATCCCAGGATGACGTCATGAGAGCATGCAGGAATGATGATGAATTGGGCGACATACAGAACGTCCTGAACGACAACGCGAGCTGTGCAGCCTGCTGTAGGATGAATACGATGTGAGCTAGCGGTACGAAGGGACAACCCAGAAATCGGCGTCGTCACTTTTCGAAGCAAGTGGCAAAGGTTTTCGTTCATAACTGATACCGCAGCTCCAGTGTCAATAAGAGCAGATGCATGAACACCGTCCACAAGCACGTCATTGACATTAGGTGGGCAGCTCTGAGGGCTTTCACAATGCGATAGCGTTGCAGTCCTTGCCTCTGGGACTGCGACGACTAGTTTTCCCGCTCATGAGCAGCCGCACTTGGCCACATGGGGGACAGGGAACGACGTCATGGAGACGGCGATCTTCGAGATGGACCTGGGCGAGACCGAGGTGGCATAGATGGCGGTTCTTCGCGATAAGGGCGGCTGAGTTGGCCAGCAACAGGTGAAGAAATTGGAGCCGGCTGTACGCAATGGCAATAACGGGCCACGTGACCGGCGTGACCGCACGCAAAGCAGATGGGCCGGTTGTCGGGTGTGCGCCATCTGTTCACCGGGGTTGGTCCCACCCATGTCGCAAGGGTCGATGGACGGAATGGTGGCTGCATGGTGGACTGAAGCTGAGGCTGAGGGGTTACGTCAACATGCATAGCGGGCATACCCGCTGCAAAGGACGGAGGTCGAGTGGCAGCTTCGGCGTAAATCAGAGGAGCGGGTGCTGGAACGACTTGGGGCGGCCTAGCGACCACTTGCGCGTAACTCAGGGGCGCAGGAGCCGGAGGCTGTGGGGGTGGTACGCTAGCATTACCTCCGCTATTTCCTGTTCAATCGCTCAACGGATGGGAGGGAGAAGAGTAGTAGCCGATTGTTGAACAGCCGGTTGGTGGGCAAAGGGCAGGAGCGAGAACTGACGCGCGATTTCCTCACGGATGAAGGACTTTAGGTCTGCCATCAACGCCACTTGGTCACAACTGGCCTCTAAGCCAGCAAGCGTTGCAGCTCGTTGTGGAGAGCGTTGGGTCATCGAACGCTGCCGGTAGAGCTCCTAGTAGCTCTGGCACAGTGTGATGACCTCAGCCACTGTGCCAGGGTTTTTGGTGAGCAGCATCGTGAAGGCATTATCGTCAATGCCTTTCATGATGTTCCGGATCTTGTCAGACTCGGACATGGTGTGATTAGATTTGTTGCATAGGTCCAGGACGTCTTCAATATAGCTGGTGAATAACTCACCAGCCTCCTGAGCACGTTCACGTAAGCGCTGCTCGGCTTGCAGCTTGCGAACAGCAGGACGGCCGAAGACGATGATTGCGGTCTTAAAATCGGACCAGGTGGCAAAATCGGACGCGTGGTTGTTGTACCACAAACTGGCAACACCCGTAAGGTAGAATACCAAGTTGGTCAGCTTGCCGTCCTCGAACCATTTGTTGGGGACGCTCACGTGCTCATAAATGGCGAGCCAGTCCTCCACGTCAGTGCCATCAGCGCCAGTGAAGATGGGTGGATCGCGGATCCTGGGGACACCGGGACAAAAGGGTGGCATGGGAAGAGGCGTTTGCTGAGAGGCGTCGTGGGACATGGTAGATTGCAGGGTACGTGAGCGTAGTTCCAAGGGCATCGAAGGGGATCGTAGCACTCTCCACCAACTTGTTATGGCGTTTATTAGCCGGCACACAGCGAGTATACACAATGGCGACAGTAACGGCCAAGCAGGGACTCTCCGCGCGAGCGGCGTTCTTTTTGGGTAGACCCACTAGAAAGCACTTGAGAGTTCGACCCATTTCAGTGTTCGGCGGCTTCTCTACAATAGTTTAAATGCAGTTAGCATCACCAGTTATGGTTTGTGAAAATGTAAAGGTAAACTTTCACATACGTGCATGAACGTTTGCGTCTGGGCAGCTAACACGTTGAAAAACATGCGTTCCAGTAACGGTACAAGCAAACCGGTATCCGGTATAGTAACGTAAAGAAGTATACGGCTAAAACCCTTAATATGTACAAGTTCTATCAATCCCAGTCCGATCCGGAGCTGAGACAAGCATGAGCGAGTTCGTGCGCCCTGACCACGGTGTGGCCCTGACTGAGGCGGAGACTGGACGCCAACCAAGCGGAGTTTACTCTGTTCGCTCCACTTCACTTCAGATGCGTACACACACAACATGACGTCGCTGACTGGCTCCGGATTGTCAACGAAGAACTTGCGCCTTAAGGAGTCATGGCATCCCAACGTTGTGCTTCCTTGCCGCCACAGTTGCCACACATGCGGCGAGCAGCAGACGACCAGGGAAGCAACGCGTGGACGAGACTACGTCACGAACACTTGCGCGTGCACATGCTACCATCTGGTGGTGCTGCTCGTACCATGTTGGGCTAGGAAGGCTCGCAGCTCGCCCGCCCGCCCGCCCGCCCGTCCGTCCGTCCGTCCGTCCATCCGTCCGTCCGTCCGTCCATCCGTCCGTCCATTCATCCATCTATCCATCCATTTATGCTTTGCATTTTCCAACTACATCGACAACGACAAGCGCGACAGCTGTCAATCAATCAGTCAGTTCAGTCACAGTCAGTCAGTCAGTCAGTCAGTCAGTCAGTCAGTCAGTCAGTCAGTCAGTCAGTCAGTCAGTCAGTCAGTCAGTCAGTCAGTCAGTCAGTCAGTCAGTCAGTCAGTCAGTCAGTTAGTCAGTCAGTGTAGTTCAGTCTAAATAGAGGCAGCTAAAAAATAGAGGCGGCTAAGAGTATAGCTGTCGTCGATGTCGCTACTGCTACCTTGTGTATATCTTCTAACCTGAGTAGTATGCCTTTGTTCCCAGGCCACCGGTACCTGGGTCCCGGGAATCCACTGCGCAACGGAGATCCGGTGGACGAGGACGACGGCACAGCCAAGCCGCACGACAAAGCCTACGAGCGAGCCACAAGTCACGAGGACGTCTTTGCGGCTGACCAAGCATCTGCAGCTCTCTTCTTGAATGACTTTAGACGCACTGGTAACTGGCATTCTGCATTAGGTGCAGTCGGTCTGGGCACGAAGAATATTGTAGAATAATACGTTTTGGGCCGCAGCCTCTATGGAATGCCAGGAGATAGACGGAAACGTGCACATAACGGGCAATCAGATACAGCAGACGCAAAGCGATACCAGCCTGACTCAAGCATCGGCGATGCCGAAATGTCGGCGCAGATGCAATCGAACGCTCCCGTCCGTCCAGGCGGAGCAGGAATTGGAGGTGACGGTGAAAATTCCGCAGAACTCGTTCAGCAGATTTTGCGCGTACCTTGCGACTACGGAGTGGTCACAGTGTTCCGTGACAGCAAAATACTCACCACATGGGCCTATGCAATGCTGAAGACGAATTTAGTGTATGACACCGAGAAAACGTTTACAGGAGTTTAAACTAGCCTCTCACGCTTGCCAGTGGACAGGCCGTATCTTTACATACCTCACGGTACCTACCTTAACTTACCGTCTCACACAAGAGCCGTGCGTTGCACTGTCAAGGTTACTCCCGATGGTCTACGCACCCCTTGGAAGACTGGCTCTTCGGTTGTCCAACCTGTCAACTCTGACATGCTAGTTTATGGTCTTAGCTCCGTCGGATTAAACCACTCCTTGGATACAGGCATGTGCCACGTTAAGAAAGGCGAGACAAACAACCCGATGAAACCGCAGTCTCACACTGCGTTTCAGGAGAAGGACCACGCTGATCTGGCTAAGAGCTACTGGGGTCTTAAAATCACACCGGGAAACGAGGAGCAAAATGGCGACGACGAAAAGAGCATACCTGCGTGCATGGGCGTTCCACGACACAACTTTGCCTACGACTTTATTCACATTGACAAGGCTAGTCCTTGCTTGACCAAGTTTGTCAACCAGTTTCCCTTGAAAGGCCACGTGGGCACACCCATAGTCAACTATGAGTATCAGTTTTTTCGCCAGAATTTTTCGCCATCCTTGAAAATCCTTGAATATTGTGAGCAGTGGACTCTGATATCGACATCGTGACCTCGTAAATGTGGTACAGTTGAACCTGGATATAACAAAATTGATAAATCCCCAGGAAAATTTGTTATAAAGAGGATTTTGATATATGCAGGCAATCCAAAACACTTATTTGTAAAAACGTAATAACGACGCAGTAAAAAACTGCTTCGTTATTACGATAGCAATTATATGTACACTCTCGGCGGGTTTTTGCCGTCGCCGCCATGTTTCATAACCAGTCCAAATTGATAACATGCCCCCGTTACGTGGCTAGAAGGAGAGGCATCAGCATCGTCCCGGCCGCGCCTTGAAAGGAGGCGTGCTGGTATTTCATCTCACCACGGAGCGGTGCGCAAGTCGCCACCGTGATCGGTCGAGAGCGCTTGCCAGTCGCTAGCTGACAAGCGGTAGGTGTTTTGTGGTGGGTGTTCTAAGGCGGCACTTTTAATCGCTTGCTCGTGTGCTCGCAAGTCGCAACGTCTGCGCTTTGCCTATTTCGACTTGTTTGGGATCAATACGTGTCAATGTGACCATGCAACAGTGATTAGTAAACAACAAAAACACTGCTTTGCACCTGGATGTAATACGAGATATGCTTCGGCCTGCAAACAAGGAAAAAAAGCGTTTCTCTTCTCTGCTTCCACAAACAATGAACAGAGCAAGGCCTGGGAGCTTACGATTTCTCGCGCTCACAAACCACTGGAAAAGAACTGCATTGTGTGCGAAGCTCATTTCGACGAAAGATTCATCGTCCGTAGCTACAAGCATGTTATCAATGGGTTCTTAGCAACTTAGGAAAAAGGTGTACCAAAGGAGGGTGGGTTCCCGAGTGAATCAACTGCCGAAAGACTCAGCGTCACTCTAACCAGCCCCTTTCCATCCGGCACTATGTCACGAAAACCTTGGGCTATAAACAATTGATGGCATCTCGCCTCTGCCACGACACGAAATCTTTTTGGAATTCTGAAGCAAATGTCTGGCTCGAATGATCACCCTTCGCCAACACAATTTTTAATCTCTGTGACTTGCCTCAGTTTTTACAGTTTGGCACAACCACCCCCCGTGAAACATACCTTCTGGAGTTCCGAGCAGCCCTCTATGCCTGGGCATCCACAGTAATTCAATAAAATTACAGAATAAGCTGGATGAGCTGCTAGATGTGGTGCACCTCAGTGAGGTTCATGAAATTATTGTTGCCTGTGAAGCCCTCCCTGAGTACTCGTATCTCATTGGACGCAAAAATGAGTCCAGGATCACTTATTACGTCAGTGGCTATGTGACCCAGAAGATGGTGAAAAAGACGAAGTGCAACGAATGTAGCAGGTTGCTGCTTCACTCAGAATTCCAGCTTGCTTCCGGTAGAATCATGCTTTCTGTACTCGTCCGAGTCCTTAGCAGATCTGGTGAAAGCTATGGAAGATGCACTCACCTATTGCTTCAGTTTCAACAAGTTGAAAAGTGACAGCATAACAGACCTTATCTCTTGCCTGTCTGTGAAGAGGTTAAATTTGGTCGGCCGTGAACACCACAAACTGGAAGTGACAAATCAGATAATTAGATTCTTTAAACTGACCAGAATGCATTTTCTCTTGCTGCAGAAAATGCGTCCAATCAAAAAAGAGAGAGAAAAAAATGAAGTTCTTGAAATTGAGACATCTGACTTACCTGTCACAGTATTAACTCAGCGAACAAGGTTTTATTTTATGTTATTGTGCATTGCTAACACCCTGTTTTTTCTTGTGATTTTACTATTGTCTTGTTCACAATGCTATAATCCCCTATTAACAACTGTGATATCACTGTCTAGATGTGTTCACATTTGCAGAAGTCAATTTTTTTGTGAACTGGTTTGTGACTGTATCTATGTTTACTAATGAAATCTCAATGTCATGTGTGTATGTATGTCCATTGTACCCTCCTATATTTACTGTTCTCTTTAGTAGCCTCATTCACTTGCTTTAGCTGAGTTTCATATAACTTGCAGTTTTCTTCACCCTAATGCATATGTTGTGTTGATCTTCATGTTGTTTTTCGCTTTCAAGAAGATAAACGTCCTGCTGGTAAAATTAGACCTTGATTGCGCGAGTCATAAGAATAATGGTTGCCGATACCTTTACGTGCATTAAGACTTCACGGAGAACACTGCGGCATCAAATTTGAAAACTGCATGGACATTGTTTTAGTGTCAAGCTCACGGCAAGTCACTTGATTCCCTTTATTCTAAGCTTCGTAGCTGATATACTAAGAAGTGAATTGAAAACACTAGTTTTCAGTGCCAATACACGCTTTGCAGTGCGCTGCCAGAATTGGGACAGGTAGATTTTGTTACAATCCGCAGGGTAGCGTGAAATATTTGCAACGAATAATGACTGATACGTGCAAGGAGGGGCATCTCGAAAACGACCGCAGCGCCGCAACCGGATGAATTCTCGCGCGCTCTCCGGCGCGCCGATGCTGACGCCTCTCCTTCTAGCCACCATACCCCCGCGCGTCGTAACTTTCACGAGCAGGCAAAAGTGAACGAACACTGCTGTGGCAGAGATCAAATGAGTCGGCCCATTCCTATGACCTGGAACGTGCATAAGATAACATCTCCCGTGTGTTAGAACTGCCGCCGAACGCTCAAACCGAAAGTAAACATCCCATCCTGAACGAGCATGAAACAACGCAAAGCAATAATGAACTTGTATTTTAAGGGCAGTCGCGATCGCTGGCGCGCTGGCCATCTGGACGAGTATCAGTGCGGTTTCAACGCGAAGGAACTATGTGAAAAGAGCGCTTCTCCTTGGAGCAGCCGTATTTGCTCCCACCTGCGTTTTGTAGGAGTTCCGCGATATCGGATACAAAAGAGTTGGCTACTAGCCCTACTTCTTATAACATTACATTTTTTTGCTATCGCGTTCATTGCATTGCATTCAACGCGCCGTCTTGTTGCCGGAACTAATCGGCTAATCGCGAAAGCTATCAGCCTGAGAACTCGCGGCGCGGTGCAAGACGGAAACGCGGGACTAGTCCACCTCCGAAGATCCGTCGTCACCGTGGTCTCGGAGAGTTTTTATCAGCGCCTAATCTGGCATCCCGTCAGTGGCGACGACACGGTTGTCCGAAATTAAGCAAAGATCTCACAGTTTCGCCGCAAGGGCGAGGCAATGAATGCGATAGCAACAACTTGGAATGTAGCCCTGAAAACGGCAAGTAGATCGAAACGTGCAGCGTACTGCTCATGCACAAATGACGCACGAAAACAACATACACCATACGAGAGCGAACTAACAATGTTCACTGCTCGACACTTAAAACTATGTTCAAACAAAAAAGAGGCACGAAATGTAATCACATGTACAGATATGAGCGCGAACTAACAAGTGCCCCAGTTGTTACTTCGCTGTGTTTGAAACGCACTTTTCTTTCGCAAAGGGCGCCTGTACAGCGAGCTATGTGATCTTTCTGCGCCCGGCAACTAAACGCAATTGTTCCGGTCAAAGTCGAAGGTACACTATTCTCCCCACGGAATGATAAGCATGCGCACACAAGCATCTAACCCACACTCCCTCATTAGCGGGGCAAAGTATACGTGTAGGAGCTAAGCGCTCGTTGGCGCATCGTGACGAGCTGGGAGCCGAGCGCGGGCGGCTTTTTTTTATTTGAATATTTATATTTATAGATACGTATACATATACGATGAACAGTGGTGGCGGCGAAATAAACAGCCAAGGCTGTCTATACAAATGCTATCACAATACAAAAAAAAAAAAGCTAAGCTGCTCGTCGTCAGGGGCCACACCATGCGCGTGCAGTGATACTGTGCATGGCATCGAAAACCAAGTGCGAACGACAGACACGGATACCGCGGAAAACTATTCAGTAAGGGGTGCTCAATATTCAGCGTGGCCCCATGTTGGCAGTGCCACGCTAACTAAAAGCGTGGCACTGCCAACGCGCAAAAGTAGTTTTTTTTTTGAGTGGGGGGGGGGGGGGGGGGGCGACCTGGGCATTCCCGATGCAGCGAAAACAGCAGCAACGCAGGCTCGTGGGGTGCAGGCCCCTATGCCCGCCTCGCGATCACACACGCGCAATAACAGCGCTCGCTCTCGCCTGGTGTGCTGTGCGAACTGCCGCGGAAGATGCATGCTCGTACCAAAATGTGAAAATGCAGAGCGAAATTCCTAGATTTTACGTGGGGAAAATTCGTTATATCAAGGTTGTCTCGCGCTGTTACTTTGTTGCATAGAGGTCGAAAATGCATAAGCTTCTATGGAGCAACGGCGGGGAGTAGAAAAACTTTGTTATATTGAAAAATTCATTACATGGAGGTTCGTTATAAGCAGGTTTAACTGTATATCGGTGTGCCAACCTGTGAGACTCCTCATTTCCGAAGTAGTAATGCGGCGTGGGCACACATGGTCCCATTTTGCAAAAATGCGTGTGAAAAAAAAAGTTTCGTGGTGAGGGTGAAGAAGTGAGTGTGATAACAAGAAATTAGAATGTCATATGAAGAAGGGCAAGCAACTTCATGCATACAATGTGCCGCTGAAGCACAAAAGACGCACAAAAAGCGCACAGGGCGAGTGCTGATGAACAACTGTCACCACTCGCCACCAAAAGTGTGCTGCTTAAACATACAAGAAGGATGCTCGAAAAAAAACCTTCATGTATTCAAAGGCTGAGTGCAAATTAACCACTGTCCCAGTTGTTACTTGTTGGTGTTCCAGTAGCGTGTTGCAATTGTCAACTGTATAAGCCACTGCTATTAATGGCCTGGTACCATCCAATTTCGAGGCTATAGAAAGCGTCGTGTTGGTTTCCTCTGTATGCAAGGACACTCCACACACATGTTTGGACTTAGAAACCTTTTGAAGTATATTTTAAGTAACTTCCCATGTGTACCTAAATACTCATTCTCTTAATGATGGCCCATCGCGAGTGCATCCAACACTGACGTAGCTCTGTAGGAAGGGCAACAAAAGTTGTAGTGACATCAAACTAGATTTGTAGTGAAGTGAGTGACCTTCGGACTTCTGCTACATACATACTGGCAAAGCATCGTGTCTGCTGCAGCTAGGGTCCGTTCGTATTGCAGGTGTTTGTGTGGCACATGTGTGTGAGAGCAAAGGATACTCAGCGTGACGTGTGCAAAGCTTTGAGGTCACCTGATTAAGTCCGCTACACTGCTACGCACCTGCCCACCCCGGTGCCCACAAACAGGAACTAAAAATGGTCCATATAAATAAGGCAATAAATTCATATTATGTGTTAATTCTGCGTTAAAAGAGCGCTGCCATCAAATTTACTATGTCAGAATTTTCGCGTCGAGTAGCTATCGACCCCTTAGTAGCGATTCGTGACCTATAACGCAACTGAAGGACAAATAACTATCACCTTTACTGATTTTTGATCACTGGTATCTAGACCGATTCAAAACAGCCGGGAATTCCGCCTTTGGAAAATCGAAGAGCCCCAGAGGCACTACCTCGCGGTCACCTCCAGACGTGACTGATGCCAGGCTAAGCTGCTCCGCAAATATTTCTTCTGCTAGGCGAACGCATTCAGTCATGCCTTGTCACCTGCATTGTCGTTGTCACTGCAAAAGAATGTTGACTAGTGTCGAATACGACGGTCTGGAGCTTGTAATCGTCTAGATTCACGACGTCGCAAATCATTTTTTGTGTCAAAACGTGTTCAAACGTGTTCAACGAGATTCACTTGTGTTACGTCATAGGCAAGCCGCCTATATATATTGCCACGCGCTGTGTTGGTAGCAGAAGACGAGAGCGAAGAAGTGAATGGCAGCTGTGGCTGAGTAAACAGTCCTCTACTTCGAGTTCCTGCCTATCGTTTCCTCTCGCGACAGACTGGTGGACGTGCTGGGTACTGTACTGCAACGTCTTATGCCTGCTGGTCCTGAACCAGAAGCAACCACCGCCAATGCACCAGGGTCTGCTGATATCTATCGAAGCAGCTGCCGCCTTTAAGGACTACCACCACAGTACGGCCCCTTAGCAAGTTCCGTGAGGACAATGTTTGCCACATCCGCAACCCAAACTGAGCATGACCCACTCGCTAGCGTACCCTGTATCATCAACACGCCTCGCACACCCAACCCATTCCATGGTGATGCCGGTGAGGATGTCGAAGACTGGCTTGACCATTTCGACCGGGTCGCTGCCATCAACGACTGGGACAATCGCCGTAAGTTGAAGAACGTGTATATCTCCCTCTTAGACGCGGCAAGAGTGTGGTATGAGAACCACGAAACTTCATTCACAAGTTGGCAGGAATTCCATTGGCAGCTTCGCGAGGCGTTCAGTAACCCCAAACGGAAAGAGAGAGCGGAGCAGGCACTTTCTTCGCGGTTTCAAATGCCGAACGAGAGCGTCGCCGTGTTTGTCGAAGAGATGTCGCGATTTTTTCGACGGGCTGACCCCCACATGCCAGAAGACAAAAAGTGTGCCTGCTACTGCAAGGCGTAAAGGAGCAACTTTTCGCGGGCCTTGTGCGCAACCCTCCTACGACAGTGTCCGAGTTCATACGTGAGGCCACAATTATGGAGCGCATGCTTCGGCAGAGGGTGTTGCAGTATGAGTGTCAGACTGCCATGTCCGCTGCGTGCTCGCTTGTACCAGGAGGTGATAACAGGGAGGTGCTCACAGAACTCATACGGCAAGTTGTACGCGAAGAATTTCGGAAATTTCATGCAGCGTCTCCTCCCAGTAGTGCTGCTCTTACGGACGTCGTTCGTAACGAAACCAGGCAGTTCGTTCACTCCTCACCCCCATCGCAAGTCGAAGCTCCCATGCTTTCCTACGCGGATGCCCTACGCGTCTCTACGCCGTCGACGGCACATTTTGCTCATCCAACAGCTGGGACTCACAGACACTTTCCAAGTCCAGCCCATCGCCTGCCTTCTCAGGCCGATTTTCGTCCTGGCCCGCGGAAGTCCACCATCTGGCGTGCACCCGACAACCGTCCTTTGTGCTACCATTGTGGTGAAGTTGGACACATGTACCGCGACTGTTACTACCGACGAATAGGCCTACGCGGATTCCACTCAGATGCACGTTGCCCACGCTATGGTGAACGCCCACAAGAAATTGCGGATTACTTGGAAGGTAGTCATCACGCTCCTGTCCCGCCGCGACGACAGTCACGGTCACCATCACCCCGTCCGTCCACATCAACACACCGCGCCCGACTCACCTTTGGGTTCCCTGGTGTCAGTGGCGCAAGCCCACGCCGGGGAAACTGAAAACGGCGACTTCCGGAGGTGAGGCCGCTGTCACGCGAACCGACAAATACCCTCCGCCGCTGCCTTACGACGTGCCGTTAAAGCCTGTTTGTAAAACCGCCAACAGAACGTCCGCTGCCATTACCGTTTCCGTCGACTGTTATCCGGTGACTGCGCTTGTCGACACGGGAGCTGATTACTCGGTGATGAGTGCTTCATTCGCCACCCGTCTACACAAGGTGCTGACAACGTGGGACGGCCCTCAACTAATCACCGCTGGAGGACACCTCGTATCCCCTATAGGAAGGTGCACCGCCAGGCTTGAGATTTGTGCGTCGGCTTTTGTAGCATCATTCCTTGTACTGCCCAATTGTTCTCGGCCGGTCATTTTGGGCATAGATTTTCTGCAAGAGTATGGAGCGATAATTAATCTGCGCGATTTGTTCGTCAGTTTTGTTAACTGTGTTTCTCCAGATTCAGACATCGAGAACAAACATCGTGGCGTGGCCTTACGCGTAGTCGATGATTGCGTCACGTTGCCACCTCGCAGTAGTATCTTCGTGCTTGTTGAGTGTCCACAAAAGCAGTCGATTACGGGCATCGCCGAAAGTAACCTGACGTTATTGCTTGATCGGGAAGTGGCCATTGCTCGAAGTCTCGTTCAACTCCAAAATGGCCAGACTACGGTTTTATTTACGAACTTCGGTGGCGAACACAGGCATTTTGCGAAACGCACAACCATAGCTTACTTAGAGGCATTGGATGATTTGGACGCTTTCCCTTTGATTACGACGATCTCGACCGAGAACAGCTGCGATACTGACGTGACTAGTCGCCTCAACGTCAATCGCCAGTTAGAAGAACCTAAGAGGGCAAAGCTCCTCAGTCTCCTCTCATCCTTTAGTGACTGTTTTGCCACTACTTCGAAAGTCCGACAGACTCCTCTAATGAAGCACAGAATTATCACTGAGACCAACGTGCAACCCGTGCGCCAACATGCTTACCGCGTGTCGCAGAAGGAGCAAGATGCTATCCGTCATCAAGTGAAACAAATGCTCGACGACTGAAAAAGAATGTCTGGCGGTTGTATGGGCCATAACGAAATTCAGGCCCTACTTGTACGGACGCCCCTTCCGAATCGAAAATGACCACCACTCTCTCTGCTGGCTAGCGAATCTGAAAGATCCTTCGGGCCGTCTCGCAAGATGGAGCCTTCGGTTACAAGAGTTTGATATAACGATGGTTTACAAGTCTGGCCAGAAACACACCGACGCTGACTGTCTTTCCCGCGCACCCGTCGAGGTCGCTGAAGGAGACAATGATGAAGACTTCAGCTGCCTTGCTATTCTCGCATCATTAAACGTGGCTGAGCAGCAACGCGAAGACTTGGAATTGCAACCACTGATCGAATACCTTGAGGGACGTTGCCCACAACCCCCACATCAGTTCGCGCATGATTTGTCATCTTTCTGTTTACGCCAAGGCATCCTCTACAAGCGCAACTTTCATTCAACGAAAACTGTTTACCTCCTCGTCGTTCCTGCTGCTCTCCGCGATGATGTTTTGCGTGCTAGTCACGACGAGCCATCGTCAGGGCATCTTGGCTTCGCGCGTACTCTGGCGCGGATCAAGGACAAATACTACTGGCGGAAACTTACGAAAGCCGTCCGGCAGTACGTCAAGACATGCACAGCCTGTCAGCGCCGCAAAACTCCAACGACGAAACCAGCCGGTCTGCTTCAGCGTTTGCGACCTTCTCACGAACCTTTTAAAAAGGTCGGGATGGATTTACTCGGCCCATTTCCGAAGTTTACGGCTGGTAACCGCTGGATTGTGGTTGCCACCGATTACTTGACCAGATACTGCGAAACACAAGCCGCTCAGCGAGCAACTGCTTCCGAGGTGGCTGACTTTTTCATCAAGAACATCGTTCTCCGCCACGGTGCTCCCACTGTCTTCATCAGAGATCGTGGTACTGCTTTTACGGCACAGTTGCTCCGACAGATCCTGTTGCTGAGCGGCACGACGCACCGAACAGCAACTGCGTACCACCCACAAACTAACGGGTTAACCGAACGTCTTAACAAAACGATTGCAGATATGCTTTCGATGTATGTCGCCAAGGATCAGAAGAATTGGGATGAAATCCTCCCGTATATAACATTTGCCTACAATACGGCTTTGCAGGAAACCACCGGCTTTGCTCCTTTTCGTCTGGTTTACGGCCGCGACGTCACCACAATGCTTGACACCATGCTGCAACCAACTCTGCCGGACACGATTACCCCGGACGCAGATGTATTTGTTCAGCGTGCCGAAGACGCCCGGCAGCTGGCGCGCTTTCGCATTTTATCGCGGCAAAATCAAGATGCTCGCCGGTACAACACCCACCACAGAGCAGTAATATACGAACCCGGTGACCTAGTATGGGTTTGGACTCCTATACGTCAACGTGGACGCTCAGAAAAATTGTTATTTCGGTACTTCCGACCCTACCGAGTTCTTCACCGCCTCGGCGAAGTGAACTACGAAGTTGTCCCAGCAGACACGTCACACCGTTCTCGCAGACCCCGCTCCTCGGATGTGGTTCACATCTCCAGGATGAAGCCGTACTATTCTCGTTGACTGCAAGACAAGAACTTTGTAATGTGGCAATATCCTTCAAGACAATTGCACATTACTTTCTCGCCTGTTTATTTTTCATCTCGTCCTTTTTCTTTTCAATGGACACAGACATTTCTTACTACTTTTCGTTGTTTTTCGGAGCCATGACATTCATTCGATGCTTCTTCTTTTTTTTTCATTGGGGAGAGGGTAATGCCACGCGCTGTGTTGGTAGCAGAAGACGAGAGTGAAGAAGTGAATGGCAGCTGTGGCTCAGTAAACAGTCCTCTACTTCGAGTTCCTGCCTATCGTTTCTTCTCGCGACAATATATACTTATTCTTCTGCAAAATAGAAGGCATTCTGCGTTGGTTCTCAGTCCGGCTCGGTCACTCTGGGCTAGTTACTACAGTGGCGACAAAGATGGGATCCACAATTTCTGAGTATCGGATGTAACCACCCACCACCACGGATCGTCGACGGGCATGACCATGGCTACGAGTCCCGGCACCCCAAGTTTCGACGAAAATCAAGATGTGGGAGATTTACTTGACCCAGGTGGAGGCATTCTTCGAAGCAAATGATATTAGCAAAGCGAAAAAGAAAAGGGCGTTTCTGATTTCGACGCTACCAGCGAAGGTGGTAGGCGTAATTGCGGGACACTGCGCTCCACGTAAAGTAAATGAGCTGAGTTATGAGGAAGCACTCGCTTTCCTAAATGCCCACTATGCGCCGAAGTGTAATGAAGTAGCCAAAAGTTACAAGTTTTTCACTAGAGATCAAACTGCCACTGAATCTGTCCGAGACTATGTCGTTGAACTCCGCAAGCTGGCAGATAAGTGTAATTTCGGCACCAGCCTTGACCGAATGTTACGTGACTGCATCGTTTGTGGCATTCGAAATTGCGCTCTGCAGCAGACGCTGCTCGAAAGAAGCTAGCTCACGCTGGCGGAAACGACAAACATTGCTACGGCTGCTGAAACCGCTGCTGCGCAGGAAGTTAGCGCCATGACCAAACAGGATGTGGCAGCGGTATGCAGTTTAACGGAAAAATCGCGCCGGTATAAACCACTATCAGAGATAAGAAGCAACGGGTTGCCGATTGCCCACGCTGCGGAGGATGTGATCATCAAGCAAATGATTGCCCGCACAAAAGAGAGCAATGTTTTCGCTGTGGGAAGACTGATCATTTCGCAAGAAAGTGCCGCTCCAAATCGAGACTCAAGGCTTGTAGCAGGCAGGTTTGCAGTGCTTACACTGTTCACACCGAGAGCACTGAATATGAAACAGAGGAAAGTGATATTTCAACAGTTTTCACTGTACAAGAGACACGGGAGAAGCAACGCTTACTACAGGCGTTTCGCAGGGTCATCCGTTGGGGGGGCGCGTACCCTTAAATATGATCATTGATACGGGATCGCCATTTTCAATAATCCCGCAAGAAGTGTATCTGAAACATCGCCTGAGCTGGCCGGCTTATCAAAATGCAAAAAGACTCTCAGCTGCTACCTGGGCAAGCTGCCCATTGTCGGTGAACTGCAGCTTCAAGCTCAGTTTTCAGGCAAAGCTGTCCCTGCCACCCTGATCGTTATAGGGTGTTCTGGTCCTAGCCTTTGTGGAAGGGATTTAATCCAAGCCTTGTCAATACTTCCGGGCGAGTTCCTCTGAACAGTGCAATCGATGTCAGTCGCTCGCGACAGCCTCTGCACAGAGTTTCCTGCACTTTTTGAATCTGGGCTTGGAAGAATTCAGGGGACTCTGGTGAAATTTCACCTTCAAGAAGACGCCCACCCTTATATCCACAAGGCACGGCCTATCCCGTATGCTCTTCGTGAGAAAGTGGAAAGAGAACTGAAACGCTTAGTGAGTGAAGGCATATTGTCACCTATAGCACATTCAGAGTGGGCCGCACCTGCTGGTACTAAAGAAAGATGGGTCCCTTCGCATCTGCGGTGACATTAAAACCACAATTAATGTGTTATAAAATGTTGTACCCACCCCCTCTGTAATGCCCTACGGGCCCTGAGGGTATTCTAATAAATAAATAAAAATAAATAATACTGCGTGCGTAACTGAGCAATATCCACTACCTAACATCGAGGATATTTTCGCGTCACTTCAAGAGGGATCTCTTTTCACTACATTGGATCTGAAGGACGCGTATAACCAGCTCCCCTTGGATGAGGAAGCAAAGACGCTGGCCGTTATAAATACTGTCACGCAGCAAAGGACGACGCAGTTGTCTATGAGGAAAACAAGTTTATTGGAGCGAACCTGTGCTCCCCTAACAACTGAAAAAATACACAGGTGGCGAAGCAGCGGCCAGCAAAACGACGGGCACGCTAGTGAGCGTCGGCGATCGAATGACGCGGCGTCGGCTGTGCGGGAATTTATATCCCTCGGCGCGAGGGTTTCTCGAATAGTCGAATTGTATCGGGAACGCCGTGATAGCGTTTGTTAGAAACGCTGTTCGTTCGAACAGCGTTTCTAACAAACGACGCTTGAAGCGTTGTTTCTATCGAACAACGCCTGAAGCGTTTTTCGATAGCGTTTGTTCGAAACGCTGTGAAAACGGCGATAGCACAGGCCGGCGCAGCCAGGCCGAAAAACAAAACACAAATAAACAAACCCAATGCATGGTTCGCAGCAATACGCACAAGGGCCTGTTTTGCTATAACCGTCTTCCGTTTGGAGTTGCCTCAGCTCCCGCGATTTTTCAGCGCCGCATGGAAACCGTCCTGGCTGGCCTTCCAGCCGTGCAGGTGTACTTCGACGATGTACTAATAGCCGAGCGTCAAGACGGAAACGACTCTGTTCTCCGGAATGTCTTACACCGTCTGCAGGAAAACGGTGTCAAGCTGAAGGCAGAAAAGTGTCACTTTCGTAAAGACTCAATCGTCTACTTGGGGCACCAGATCGACAAAGACGGCTTGCACCCGTTGGAAAAGAACCTCGCTGCAATACGCAATTCACCACGGCCTACTAGTGTAAGCGAACTGCGCTCGTTTTTAGGTCTGCTGTCGTATTATCACCGATTCTTGCCGCACATGTCGGCTATCTTGGCCCCCTTGTATAAGCTGCTCGAAAAAGAGCATAAATGGAAGTGGGGTGCAACCTAAGAAAATTCTTATCAAAAGGTGAAATGAACGCTTCTCAGATCATCCGTGCTGGTATATTTTTAGCCCGACCAACCAGTGCGGTTGGAATGCGATGCATCAACGTCGGGTTTAAGTGCCGTCATTTCACACCAAATAGGCAACGTCGATAAGCCCATCGCTTTCCGTTCACGCACACTGACGCGTGCAGAAAAAAAATTATTCGCAGCTCGAGAAGGAAGCTCTGGCGCTGGTGTTTGGAGTCTCAAAGTTTCGCGACTACCTGTTGGGCCGCGAATTTGTGCTTGTGACGGACCACCGACCTCTTGTGAGCCTGCTACGAGAAGATCGACCGGTGCCTCCAATGGTGTCGGCGCGTATCGAGAGGTGGGCTCTGTTTCCAAGTCAATACCGGTACCGTATCGATTACAGGGCCGGGAAACAAAGCGCCAATGCAGACGCACTTAGCCATTTGCCAGTGCCGACACCAGAGATTGTTCACTCCGAAACCTTGCCAGAATACATGCTGTCTACAGAGCAGCTTGACAGTACGTATGTGCCAGCGGGTGCTTTAAAGGCCCTTACCAGTGCGGACAAAGATATTTGTATTGTCCAAAACTTCATACGTAATGGATGGCCGAAACGCCTCTCAACATGTCACAGTCATCTCCAATTAACCTTATTTTTGCAGAAGACTGAAACTGTCGAGCGCCGAAGGTCTGCGCTACTGGGGTCATCAAGTTATCATACCCAGCAAGGCGCGGGAGCCCATGCTATCAGAGTCACACCGGTCACACCAGGGAGCATCGGGGATTAAAAGACTGGCTCGGACGTTGTTCTGGTGGCCACGTTTGGATGGTGAGATCGAAAGTCTCACTCGTTCATGCATGCCATGTGTACAAGCTCAAGCAATGCCGCATCGTCAGGAGCCTATCAGTTGGCCAGAAACAGGGATGAAGTGGTCACGGCTTCACACTGATTACGCTGGGCCAATAGAGGGGCGCATGCTACTCATAGTCGTCGATTCGCACACGAAGTGAATCGAGGTCCTCCCAGTCAGATCAGCTACTACCGAAGCCACAATTAAACGGCTTCGCGAATTATTCGCGCGTTTTGGTTTGCCGCAAACTGTAGTGTCTGATAACGGACCCCAGTTTGCAAGTCAGCAGTTTGCCCAGTTTATGACAGATAACAACATAACGCATCTACGCAGTGCCTCTTACCACCCGCAATCGAATGGGCTTGCGGAATGCGCAGTTCGCACTATCAAGGACGGTCTAATTAAACACTCAATGGTGAACGACCTCGAAGTTAAACTAGCACGAGTATTGCTAGGCTACCGACGCACGCCTCTACCGTGCGGAAAGTTTCCTTCGGTACTGCTGCTTAATTATCAAGTGCGTTCACGCTTGGATACGTGTGTGCCATCTTTATCTCGGAGTCATTCGCACCCTTCCAGATTCCAGCCCGGAGACCCGGTGTGGGTGCGCAACTTTGGACACGTAAGGCGGTGGTGCCCAGGCGTCATCAGAGGCTCTGAAGGTTCGCGTCTCGTGAAAGTCGACACACCAGAAGGGCCGACCCGGCGCCACTTAGACCAGATTCGTCCGCGAATGTCACCTGGGGCTCCAAAGGCGGACACTTCTGAATCGGTACCGCCCAGCCGCGACAACGCGGAGCAGCAAGCGTCACCACGGGAGCAGCTATTAAGCCCGGTCACTCTCACGCATGAACGCTGTTCCCGTTCCTTCGGCAACGCCACCAACATCTCTCCCAGCTGTGGCTGCTTCCCCAACTCCTCAAGTCTTACGAAGGTCTACCCGACTACGAAAGCCCATGCAAAGACTCAATCTTTAAAAGAAAGGGAGAAGTGATAAGAAGTGCAGTGTCAAAACGTGTTCAACGTCATCCACTTGTGTTACGTCATAGGCAAGCCGCCTGTATATATACTTATTCGTCTGCAAAACAGAAGGCATTCTGCGTTGGTTCTCAGTCCGGCTCGGTCACTGTGGTCTAGTTACTACAATTCCAAAATGGACACTGTTTCAAACAGCATTGAGGAGGCGTCCGAGGATGCATGCTGCGGCCTCGCTTCTTGTGTGTCTAAATTAGCTATATTGGTTCGTATGGTGTTTGAAACATTCAAGTATACGCAAAGGGGTCAATGAAATAATGGCATAGGAGAGGCACACCAGAGGAGAAATAGGATACGTTCCCTGCAGCCAGGTTCTTTTTTGTACCTCCAGACGGCCCAACCTATCCGGCCTCTCACGGGGGCTCTTCGATTTTCAGGCCTCTGGCAGCTCTCTGGCAGCCAGAGCTAGCCAGAGGGTCAGTCGGCTAGTTCCGGTATGGACAGGAAACAGCGCCGTGGTCACGTGTGTGGGGAACCCGAGACAACCCGAAGCTGCCCGAAGACGATAGTTAAAGCACGAGAACAAAACGACACAGAGACAAGAAGGACATGAAGGAGCCCAAGCTGCTACACTTCTAATCTGCCCGAAGATCGCAAAATCGAACGCTCGGATAGCCAGCGTAAACATAAACAAACCCTACAGTCATGGCAGCAAACGAAACAATGCGCCGCGTGTATGTTGGTTTTTTTTCTGCATTTTCCGCTTGGAAATACGTAGCTAAGCTCGCCAAAAAGTTGAAATAATATCCTCGAGCGTACGCATTCGGGTATGACTTCGTACGCTCGCACGATCACTCGCCGCGTCCGCGAACGAAACAGCCAGCTGGCGCACGCTGCCTCGAGAACGATGAAAGGTTAGCTGCCGCGACGGTGACGGCTTGACAAGCTCACGTCTCTTTAGTACATGTATCAGTCGCTGCACAACACGACGCGAAGTCACACGGAAGTGATCGTGTCCCCAAAAGAGCTTGAAGATATATACCTGCTCAGCTATCGCGTATCATACGTCGCAAACACACGTTGACCAACTTACGTTTTCGTCTAAAGTTTATGATATTCGCAGGTATCGGTACCACGAGTGCACGTCGTATATAAAATAAACATTTGCATGACACGTTCTCGACCCATTTTTAGAACTTGCCTTGGCCTGTTTTCCAGTGCTAATTGGCACTTAACGAATGTCATGTATATCAGCTTTGATTCGACCTACTAGGTTATAGTACGTACTGCGCGGCATTATTACGAAGAGTTCAAAAAGACAAAGCCAAAGATAAAATGGTCCACGAAAGGATGCATACATTTCTGAATCCATTCTCCCCCCTTTTTTTTCTCTCGCGCCGTATCGTATAATATCATACCACATATGCTGGCCCATAGATGGAAATGGGTTCGCACGCCGTTCGCGACCAGCGAGCATCACCAACAGTCGCGATCTAGGGCCTTCTATCGCAATTGAAGACCAATCGAGTAGTCAGGACAAAGGTTCTAAGGGGTTCACGTACGCAAACATACGACGGAGCGAGCTAATTCGATTACAATCGTCTTCGCTAAGTGCACAGAAAGCAGGCACAGCTCCATAAACGACAACTACGAAAAAAAAATAACTCCAAAGTTGTCTCGATGCGTGCGCACGAACGTGTAGTACGTACATAACTTACAAGGCATGTGCACGACACAGTCAACAAGCAACAGTTCACCGCGTTGTTCACCGGAGGAAGCTTCACGGGAAACATAACAAAAGCGATGAACAGTAGCTTTAAACACTCGCCGCCACTCGTAATCGCTTCGTCTCGCAAGGTGGAACAGGCCTTAGAAGATAACGCCATGCGTAATGACAAGCGAAGGCGCAGTCCTCTAGCGCACACATTACAATCCACCGAGTTCTCACAAGATGGCACTGAGCGCGCATCGTACCTTTTCGGCGTCTGCTAGCCCGAAACCTGCCCAAAACCTTCCAGAAAGCTTCTACGACTAAAATGTCCTGGAAGCACGGAGGAAGCGTCTGGCGTCCCTCGGGCTCCCGCGGGTCGCCAGAACCATCCAACCCGAGAAAAACGAACGCCAACCGGAAGTGCGCTGCTAAGGGGGAAGGGGGGGGGGAGCAGCCCGAGAAGCATGAGCGCGCTCTGGCTGGCTCTGGCAGCCCGCGGGTAGCCAGAAGTGGAAAATCGAAGAGCCCCACGGTGGTGGCGGCAGTAACCCGACATTACGCAGACGCAAAAAAGTCTACGGATGAACTATCCAATAATAACAATACCTGAGACAGTTACTTAATTGTTAGCGATGATATCTGTCTATATACGCTACTCCACTTTGATAGCTTGTGGTCATGTTGGTGTGTAAGTTACAATGAAAAGACACCCCCATTGTGCTTTTTCCACGCTTAAAACCAGAAGATTGCACTCACAACGGTTCCCCGACGTCCTTACTGACCAGCACACGTTATCATGCTCTTTTGTTTTGCCGAACTTTTATAGGCGGTTTGCGTGATGGTAATTTCACGAAATGACTCAAAGCAGTGCGACCAAGATCAGACATGACGAGCGAGTGCGTTTCCCGGCTTCGGAGCCAAGATAAGAACACTTGGATCATAGACGTTTTCGCTACTAGCACATCGTCACTCAGGATGGTGTGCGAGGAATGTATCACATTGATCATGTAGCACTAGCGTCGCCGTGCAGGGGCACCCCATTCTCCATTAATATCTCATACACTGTCGTAATAGAATGACTTCCACACGACAGACGTGATTCAAGTTGGCCAAGAGGACCTACGCACACCGAGCAATCGATTGAAGGCCACATCTCGATTTTTAAATTTGATGTCGGTGCTCGTTCAAATAAACCTGCAACACCAAAAATATTTGCTTCGTGACTTGTGGGGGTGGGGGGCATGCGAAAATCTAGAAAAAGTAGCCGTGCATGAAATTGTTGCCAAAAAAAAAAACTAAATACATGTGCAAGAAATTACATTGGCCAAAATGCTTGGCTGTTGCATGGTATTCCAACACAGTGCTTACCACGGAAAGGAATGTATTCAATGATTTGCCAAGCACGGCCTTCCTTTTCTTGGCCAATGGTAGGCTTGCCATACTGGCCATGCACATATCCCCCTTGGCCTCCGATAACTTTCCAAGCATGGAAAGTTGGGCCACTGATGATTTACCATGGTTGGTCCAAGCAATTTTGCTGGTAGGGTAAGCGACTTAAGATTGACAGGGTCAGCTAGAATTGGCGTTGGTTTGGTGCATGTTACGCCACATCGGTACATGATATCGTCATTCTTGATCACAACTATTTCGTATGCAATTATTTGTGTTGGTTACCACCAATAACTGTTTACGTATTAACATGGCAGCACCCATACAAAAGTGACTGCCCGCTTTTATCCCGACTTGTTCTTGCTTCACGCCCACTGCACAGACAGCAGTAAACAAATGGAAAAATCAGCCATCGATTTGTTTTATATTACTCTGGTAATAAAGCATCAGGTACATTGTGTCATATTAGCGAGACATGCTGCTTCCTTTGCCGCACCTGTTAAGCCTAACGCATCGAGGCAGTGTTCAGACTGCGTCGCCAGGCCAAGAATGCTGCATCTTTAAATATCAGACATGCAACTTTGCACAGCGTTTTGTTGGCGTTGGATCCTCCTTCGGTGGCAGCCAAAAATAGAGAACAGGGGCGTTGCTGTGTGAGACGTGAACAAACGCGTAGACGGTGAAGCAATAGTACAAGAGTCACGAACAGCGTCAGAAAGAAACAGCCGCAAAGTGAATCGAAGTTATGCGCCGGCGTGAGCATCTACCGATCTTCAGTAGAGCGAGAAGTCTACGCTTCTTCAAGATTCCAGTGTAGTTGCTGTTTAATAGTTTTACTGCATTTTAATTTAGTAAACTAGCCATGATGAGTACAATTCAGTGATTGATGCTGTTAATGCAGTGAGCAGACAACACGGCGCGGATGAACACAAGTAGAGAGGCTAAGCGCTCTTCCTATTGACTGAGGGGCATTGTAGCTTCCACAGCGCTGAAGGGAACTTCCAAAACAGAGTAAAGGTCTACAGCGGTGTAGTCAAACGCAGCGCATACCACAGCTGGAATGCCCGTGCCAACTTGCAGCTGGTGCATACAGCGGAGCAGGAACGACTGTCCGGTAGAAACAACATGGCGATATGGTCGGCCCATTGTGATAGAAACCTGGACTGGCAATACTGTGTTTCAGTAGGCAGTAACAGCTCTGCCAGTTATATTAAAGACGATAGTCTTTTTTGGGGACCTTCGACGCAAAAATTTCTGTGTATCTGTACATTTGTCTGATTGTCCACTCGTAACAACACCTGGTACTTAAAACAGCCGACCCCATCCACAGCGCCCACCAATGTTGCTCAAGATTTTGCGTTCATATAGAATTGTCCATTAAAGAGCAATTATTGTGCATGTCTGGGACACCATAAGAACACACATATATTCTACATGTGCGTCTTTGACTAGAAAAGGCATACATAAGTAATTTTAAGGACCGTAGCACTTATCAGGCTGCGCTGACCATGCAACGCTTGCACGAAAACGCGAGTGTTTCCAACGCTTTGCTAAGACGAGACGGTGGTGGCACCTGTCCATCACCTTGCGTTCTACACCTTATCACCCCCGAGACGGGCAGGCACACCTGTCTCAGAGCCACACGCTTTGTTGTTCAAGAAAACTGCCAGATGGCGCTCATGTCTATCGTTTGACGTGACTTGATGCGCTCGTTCGCCTCCACAGCACGCTCGAGGCACTTTTAATGCAGCGCCTCCAGAATACTATTCACCGATTTTCTTGCACAGAACATCAAATAAATGTTTTGTTGCCTCTCTACACACACAAGACTATCGTATTTCGACGACATTTGCAGATTAACATGCAGATACGGGGCCAATTTTTTTGTCTGTTGCGTTTGAGGCCGTCACGCTTTAACATTTCCTAAAGGGACAGCAAAGTCTAATAACAATTTATGTCAGAGTGAAAGCTCAATGTATGACAACATCTAAATCAATATTACCAACAGCAGTGCCCTACTTACTGAGAAATCAAAGTAAATGCACAAGAATACGTGCGCCGCCGTAGGACATACTCAAAATGATCCCGATGACGTCAGACGAACTGCCTAAAATTAATCGCTAGTGATTGATTTAGCTGCACTAAATAAAGAACCTCCCGTGCATCAAGAGACGCAATAACATGCTGCTTGTTCGTTTCTGTTTGATTGATGAAAAAAAAAAACACACTGAACGTTACTAAGGGGAATGGCGCAAGTGGCTTGAAAATTCAATTTTCGTGTGGTTAAACTGAATAGGCCATGCCATCTAGTGGGGTCCAGTTGAACCAAAACATGTGTCCTATCTCGACGCCGATTGAGAAAATTGTTCAATGGCCGTTGCTGTTGCTGCGGCTCCCCCTGCTTTCGTTCTGCTGCTACTAGTGTCACCGGCCGCGCAGTAAAGCCGGGCAACGTTGTGCACGACAACAGTGACGCGAGATCGTCCGCTTCTTGAGGCGGGTAATTTGAAATGCGATAATGAAACACTAAAACATGATTTGATTTCAGAATAAGTCCTTACATGGCATAAAAGTAACACTACGAGGTTTTTTGGACCGCTATTTAACATTAACTTAATAGTTGCCTTTAGTGTCTCTTTAATGAGGTTCTTTGTCTCCTGGCACAGCTTGCTAGTGTCCTGACTAACTACCATACCTTGAACTTCCACTGCACACTCCGTAATGATACTTGGTAAGATTATCATTCATTGCATCAACACTAAGGCCGGTTTCCTCGATAAGAGCAGAGTATCTGTTCTAAACTGAGATTCTAAATTCCAGTACTTTCCTTCTCAGTGCTGGCTCAATGAATAATACTATCAATCAGGAGATAGAGAAATGCTCAGAGTGCAGCCAATTACTATACATAGCTTTTATACATTACGAGAACACACCCCGTTCACTAAAAATATCAGCAGTCATACAGGCACTGCGAAATCAGGGCGTCGACGAAGCATATATAATCATCCTGGAAGAAATCTACAACAAGTCAACTAAAGCACCATAGTGCTCTATAAAAAAATCGACAGAATAAAAATATATAAGGATGTAAAACAAGAGGGTCAATCTACCCAATGCTATTCACCTTGTGCTTACAGGAAGTTTTCAGAGGCCTAGAATGGGAAGAGCCAATGATACAAGTTAATATAAAGCACTTTAGTAACCTGTGCTTTGTCGGTGACATCGCATTGCTGAGTAACTCAGGGGAGGAATTACAGCTCGTGATTATTGAATTAGACAAGTAGAGCAAAAAGGTAGGTCTTAAAATAATCTGAAGATAATGAAAGTAATGTACAACAACCTCGGAAGAGAACAGCGCTTAGAGGAAGGTAATATAGTACATGAAGTTGTACAAGACTATTGTCTACTGAGCCAAACCGCAGGATTGAAGTAACTAGAAGAATCCGAATTGAGTGCACATTCGACAAGCATTCTCACATTATGACTGGTAGATTGTCACTATCTCTCAAGAGGAAGGTATACAAGAGCTGCATCTTGCCGGTACTTACCTACGGAGCAGAAACCTGGAGGATTACAAAGAGGGTTCAACTTGAGTTGAGGACGACGCACCTAGCAATGAAAAGGAAAATAATAGGCCTAACCCTAAGCGACAAGAAGAGATCAGAGTGTATGAGGGAACAAACACATGTTAAGGACATCATAGTCGAAATCAAGTGGGTCCGGTGGGTCCGGTGGCGGCATGGCGAACTGCCGTTTCAAGCACGTCTGTTTCATCTTGCAGATTGCCGTTATCGCCGGCTGTCCGGATGTTCTGATGCATGGCCCTTCAAGCGACACACTGCGCAGGCTCCTACCACGATTCAGCGGCGATCGTACTGACGGCCATGTGCAATCTTCGACGGGGCGGGAATCTGCTGCTGCTGATCGTGTGCAGGATTTTCCGCCTGTTGACGTGATTTCGATCAACCATCTGTACTGTTCACGGCATGGTACAGTGGCGGCGCTGGCAGCGAGGATGCCCAAGGATATAAGAGCGGCAATGTGGAACCATCACTTCAGTGGGTCCGGTGGCGGCATGGCGAACTGCCGTTTCAAGCACGTCTGTTTCATCTTGCAGGTAACATACAATTACAAATGCTGCAGAAGTGATAACCGCTGTTTGCTGCTGCTACCGGACCCTCTGAACTTTACTGCCGTTGTGACACATCTGGTGCATTGCTTAAGAGTATCATTACTGTTACTTTGTGGCGACATAGAGACCAATCCCGGTCCCAAAGTTGATGAAATGTTGTCGCAACTACTGTCTGGACAAGCCCGTATCAGCCAGGAATTAGCTAGCCTATCTGAAACAGTTGCATCGTTTGAAAATCGTCTAATGAATGTTGAGGCAATGGCGGCGTCTGTGTCAAACATCATACCACGTGTATAGTGAACTGGAGCAGACCGTTGGTACGCTTCAAAAACTAGTTGGTAAGCTTGACCGTCAGAACGATGAGCTAGAAAACAGACTCCGTAAAAACAACCTGATAATTCATGGTTTGCATGAGACACCATCCGAGACGACTAACCATTTGCTTGAGTCTGTATTGGATCTGCTATCAGTTAAACTCGGTGTAAATTGTGACGACATAGAGCGTTGCCACAGGCTTGGAGCAGTAAGAAGAGACAAACCTCGGCCGGTAATCATTAAACTGATGGACTTCAGGTCAAAGATTGCCATCATGAGCAACGCCCGAAAACTTAAAGGAACTAAAGTTTATATAAATGAGGACTACTCTGCTCGGGTTCGACTGGCACGTAAAATGCTGTGGCAGAATTCGCAAAATATGCGCAAGAATGCTAGGAAAGTGAAGCTTAAACACGACACCCTCACAATTGACGGTGTTCGTTACACGTGGGACACTGATAAAAAAGCCATTATCAAGGTTTCTACGCACTCGCTTTCAGCGGGGTCCGACTCTGCGAAATCGGCTTCTGCGCAAGCGCTTGGTATAAACTCAGCTTCATCCGCTTCTGTTTTCGCGAAGGCTGATTGACGTTGTGATCGGAATATAATTGTCCTCAACTTAAATGCGAGGAGTATACTAAACAAAATTGAAGCTCTGAACTGTTTAGTGGAATGCCACAGCCCATCAATTGTCTGCCTTACTGAGACCTGGCTAAATGATACTGTTATAGACAGCGAAATTTCGCCTGCTGGTTATGCGCTTCTTCGGAAAGACAGGCGTGCCGGACGTGGAGGCGGTGTGGCAGTTTTAATTAAATCTAATCTTGAATTTTCTTTATTACCTGACCTTCCGGGTACAGAAACCATTTGGTGCAAAATATACATTAAAGGTATCGTAATAGTTATTGGTGTCCTCTACCGTCCTCCTAACTCCGATGATATTGTCCCTGCTATTAATGATTACCTTGTCAGTAACAAGTTGTACGATTGTAGGTTACTTTTGGCTGGAGATTTCAATCTCCCGCACGTTAACTGGAACTTACTTATCCCAACAGGGCGTGACAGGACACTTTGCGCTTCCCTGATCGATCTGGCGGTTTCTTTTGGGTTAACTCAAGTTGTAGATACCGAAACACGCAAGGACGCAATATTGGACCTTGTATTTGTAAACCAGCAACTCTTATCGCACGGTGTAAAATGCGAAGTCATCG
The DNA here is from genome assembly GCF_043290135.1 of Rhipicephalus microplus. Lineage (NCBI taxonomy): Eukaryota > Metazoa > Arthropoda > Arachnida > Ixodida > Ixodidae > Rhipicephalus > Rhipicephalus microplus. The sequence goes on along the minus strand of NC_134704.1, from coordinate 4,290,625 downwards.
ATGGGTTATCTGACCATAAAGCTGTCGAAGTTGCCTTGAACTTAGTGTGTCCACCTCAAAGACCTGAGATAAAAACTGTTTTGAACTTTTCTAACGCTGATGATACTTCCGTATTGGACACTTTAGCTTCATCTTATGATGAATTTGTATATTGCAGTGAATTTTGCAATGTAGATACGCTGCTCCTTAAGTTTTGTGACATTGTGCGTGAATGCCAATCAAAGTACGTGCCTCAAAAGTATATTAAACGGAACCCAAGACACCCATGGTATAATAGAGAAATCATTCAACTCACTCGTCGCGTAAAGCGTTTACGTAAGAATCGTCATTCCAGGTGTAACGACAATGTTTCTTCATTTAATACATTGAAAAGTAAATTAGGCACTAAAATGAAAGAGGCTAAAAACTACTACTTCAGCAATACTTTGGCTAGATTTATGAAAAAAAATCCATCCAGGTTCTGGAGATCGATTAGTCCTGTATCGTCTATACCTTCATCATTTATTGTTAATGACCAATCCTGCTCAAATCCCGAAGCTATAGCAAATGCCTTTAATAATTATTTCAAATCTGTTTTTTCCACTGATAACGGCATCAAGCCTTCGTTTTCTGCATCCAGCAATCTGTCTGCTCTTCCTGATCTTGAAGTAAGCTCCTCTGGAGTACATAACCTTATATTAAATCTTGATGTAACGAAAAGCTCTGGCCCAGACGGTATTCACAATGTCTTTCTAAAAAGATATTCAGAGTGGTGTGCTAATTATCTTACTGTAATATTTAAAAAATCATTAATCTCTGCAACAGTTCCCCAGCTGTGGAAATTAGCAAACGTCGTGCCTGTATTTAAGTCTGGAAACAAGCAATTAATACCAAATTACAGGCCAATATCTTTACTTTCTACCAGCTCTAAACTTTTGGAGCATATCATTCATAAATATATTGTAGAATACCTAAATGCACACAATATACTTTCCCGATCACAGCACGGTTTTCGTGCTTGCTATTCTACTGTTACACAGTTGCTTGAATTTACGCACGACGTCGCTTCTTCTCTTAACGACCGAGGACAGATTGACGCCATATTTATTGATTATTCAAAGGCCTTTGACTTGGTTTGCCATGCTAAACTTTTAGTTAAACTTCGCACATTTTTTGGTGACAATAAGCTAGTTGACTGGATAGCAGATTACTTGCGGTCACGCACACAATTTGTTACGTTTAACCATGTGAAATCGTCTGAAGTACAAATCACTTCAGGGGTGCCCCAAGGTTCGGTGCTTGGGCCGCTCTTGTTTATTATCTACATAAATGACGTAGCAGAAATTATCGGTGACACACAAATTAAACTAAGAATGTATGCAGATGACTGCGTTATCTATAACACCATCTCTAGTGTTGAAGATCAGGAAGCCCTGAACAGTGTTTTTTCATTGTTTTGTAATTGGAGTGAAAACTGGCAAATGTCAATTAATTTCAAAAAAACTGTAGCCATGACCTTTTCAAATAAGAAACAGTCTCTTAGTTTTGCATACACTAATAATGGTGTCAGTCTAGCTCGTGTCACGGAGTTTAAATACCTAGGTGTAACTCTGACAACAAACTTAAAATGGCGCACGCACGTCGAAACAATCTGCAACAAGGCTCTTCGAAAACTTTGGTATCTCCGACGCACTTTAAACAACTCGACAAAAGAATGCAAATTGACAGCGTACAAGACCTTGGTCAGGCCCATACTTGAATATGCGTCGGTTGTTTGGTCGCCTCACCATAAACATGACATAGCTATGTTAGAATCTGTTCAGAAGAAAGCAATAAGGTTTATTTTTCGTCGCTATGACCAGCGGTTCTCGCCTACTTCGCATGCGCATGTTTTATCACTGCAGTCTCTAGAACATCGGCGCACTTGCGATCGTATCATCCTCCTGCATAAGACTGTTCACACAGGCTTGGGTGTTCTAGCGCCCATTTCTTTTGTTGCAGCTTCTGCGCGCCGTACCCGACGATTTGATCCCTTAAACATTACGCCCTTTAGAGCTAGTCTCGACTGCTTTAAGTTTTCCTTTTTTCCGTGGACCGTGGATCTATGGAATGAGCTTGATGGGTCTCTGCGCAGACTCGATGCTCTGCAATTCGAAAAAGAGTTGCGTAGTCATGTATTCTGATAATTTGTTTTACTGTTTGAACATTTGCATTCCACTCCTGCAATGTCTCAAAAACTGAGACAGCAGTATTTGTAAATAAAAAATAAAATAAAAAAATAAAAAAAAATAAAAAAAAAAGAAAAAATCGTCACGGGCAGGGCACGTAGCATGAAGGCAAGATAAGGCTGGTCATCAAGGATCACAGACTGAATTTCAAGAGAAGGCAAGCAAATGAAGGGTAGACGCAAAGTTAGGTGGGCAGATGAGATTGGGAAGTTTGCGGATATAAGGTGGGAGCAGCAAGCAGAGGACCATGGGAGAGGCCTTTGTCCTGCAGTGGCTGTGGTCAGGCTGATGATGTTAGCAACCTGCAATTCACTGATAACATGGCATTGATGAGTAACTCAAAAGACAAATTATAGCTCATGATTACTGAACTGCACACAGAAAGCAGAAGAGTAGGTCTGAAAATTATTATGCATAAAACTAAAGTAATGGGCAACAGCCTCGGCAGAAAACAGCGCATTGCGATAGATGGCGAGACACTGGAAGTTGTAAATTCGTAAACATGGGTTGTGTCGAGCTGATGCTTTGACATGCAGGCTTGTCTTCCTCAAACTTTTTTAGCCTTAGGAAGACGAGTTCGCTTATCAGAATGTCGGCTCGGCACAACCCATGTCAACTGATTTTTTCATGACAAGCTTCCATCTTCACGTAGCTCATCTTTACTTTCCTGCTGTTTTTTGCAACATGTGTAGGAATATGTCTACTTAGAACGGGTAGTAACCGTGCAACAAAACCATGAGAGTGAAATAACTGGAAGAACAAGGATGGGGTGGATCACATTTGGCAGGTATTCTCAAATCATGAATGGTAGATTGCCACTATCCCTCCAAAGGAAGGTATACAACAGCTGCATTTTACTGGCACTTACCTTCGGAGCAGAAGCCCGGAGTATCAAAAAGGAGGATGACGCAGCGAGCGATGGAAAGGAAAATGATAGAGAGAAGAGTGGTGGACATCATAGTTGAAATCAAGAAGTGGACATGGCCCGGTCGTGTAGCACATAGGTAAGAGTCATGACTGGATTTCAAGCATAGCGGAATCACTTCTGAATGTACCAAAGCAGGGCGAGAGTGCCCGGCACACATCTCAGGACGAGCCAAAGCCGAAAGTGTCTGCATTCCTTATGTGCACAAAGTTTCCCACTGCTTGAAAATAATCGTAAAAAAAACTGGGGTAAAAGTTGTCTTCACGGCAAAAAATAAGCTGAGCTCTCTTTGTAAAAGAGTTAACAGTGAAAGATCTTTAAGTGTCAGGTGCAATAAGAAGCACGAAGAGATGTTTGTAGAATGTATTATAGACGTGTATCTGATTTATTTGTCATGTGGTCGATACTACGTCGGTCAGACTGGGCGCTGTCTGAACGATCGCCTTAGGGAGCATGCAGATCTGATGCGCGGATCAGTGGGCTGCCACTTGGAAAGTCACTGTGCGAATTGTAGGTGCACCCCGAAGTTCGATGAATGCCAAGTAATGGCAAGATATAAGGACCAGAGAGCACGTGAAGGGGTGGACACTACGTGAGAAGAAATGCCAGATATTTTCATGTGTTTATAAAGAAAATTCCCAATGTGATTGAGTGTTTGATGCTGATTTCAAAAATGTAATTAGTTTCTCTAAACCAATTAGTTTTTGAGATATCCCAAAATAAATTATCTATTGTTTGTTGGTGTGATGACACAAGAAATTTGTATTGCAGAGCTACTATTGACACATGCCTGTGTACTAATGAACATAAGCCACACAACGCTAGGAGTGCTTTTTTGATTTGATAATTTCAGCAAGGTTTGTCGCAGCTTGAATTTCAGTGCTGCAGACACAAACACTTTATGCTCTGATTTCTGGCAGAAATAAAATTTTTGAAGATCTCAATAAAACAATTCACATCAACCAATGTGTAAACTATACATACAGCTACATGTCACAACAAAAATGACAGTCCTAGCTGCTCTGGAGGCAGAGATATCTTTTAGACAAGTTTGTAACTGCAGCAAAATTTGAATCCTGAGAAATCATGCTAAAACACAAGTCCATTTTGGGTAGGCAGTAGCATGGAAAAGCTGTTTATTTACAATGATTTGCAAATTCAGCTTTCTCAGTTGGCACCAAGAATGTAGTCCTTCTGTTTTGCATCACCTAAATGTCGTTTTTTTCAATGCCCACTCCATGTTCTCCGCAGAGGCACACTTGGGAGCTGATGCGGTCACCTTGGGCTCGTCTGCCGACTGGGCCACTTATCAGTTCGGTGACAGGTACTGACAGGTGTGACGAATGTGCGCACGTCATAAAGCGATGTTTTCCGGCTTGTCAAGATTGAGTTGATGTCGAAGACTGAACTCGCACACTCTCTCATCAATTTAAAGGCTGCAAGTACAGTGAGGTGTTAGTTTCCTTTTTACGTAAGATTGCCACATTTTTTTAGTGGAGGCCGCGGCGCAACATGTTCATTGTTGCAGACGGGTCGTGACAAGCACTCTACCTGTTGCCAGTAGCCTCCATTGCGCGAACGGGGAACATGTTCACCGTAAATGGATTGATTTTCTGTTGTTTGTCGACGCGCGGCCAATTCCACTCTCACGACCCGTCACGCAGTTCACACGCAAACGAGGTCGTTTCGTCAGACGAGAGGAACCCGCGTCATCGGCGCATTTAGCATTAAGACTTTGCTTCTGTTCCATCGTTGCAAAGATTGCTATCTCTGGTAGCTTCACTTCTGCTTTTTTACTTGCCGTCCTGTAATTGTTCAGGCTCCAAAACACGGCCGCTTTCAGCGACACTGTCGACTACCGACGGGCTCATATGCGAGTTAGGCCTACACCGGTGATTCGGCGACCGCCGCTGAATGCTGCAAGTTTGTTATCCTCCCTGTCCTAAGTGATAGCGGGGCTCTTTTCTAAAGTTCACAGCGAACGAACGATCGCCACACCCGCTTCACAAATCAGTGTTTCGCGGAACTTCTTTATTGCGGCAGGCAGTCGACAGCACCATGACAAAATGGCGCATGTCCTTGCGCGTCACGATGAATATGCAGACGCCGGTAACGCCACTTGGCCAATCCAGTGCTTAGGCTTTGTCACGTGCCCCAAGCAGCAAATAGAATTGCGCGCTTGTGCTTCTCGATGACGCGTTTTTGCTGAAAAACCAATAAGCGAGGTGAGCCACTGGTGGCAGGAAATTGAAAATGAAGAACGACCCTTCCAAACGAAACCAAGATGACCATGATAGTTTCTGTGTAACGGCAACGGTTCGGCGTGGAAAAAAGCGAGACTTTAGCGTCTATTCGTGCTTAGATTCATCTCACAGGTGTGTTATAAATTGATTTTGTGCCAGAAATAATGATGGGAGAAGCTAGAAACTTCTCAGATAAGTGCAAAAATAGTTGCAGATTCTGAAAATGTTAACTTCAAAAAGTCAATTTTTTCGCAATTTTCAGCCTTTTAAGACCCGTGTCCCCCCGAACTATATGAGGCTTTCTTGATACGTAAAGCAGGAACTGAGTGTGTCAGTGCCCCATCCGTAAATCTGTTCGATAATGAATACAAGTATCTTTTCAGTTAAGTTGTCAATTAAAAATTGGAATAAGGTTGTCTGGCGCATGGGCTGTCATTTGTCTTTTCTTCTGTGTGTCTCCTCGCTCTCTTGACTGTATATATATTCCCGCCATCTGTGCAATAAAATTGGTTGTAAGTGTGCGCTCTGTCGTATCTCACTGCTCTATCTTCTTTCTCAAACGTTCCCTGCGCACTAAGAAAAGTAAATTTCTTTCAAAATGCAATACCAACTAGCCCAAGTAGCCACTCTTTTAGATTCCAAGAGAAGGCAAATGCACGAGGAGGAAACACAAAGCTGGGTGTGCTCAAGAAATTTGCAGGTATGACGTGGCAGCAAGAAGCACAGGCCCTGTGTGTCTTTGTGCTGCAGTTGGCATAGTCAGGCTGATCATGAAGCACTGTTGGATTGCAGCACTTGCCTCACAACACCACACCTTTCTTCTGTCCATTCAAAATGTAACACAACACTGCATTGCAATGGAACACTTCAAAGTAATCCTCGTGAATACAGCTCAAAGTTGCAATATATTTATTGTCGGCGAAACATGCAATTGACAAAAGCTATGCCTTGCTGCCTGCTGGCTCCACGTCCAGGTACACATAGTACTGCTGGTCCAGCCCCAAGTACGAATCACTCAGCAAGAACAGGGTGTAAATGACTCGCCCAACTTCTTGGGGCACTCGAAAGGTGAGCTGCAAACAAGAGAAAATCTGTTTCAATGAAGACTGGCTTATAAAACATCCCCACGTTTACTTGAAGCAACTACCTGCAATATCAGCGAACAATTAAAATTTTTTTGATAGCTGTTAAACAATGTAACATGTCTCAATTGTGAAACCAAGCCAAGCACAAAGCCTACGAATGATGTTGAGAAATGTGCTCCTAAATATTAACACATCAAACGTTTCCATTTGGTGACACCCAATTGCAATATACATTATTTATTAAGGGTAGATGTGGGTCTAAGAAAGTGATTATTTTTGAGTCAATATGAATAAAATTTTGCTGTCTTGACCAGCTCTTTGTGCTGATTTCAAATCTACCGCACTAGTTAAAAACATATTACATAAAATAGTCTGCTCCTTGCGAGAATTTTCGGCACACTGAAACTAATATTCAAGTCTATGGCCCCAATGCCAAGGCTACGCTGTAAGGGGTGACGCTATTTTTTCAATTTGCAAGCACTGCGTAGGTAAGAAAATGGATAGACACTTATTGCTGATTATATTTTTCCTTATTCACTCTCATATTTATTTTTAATTGCAGAATGAGGCTTGAGTAATCCAAATGACATCACCCCTCAGATCATTTTAATACCAAACATGTCATTGTTACTCAACAACAACATGGGGAAAACCCTCATAAGGCTGAGTGCATTAACGAAAAACATCAAACTGAGAAAAATGCATTTGAAGTTTCAGACAGCCGTAACTTCGGTGAAAGCATTCAATAGGTTTCTTCATGAAAATCGCCATACCAAATTTGTATTGGCAGAATATTGCTATAAAGGAAACAGAATAAGAGTGTTAAGCTAAGCTGAGCAAGCTAAAGAAATACAAAAATGTGGCCTCCCCATAGCAAAAAAAAAAAAAACAGACACAAAGATCACGTTTAAAAGGCTTAATTATTAAACCCAAAATCGGTTATTGTTCAGCAATTTGCTCACCCACGGGCAAGGGCTGTACAAGGGGTTCCCCCCAATTTGAGTATGTTCTTTGTGTCACAACTGTATAAGCACTCCTATTGAAACTTCTCATGCCAGATTTTGTCTTTCTTGAGGCTGTGTTACACAAATCGATTTCCCAAAAAATATTAAACCATTTTGGCAAATCAAGTGTTGCTATCAGGCCGTGCCACGGTTGAAGCAACTGCTGTTGCGCCCTTGTTGACGATAATGATTGCCTTAATTGAATGCATTTAACTTCGTAAGGCATTATCTTGACACCACTACCATCAGCTACTTTCAGCCAAAAACGCTTCTCCTACGAGTCATAGGCTTCCAATGCAGCCCATACCCTTTGCCTTCAAAGGGTCACTTGAGCTTAAGACAAACTCTGAACAAGGCAGAAGCCCAAACAGTGCGTTTATCGTGGTTAAGTCCACGAAGATCAATTCTGTGCCAATTTCTTTGCCGCTGTTCACCAACATTCCACAGCTTGAACTTCCACTGCTTCATTGCACATCGCACAATGATGCCTAGCACTCTTCCCCCCCCCCCCCGCGCACTTGTGGTGCACTTAGTTCCGTAGAGCATGGCATACCAATACTGTTTAAAATGGCACTGAAGCGCTGTTCGATGATATGGCAGCTGCAGTTTGGCCTACAGAAATCAGTAGTTTCCGTAGAATGCACCGCACCACGCGCGACAGGCATCGCGCGCTCGACGACATTCAGTCGTGTGCAGTATTGAGGCGTTTGTTTTTCTCGCACGCTTGAAGCATCGTCTTAACGCCAAAATATCTGTACATACCAGCACGAAATTGTGCGCGGGCCATACGCAAGTGGGAAAAAAAAACGAAGGGTCATTCCCTGCCAGCTGTTTAAACCAGGGTACTTGTCAAAAATCCCTTTTAAGAAAGTTACACATGTATCAGCCTATTCTATGTTTGTAGAAAGTGGTAGGTTCCGTCAATATATGTGGGCTTGTTGTAGCGATGCCGTGGCAGGCAAGCTTCGCTCAGCTGTCCCAGCCAAAAGCGCGCTACCAGCCTCTACTTCACGTGACGACTGACGCAGTAGGTGTAAAAGCTGCCTCCGAGCACGGCACATCGGGACACCTCCCGCATGTCCACAAGCAGTGGCCGCAACAGAGGAAGTTTGAGTGGCTGTAAGGGTGGCTCTGAAATGAACACATGAGCCATGTTATGCTTAGCTCTAGTTTTGAGAACTTCATGAAAACATGAGGTATTTCAATGGCAGGAATGTGGTTCATTTGCAGAATGTCGTCGCCGTTGTGCAAGCCTACATCACACATGTACATTTTCATTTGTTAACTTTGCGAAATTCCATTGCCCTAACGGAAGTTTACGTCACACGTGTACATTTTAATTTGTTAACTTTGCGAAATGTCATTGCCCTTACGGAAGTCTACGTCGCACGTGTACATTTTAATTTTTAACTAATGCAAGAATGACAGACCCAGTTCAGCAAGAAGCGCTATGGTACGATATGCAAATGCACAGTGTAAAAATACATAGCCATAAATCGGCACAGTAAATCCTCACCCATAACAAATGTGCCAATCAACTTATTCCTGCAAACAAACAGCAAAATGTTGGTGACACTCATTCTCAATACGCTTGTGATAATGCTACAACCACACTCTGGGGATGTGGTTACGTGCCTATTAGCTTCACGGCTGAATTTGTACACTCAAGATGGGGCCGCCAAAAGCGTACAAACTGCAAACAGACTGGCAAGTTTCCCAATTACTGTTTTTCATGTGAAGTGCACCACAGCTAAAACAGCCCTGCCTGATATGCGGTGTGTCATCGCAGCTGCATATAAACAAGAAAAGCATAGTCTGAGTCATCCTTTTGTTCTCTGCTGCTTTGATGAACCATGTCCATGCAGAACACATGTCTCATGCATGACCGAGTGACACCTTAGAGGGACCGTAAACCACCCAGAGGTCGAAATTCAGTTGTGGTAGAGAAATTGTGCATGAGTGCACGACGAACTCGGAGCCGCGAGATTTTTTGAAATGGTCCAGTAATAGCAGAGCTAGACATGTTTGATTATCAAAACCGTGACGAACACACCTTTCACTCTCTTCTGCGCTTCCCTCTGCTGGTATCTTCCCCATGCCGCTTTGCCTTCTCGCCGAGCACCCCTCCCATGCCCTTCCGAATCTCGCCTGCACACGTCATCGCTGACACGCTGCTTGAAACACCGTCTACATTCGACTTCCACAATTCCAGCCGTCGACTCTGTCAGTTGCGTATTTGTTGGTGAACTGTGGCTGCCGTAATTGTGGCGGTATGGACCCTGTGTTGCGCGCACGCTTTCAAAGGAACGCCAATGCGATGAACCCGTTCGGGGACACGTCATGCCCCGCACGTGTTGCACGTATGCGGCAAACACAACGAACAAGTAGCATGAACAGCTGCTTGCAGACTGACTGGAAGTCGTAGGCTTTTGCTCGACTAATGACAGCATATTTGGTATATTTGGCTCAGTGCATCAGAGATGTGGCACGGCACATCACGCGGAAGCCCGAAAGGCCCGGATAGAAGGAGGGATTGTTTCTTAGAATTTGTGGCCCGCTGGTGGCTCCTAGCACTACCATGTGTAGAATCGTTGATGGCGACGGCATTCTGCACACGATGCACGCGTTTACTTGAAGTGTTTGAAAAAATATCGGACATAGTTTACGGGCCCTTTAAGTTCACGTGAGTATAACATAATCGTTTTAATGAGTCTAATACTTCTGCAGTTATTTCAGCCCCCCCCCCACCCAATGTCAACTGTAAAAATTTTTTCGCAATGCTATCCACAACGTTAACAAGCTTTGAGATAAACATGCTCATTATGCCTTCACACAAAGCTTATTAAAAAGAAAATGCAGTGCAGCACATTACAATGACAAACGGTTGACAGAGATTATCGTTTTTGCTGGGTAAGCCGCTTCGAAACATAACCGATGGACCAGCATCAAAGACAAGTTCTTGTGTAGCTAGTGTTGCACTAGTTTTTGTAAACGAGAAAATGACAAAAAAAAAAAAAAAAACTAGCCCATTTTACACCCCGTGCTAATAACCATGACAGCTCATCACTACACTGTGTTTTCTTTTTTGCTTGACAACAAACAGCCTCTGCACCAGCGAAAACAGAGCAGCAACTGCAGTAGGCACGACGGCTTTTGCCTACAATGCAAAACTAAGAGCCCAACAGCACCAGCGCATTGTGATACATGTTCAGTGGAATTTGTCATAGGCATTAGTTGTAGAGTATTTTCTGTGATGTTCTAAGTGGTCAAAATTTTTGCGCACGTGACTGCCATTTGAAATTCACGAAATAGTGGAAAACTAGGTATAAAAAAATTTCCTATAAATCGACCGTTTTGTTCATTATTTCAACACTTGTTCTTCTGTGTTATTCAAGCACCCTAGCTTTATTATCGGACAGTTTTTTGTGGTAGCTTTATATTTTTCACTTGTTAGCACGTAGGTACAATTCAGTAAGTTGCAGCATTTTCGGGATTTTTTTTTTACAAAAGAGGATCACTGATAAAACGCATCAATTATTTTTATAAAACTCTTCTCAAAATGTACCATTTCCTAATATTTCCTAATCCTAAGGTTGTCCTGGAAAAAAACAGCTAAAAAGCGCATATGACTGAGGATCATTACCATTTTGTTAACAAGAAGTTCAATGCCAACATTGCATTACTTTGATATGGGGCAATACAAACCAATAGCATTTTCTGGATAAAAAGCCGTGGTAGCATATTCACAGTACATGAATTTAGGTTGTTTTTGTTGGTACTTTATTTTGTATACTACATATCAAGGTGATAATAAACTGAGGTAAAAATATAACGATGCAATTGGCTTAGATATCACTATGAGCCAACAATAAATTGTATGACTTATTGCATGCAGCTATGAGAATTACTTGGCATGTAATAAGCTTCTCTCAATGTTTATGTCAATTGGAGAAAGGAGACTTGAACATGGCCATATAAAGGTGATTCAAACCGAATTCATCTTTCGAAAAGAACAGCACATGATCTGACCACGCATCATGCATTCACGCCTTCTGTACGTCATCCGAGACCCAACGAACAGAATATGCCAAGCCATTTTTCACAGCTAGGCGTACTTGTCCGCCGCAGTCTGTGGTGTAGGCCAATACGCGATTTGCTGTTAGGGGCATCTAAGCCAATCTCATTGTTATATTTTTACCTCAGTTTATTATAACCTTGATATGTAGCAAACAAAAAAAAGTACTAACAAAATAACCTAAAATCATGTACTGTGAATACACTACCCTCCCTTTTTTTATCAGGCACTGTTTGTTTGTATTGCCCCCATAAGAAAGTAATGCAATGTTGGCATTAAAATTCAAAAAATGATTTCACCACACATAAAATAAATTATTTTACTAAACTTCTTAAACTAAACTTCTTAAAATTGTTATGGTCCTCAAACTATGTGCGTTTTAGCCAATTTTTTTCTTGGACCACCTTAGTGTGCTATAGATGTTTCAACATAGACCAAAGTGGTGTTTTTGCCAAGTTCAGGAGTTTACTTTGATTGATTGATTGACATGTGGGATTTAACATCCCAAAATGACCATATGATTATAAGAGACAGCATAGTGGAGATTTCTTGAATTTTGACCAACTGGGGTTTTTTAATGTGCACCAAAATCTGAGCCAACGAGCCTACAGTGTTTTTGCATCCACCGAAAATGCAGCCCCCGCAGCTGGGATTCGATCTTGCGACCTGCGGGTCAGCAGCGGATTATCTCAGCCACTAGACCATCGTAGTGGGGAGGATTTTATTTTAAAGCTTATGCACCACACAGAGCAAAAATATTAGGCAATTGTAAGTTTTATTGAGATTTTCCCAAAAATATTTGAGATATTCTATCAATAATTATTGCAAATACAAAAAATGCTGCACAGTACGTAACAGCTATTGTTATCAATCATCATCTTTTGTAAAAAAAAATCCCCAATACGCTACAATTTACTCATATATTTATCACTCAGTGCCTGAGTGAAATTGAGTAAATTGTAGCTACCACAAGGAACTGCCCTATAATAAAGGCATGATGCGTTAATAATGCAAAAAAAGCAAATGTTAAAAGAGTGTGATAAATGGTCGATTTATAGAACATTTTCTTTTCATACCTGGTCTTCCAATGTGTCTTGATTTTTAAATGGTGGTCACATATGCAAAAATTTTCATAGGTCAAAATATTTTGAGAAAATACTCAACTACGTAATACTTATAGACTGTTCTATCGAGCGAGGAAGACCGGATTGGCAACCAGCGCTTTCCTCCTTTCTAAAGCGTGCTGACAATGCGAAGTGTACAGACTGGTGCTTGGATGAGTGGCGTTGTCAAATAATTCACCCTGTTTTAAGTGGAACTGCGAATTTGCTTCTCCTTTATGAGGATGTCAGCCAGCGAATGGTCAACGGAAAGCCACTGCTCTAAGAACTACAGTTAAACAAAAAATAAAAATAAAACGGTAGTCTGAATGTGGCACTCATCGCCAAATGTGGAGTATTTGTGGTTGACATCCTTTGTGTTACATGACAAGTTCTATATCGGCAGGTACCGCAATACACCCGAAATGCCCAGTTTTCCACACGGCCAAATGACCATGAGATACGGTTAGATTGCTGACCAGACAAAAGCGAATAAGTACGGCCCTGTTCGTTAAAGTGAAAAACATGTAGGTACCACTTGAGTAGCCACCTGTGTTGTTTTCACTTTGATTTATTATAATATTTTAGTATAATGTGCTTGGTCAAAACAATTAGCCTCATAGCTCGGCTCAACGCAGTGATCCATGTTGTTGATGTGGCTCACTCACTTCGCAGAGGGTAACCAGCATACTCGTTTGATTTGTGTAGCGCACCTGCCTCGGGATACCCAAACAGTCACTCAGTTTTACATGAAGATGATTTGTCCTGAGTGTGAAACTTGCGTAAGATGGTGGGATGTATCAAGCACGATGTGCGACATGAAAGATGAATGGCGAAAAAAAAAAAAATAGAGAGAGGGGGGGGGGGGGGGGGATTTCTGTCCCTTTGTGTTTGAAATAACTACCTCAGGAAGACCATTTTAAGTGTGACCAAGAACTTGGTCTGAGAAGTTGCGCAGTGATATACAGTCAAACTCCTTTATAAACACCAGTGTGCCTACAGTAAATCGGGTTCATAAGAAAATGCATATGAGGTACCCTGCCTATAGGAGATATCTCTTATAAGAGACAATAACTGCATGGCCTCTTATAAAGTGGACGATACAACATACATTATTTCTCTTTTACAAGCAAAACAAGATTAAACCACATTGTTGCAGTTGTTTATTGTTTCTATAACTGTCAGTTTAGTTATGCGAACGACAGCCAACATTTTGCAAAAGCTATACAACTGCTAGACAGAATTATTAAAAGAAAATGAACACAAAGTGCCCCTTATGCCGATCATTGGCTCGAGCCCAGGCATGCTTGGTGCCTCATTGGCAGAAGAAACTATCTTCATTTTATCGCTGGTGCAATCCAATCAATCGCCATGACCCTAAACAGAAAAAAAAAGAAGAGTGCTGGAAAGTAAACATCAGCATTCCCTTTTGTTTACCAGAACCTCCCTGTAAACAGTTCTGATTTCCTTCACACTGATGGGAAATAATTGAGGAAGTAATAAGGGGTCATTAAAAGTAGAGCAAAAGATAGACAACAGTTTGTGAGCAACAAACAAGTGCCATCGCTGCAAAGAAATTGCAACAGCACACTCCCGCACGATACAAACCGGAAGTGAAAAAACCAAGTTAAATATTGCAGGCTAGAAAAAAATTCACTGTATCCTCAAAAGGGTACCAGCACTTGCATGCTTTCCCTGCTAGTTCAAATATCCTTTTGTTCTTCCAACAAAAAGAGTATCAAAAGCACACAACGCAGACCATTTGCGAAATAATCAAGCTTGATGATTGGCGCATGGCACGTGTAGAAAAGAGATCGTCTCAACGTAGCAAACTACAGGCTTGTAAGCTATTGGAACACACGGTCACACATTACATTACCACATTTCTTGAGGAAAACAGCTTGCTCACAGTACGGATTTAGAAAAAAACTATCAACCACAATGCAACTACATATAACAATTCACGAGTTCACGTCTTTGCTCGACGCGAAGAATCAAATCGATGCTATTTTTTTTTTAGATTTCAGCATAGCATTTCTTCTTGCCACGCATAGCAAACTCATTTCTAAATTGCAAAGTCTGGGCCTATTTGTTAACCTCATTGACTGGATACGTTTTTAGCATCATAATCGCAAGCAGTATGTTAAAGTAAATGACTGCATGCCTGCTATTCTACCAGTATCGTCCGGTTGTCCCTCAAAGCAGTGTTTTGGGACCTGTTCTCTTTTAGTGTACACAAATAATATTGTTAAATCAAAAGACACACCACAAGTACACATAAAGCTTTTTGCAGATGACTACATACTTTTTAAAACAATTACTACTCTGGATAACCAGAAATGCCTGCAATACAACCTGTGTGCCATTTATGAGTGGTGTGAGGAACGGTCAATGAAATTAAACAGCGATAAGTCAGTTGTCATGCACAAAAAAAAGAAACACCATTCTAATTATATGTATCATCTTAACAACTGTCCTTTGACCGACATTGAAGAATATAAATACTTAGGTGTCACAATTACAAACTGCTTAACATGGTCAGGTCACATTAATAAAACATGCTCATCTGCTTCAAGGAAGCTTGGTTTTTTGAGGCATAAATTAAAAACAACCCCCTTAGAAATCGAACTATTGGCTTACAATGCTTTTATAAGACTGAAGTAAGACTATGATTGTGTTGGGGACCCACATCTAAAGAAAAATATTAGGAAGTAAGACAGTAAGTCGGACAGGAAGTAAGACGCAGGTCGCGGGATTCGTTACCGCGACCTGCGGGTCAGCAGCCGAGTACCTTAGCCACTAGACCACCATGGCGGGGCAGCCCAAGATGACAACAAACAGCCAGATGCTGCAAGTGGTTTCTGCAGCAAGTTTGAACGAACTTTGCCTCCTGCGATGCATTTCGCGGCTCATGTGGTGTTTTAACCCATTTTCCAGGTGAAATTGGCAATAATATTTCGACCTGCCTGGAGGTACAAACTTGCCTAAAATGAGTTTTTCTTGGAACTCTGTTTTTGGCCATATTTTTTTACTACTGTAAGACTGCCAGATTACATCAAAGTTGGATGACATGTGCAGTGATGCTACCGAAGTCTGCTAATTTGTTTTGACCAGCAAAATTTACATTTTGCAAGAGCACTTTAGAGCAGTAAAACTTGCATCTTCAAGCACATTGGTGCAGCTAACTTCATTTATCCTAAAGGAAATGCAAGTTGCAATTACATTCAAGGACATGAAACATTATTTTGGGGCTTTTGTGATGAGCTAGAAATATTTCAATTCATTGCAAACCTCACAGACCCAGGTATTTTACGAGCACTCTCTATTTCAGTTGATGATGCAAATATAATGTCGTCATGCTGTTGAGCGTTCTGCAAAACTTGTTCAGTGACTATTTTCGCAGCAAATAAGCAGAATACTGGTCGGAAAAAATAGTACTTCATAAAGTAATCTTCAAAATGCACCCATGTGGTTATCCGCAGATTTGGTAGACAAACAGTCTGACGTACAACGCTAGAGACACACACAGTCCCAAATGCAGTTTTTTGAGATGAATTCAAGGATAAAAAGGGTTCTTTTTCTTCTCAACCGATTATATTGCTGGGCGTAACATGATGTCATTTAGCTAGTCTCATAAAGCCAAACTCCTCCGGAACTCATCTCTCTGCTGAAACTGCTTGATTTATCAAACTTCGTTTTCCTTTGCAGCAGTGTTTTATGTGGCTATGAGCGTTGTGTCTATACACAAAACACCCTCTATAGCATCATCTAGAAAGCAGTAAATTAAGGAAAAAAAAAAAACTTCAAGGGGTACCTTATGTCTTCGCCTAAGACAGCTTGAAGGCGACAGCCACTGTGTTTTTATTGCGATAGCAATTATATAGACATTCTAAACTGGTTTTCGTCATTGCCAGGGGAGTAGGCAGAAATATTTTTCATTTTGTGGAGGAAAAGGCACGTTGAAATGAACGAGGGGGGAGGGCCACGACATATTGCGTTATACATGCCATAGAAAAAAAAATTTCAAAGGAGAAGAAGATGTTCTTAATGTGACCCCTCAACCCCCCCCCCCCCCCCTTGCTATGCCACTGGCTGTCACCGTCATGTCTTGTGTACTGTCCAAATTGATAACTGTTGTATCTTGCCACAACTGAAACACCACAATAACATCCTCCCGCGCATCGTGTTTTACATGCAGGTAAAAGCCGGTGAGAGAAGGCGATGAACACAGCTAAAGCAGTTATAAAAATATCCGACCTATCTCTTTCTCTTTTGCACGAAGGACGAATACGATAACATCACCCCGCGTGTCAGGCCTGCCATCGATTATTACTTAAGCAGAGGGAAACATGCCACATGTATTCATGGAGCAGGAAGGAACTAGAACCGCAAGGGGGGAGGAGGGGCGTTGTTACATGAGCTTTGACTTAAGGGGGGACATGGGTCTTTAAAATTTTTTTTTCTGTTTTTGGCTCAATTTTGACCAAACCTCACCATCTTGGACAGTTTTTCATGCTGATTTCAAATATGTAATTGTTTCTGAAATAGCTTCAGTGAATAAAAAGATATTAACATCTGTAATTTAATTAATTATGCACTTCATTGGGGGCTTTTTGGCAACTTAATCAAGCCAGATCCAAAAAATAAATGCATAGCCCCAATGCTGAGGGCTTTCTGTATGGGGTGATGCTATTTTTATTAATTTTTAGGCATTATATAGATAAGAAAACAGACCAGCACTTACAATGGATATTCTGTTCAATTTTCGCTCATTACTATCCATAATTGTAATTAACAGTATGCTTCTAGAGTAATAAAAATAGCAACACCCCATAGGTAATGTTATTACAAATAAAATGATACCAAGTTTGTCATCCTCAATCAACAGTAACATATAAGAAAAACCCCTAAGGTTTAGTGTGGTGCACAAAAACATCGAACTGAGAAAAACGCATTTAAAGTTTCTAATAACTGTAACTTTTGCTAAAGTGAATCGAGAGCAATAAAAATGGCACCGTTGTATAGCTCTACATTATGTGAGTATGGCTGTACCAAATGTGTCAATGCACTTTCCCAAAATATTTGCCACAGCTCATTTAAAAACTGTGTACTGGCCGTTGAATCAGTATAAGGAACCCAGTCTACAACTTTGTGCCTGTTCTAGTGCACCGAAAACCAAAGGAAGACACATGTTATATATAAAAACATCACCCTTTTATACATAAAACACTATTTCAAGTAAAACACACATTTTTGTCCCAGACATCCTTACAATTCTACAGCATGCCAGGGCTGTATGCAGTGTCTCTTGCAGGCTTATGTCGCTTTGCAAGTGTTGCCTTTGTTGAACTGCTCTGCAGGTGCTCCCTCCGCGATTTGTGAAGCCTGGTTTTATCCTTTTCAAGGCTACGACGCATGAAGAGATTTCCTGCACTGTAGCCTAGCTTCTCAGCAATTGCTTCATTGCTCTTCGTGGCCCCCTGATTAAAGCGACTGATGGCTTCAGCCACTGCTCTTTCTACGCTGCGCAGTGAGGCATGGGTGGTCTTGGGGACTTGTTGCCAAATTGTAGCGTGTAAGCTCTCACTAGGATTCTGGGTGATCCCATCACTGCACCTTTCCAACAATGCTTTGTCGCTAAGCCTCATAAACACAGGCTCTAATGCCTCACAGACGAAATCGGGCAGGCTGTTCTTGTGCGGTGGAGGCACCTCACTATTGGCTATGGCCCTGTTGAACTTGCACCATGAATCTGTTCCCTCAGGGCAGAGGTCATGTTTGGGTGCCTCGTCTTCTGTTGATGACATGTGCCTTAGTGTGGCCAGAACAGCCTTTTTCATGCCTGGCACATCACTCTTGTGGCTCCTCAAGGCATAGCCATAGTAAGAGGTAATTTTCTTTATTTTGTCTTGAGTGAGCCTACCTTTTCCGCCAAGTGACCCACCTTGAGCTTTTTTCTTTTCGATGAGCGTTCGTAAGGCAGCCCCCATTCGTTTGTGCACATGGTTGATGCAGTCTTTTTTTTCAACTTTTATGTATCCGTAAACTTCATCTTCAGTGAGGGCATGAAAGGTTCGGCTATCACCATCTGAAAGCATTGTTGTGTACCGAAGCTTATGCTTTTCTAAAAAGCGTCGGAAGAGGCGTAGGGCTGCTTCTACTTCCATCTGGCCAGCCTTGCAGTCAACATTTTTCTGGCACACAGGGGCGTGCTGGACGAGCCAAGCAGCGTGTCCCTCCTCATCTTCCTTTGGTCCAGTGGCGCAGCCCAGGCAAAAGTTTGAAAGTACAACGTGATCAATAACTAAACCAGTGTACATTTCAATTATACAATCAACACAGATATGGGAGCTGTGTCCCCGGGTAAGCCATGTGCCATCATAAATGACGTCGACGTTGCCCGGTGGATTGCCAAACTCCGCATAGAGTTCTTTGACGCAGGCAACGCTAGTGGATTCGCATTCGGCAGCAGTCGCACCGCAGGCTTCCCGCATGATTTTCATGTGGCTTTGATATGTTTTCTGGTGAAGCCCTCGATGCGAAATATTCATCGCGGCAAAAAAGTCCGTCAGAGCTGTTGCCCTTTTGCCAATAGTATTCATCGCTTTCATGGCATGCAAATTCACTTCAAAAGGCCTTACTTTGGCCTGGCTATTTTCGGCAACTCTCGGTGAACAAAAATTGTTCTTCGCGAAAGTTGCAACTGCTGCATGCGAGCACGAGTTTTGAGCACAGCCCATAGTCTCTTTTTCACTTGGAGAAAGTCATACTTTTTGAGCCGCACTCGGGGCAGGAGAGAAGTCCAAATAGCGAGTCTATCGCTTCTATATCAACAATGGCAAATTGCGTGCCGTTTTCTTTGTCGTCGACCTCCAGCTGAACGTCCAGCAGCTCAAACTTTCGTGCTGTCGCGCACTGCGATGCCTGGGACTCTTTTAAATTCGCCGCACGTATGGAGCACTCGGCGAACTCGTCCGCAGAGTAAAACGTCGTGTCGACACGACCTTGAATGGTTCCAGTAGTGCCGGATGACGATCCGCTGACGTGATGATCCGACGAAGTGCTGCAGCTGGGCCGAATAGAGTGCACCGCTTCGGCAGGCATTCGCGCCAGCGAATCGTCGTCTGAATGTGCTGCCTCGGCAATAACAGGCACTTGCGCCAGCGAGTCGTCGTCTGAATGTGCTGCCTCCGCAATAACAGGCATTTCCGACAGCTTGTTGTCATCAGAATGCACTGCCTCGGCCATCTCCGGCGTTCTCGGTGGCGCGCAGGCCGCTCCCTTCTGCCGTGCATTCCACGCTCGCTTTAGTTTCCTGCCGAAAGCTTGACGAGTGTTCTTCTTCAGGCGAGCTTCCCAAGCCATGCCGGCGAAATGCAGAAAGACGTTTACGTCGGCCACGTCGGTACACGAGCGGGTAGCAGACGAGATAACACGTGCGAGAGTAGGCGCCGACGGAGCAAGAAAAAAAAAAAAAAGGAGAGCGAGCAACCGTGGCCGCGCCAGCCAATGGTAAGCGCGAGACGGGGGGGCTCGCCGGCGCGCGCACGCTCTAGCCAATCAGCGGTCCGGCAGACGGCTTCGCAAAACGGGGGAGGGCAGTCGTTGTGTGGGAGCTACGCCATTTTGAGAGCCTGCAAAACGTGCACAAAGGAACCAGCTTCAAAACAAGCCCAAGATGGCGCCGATGCGCCAACTGCTTCGCTGGCAGCGCGCGCGGGAAGTTCGAACAAATTTTCTGTTTTGCGGGTTGTTTTGCGACTCCCGTGATGGTTTGAAAATAGGTTTTAACCTATTTTTTTATCGAATTTAGCGTTAATAATTTGAGGAGAGGTGCTTATAGGTTCAATGATTCGAAAAATGCGTTTTTCTCAAAATCGATTTTTTGGCCATTTTTTACTTTTCTAAGACCCGCGTCCCCCCTTAAAGGGTGTGATTGCTGGCGCACTTGCTATTTTGGCAGGCATTAAACACAGCTGGTATACCCTTCTACCAGCTGTCTCAACCGTATACTCTCAACGCGAACTGACTAAGCGAAAGTGGTTCGTTTTCTAGAACGGCCTTACAGGGGTGTGCACTGTGCCTTGATCCCAAGGCGTTCACACCATCACGTCAATTCGGAGGTCCGTTTGTACGTGCCGTTCGTGCTGTACAGATAGGATCACACTACTGGTCTAGAGCAGTGGAGTGCATGCCTGTCAACACTGTTGTTGGCCGCACCTTCTATGTCACGTTAGCTACAAGTTTCCGTTTATGCTTACCTTACAGCACAAAGGCCTAACACGCAGTACGACCATGTTTGGTTGCATTACGGCATCTCTCTTTACATATATTTGAAGAAAACATCTGCTGGAGCGGCTGGCTGGGCACTCTAGACAAGTCTGATTTCAACTGTACGGCGATCGGCATGCAAGGGATCTTCCGTGGGTCTCTAGTCACCAAGTCGCGGATACTGACACCATGTGTGCAGCAAGTTTTTGCAAGTGCCTGGACCTTAGAAATGGCAATACCGCCTCTAGCACTTCTCACGAATGACATCAAGCCTTATTATTAGGTATAACTATACAATTTTTGGCAAAGCAACTGCTAAAAGCTCTAGTGAAACTAACAAATTGTATCTTTCGGACGCGATGTCGCATAACTCAACAGAACACTGGCTCAAGAGACAATGACTACCCAAGTTTTCAAAGCGGTTTTCGTGGTGTCAGTTATCTAAACGCGACAGAAAGGCTAGTAGCACAGAACGTTTACAAGCAGTCTCACTATGTTTCGAGATATAGCCCACACCAGCGGCTGCATCGTTCAAGTGACGCAGCCTTCCCCACACCTAAAGAAAAAACAAAGCGATGAATGCGATGCCATGATGTTCAATTTGTTTTGTTTTTAACCGTCAGCTACTGACCCTCGAAAGCGAGGGGCATATGTGTAACATGGCATAGCCGTTTCACAGTCGCCTTTCTGACAAGAGCTACCAGAGATGGCCTCACAATTCAAAGCTGCACGTATTAATAATGAATTGTGGCTGCTCCAACCAGGAGGCATGCTTTCAATAATCACATGACACTTCATAATAAAGCATGCAAAAGCACGCGAACATTTTGTATTCCGACCCTAGCAATCTCGAGTTCGAAAGGGCAGGGTTTTTTTTGGGATTTTATCGTAATAGCGATTACAAACGTGGATGCGCTGGTGGAAGGCATTATGAAAAAGCTCTTCTGAATGAATATCCAAGAATAAAGTATATTAGAGGAAAAGTGTCAACATGTTTCCACTGTTCACATGCTGTTGTGTGGACGCGAAGCACAGAAAGCATAGATGTAGACGTGGCAGACATTCTGGTGGCACGCGTGAAGTTATTAGTGAAAATTGCTTCAATTATGTGCCATGCAACTATCAGCAGTGTTCTTGGAATGAACGATGTCCGCCGATGAATCATCGCCACAGTTGGTCTAGACGTCACGAGCCACTGCGGAGAGGGCATTTTGCTGTTGAGAAGACTTGCACAAAAGAAGTTGTGTCGGCCCCAAACATAGCATCATAGATTAATTGGGATGCACGCACAACAGCTCTTTATTGAGCAGAATAATTATAGACACATGATTGTGACTTTGGTGGCCTCGAGAAAAAGGTGCAAAAGTTTTGATGCATCGGCGTGGCTATTGCCGATGAGAACGCTTTCATTTTCGATATTGGCGCAGCTTGGTGCAATTTCTGTTGATGTTATCAGGATGGCGCACTTTGGCGCAGTTGGCGCAGGAGTGGGATAACTGCATGTGCAGTATAATGGATTGCAGTTCACAAGAGACAACTGAGCCTAGTTTACTGACATGCAGCGAAAGCAGGCATTACGGAAGCCTCGAGTGTGGCTCTACGATGTGATAGCAACACGAGTTAGAAATTCTGTTACAGCAGTCAGAAAGCGCATGACTACTTGACCCAAGCTTGCCCCAAAATTGTAGTGAGGCATCTTCTGATTATATTTAATCCCCTAAGAATGTTTCATAAGCACTTATATATAAACACTCAGGCACCTATTGCTATGTATATGCTACAAGAAAGACAAAGACAACAGTGCAGACGTGCATCTGCACGCTTTACACAGAGCACACTAACAAGAAAGAAGAACAGTGATGTTCCATGCAGACAATTTTTTCTTTTTTGGGGAATTACCGCCTGTCATTTTGAGCCAGAGGGAAAAAAAGAATATTAGTGATATTACGAGAATTTTCAAAACAATTAAATTCTCCTACGACAATTGATAATTGGCAATCACAGTGCGATTTCATCTGCTGTACTCAGTTCTGGCGCATGCACCACACAAGCATCGCGCTTCGGATTTGTTTCTGATTATTACTCAGAGCGATTTCTAGCTCACTTTTGTGTTAGACAAGCCCACAATGTGCAGTGCGCTAACAGTATATGAATATTTAAACTCATGCTTTTGTTGTGCGGCAGTAGAGAGGCTAGTCATGATTTCAAAAGTCACCACATGAGACACGTGTAATGTGTGCGCGTGGATGGGGGCGAAAATTAGTACTGTTGTGTTGAGAAATATGCTGGGAATTTCGTCAACGTTCGCAGGAAAAATTTCCAAAATGGAGAATTTTCTTGTCTCTGAATAGAAATTCTTGGCGTAGTACGGAAGATTAACACTCTGGCGTGTGGCAATAAAAAGACCGACCTGCTGCTGCTTTCTTTACCTGTTCAATTCGACCTCCGCCTTCACATCGTGACATTAGAGAAGGTGCTGGAGCCTGCAACCTTATGCAGGAAAGCCTTGTTCAAGACCGTACACCCAGCCTGGAGCCCCAACTTCGATTCAGCTGGTGCCTATTAGGCATAAGTACGGAGTTCTTGACTGTGCCTCCTCATACCAGCATGGCAGCTCCGACAAGATCTGCGAATCTCCATTTTGTCCAGACAGCTTTTCCTTCTCGAGGATTTTTGAGCCTCCTCGTGTTCTCAAAATCTTTTGTGGAAAAGCGTATGAGGATGTTGAGGCCTGGCTCGACGAGTTCGAAGAGGTCGCTGTAGTAAATCGCTGAAGCGCGCAGGAAAAGCTTGGCCATGCCTACTTCATGATGGAAAATAGCGCTCGCACATGGTATGAGAGTAGGGAGGCTACTTTCTGAATCTGGAATAGGACAACTCGAGCCAAAAGCTTCTCGAGGCGTTCAAGTGCGCACCGGCAGGATCACACACAACATCTGATTGAAGCCCGCGTGCAAAAGCTGAACAAAACCGTCGCGATGTTCGCATAGAATATGAACTGTTTATTTAACCACACTGACACGCCCGAGACAAGGAAAATTCATCATCTGATGCGGGGAGTTAAGAAACCGCTCTTTGCCGGCCTTGTACAAGATCTGCGCACAACAGTCAATGAATTTATAAAAGAGCCGACTGTCATTGAGCAGGCACTTCGGCAACGATGCTGCCACTTTGACCGCCTGCCCGACCACACGGCAGTAGGTATCGCTGCTCAGAATGCTGCCGTTTTCGAAACATCTCTATACAAATAATTAGGCAAATCCTGAGAAAAGAGCTGCGAGCCCTCAGAATTCTGTTAACCGAGCTGCTAGTTACTTTTGTTGCAGAAATTGTGAGCCAGGAGCTGTGGCAAGCCTTTCCATCTGCCGAGTCACCTCCTGAGCCACGTTCGTTAACCTATGCTGAAGATGTCCCTCGTCCTCTACCTTCCTCAGAGAAGCACCCTTTCAGCCACGGTTCATTATCTTGCCTTGGTGGCAACGGGAACCTGCATAAAACCACCAGTTTGCCGAGCC
The DNA here is from genome assembly GCF_043290135.1 of Rhipicephalus microplus. Classification (NCBI taxonomy): domain Eukaryota; kingdom Metazoa; phylum Arthropoda; class Arachnida; order Ixodida; family Ixodidae; genus Rhipicephalus; species Rhipicephalus microplus. The sequence continues at coordinate 4,266,200 of NC_134704.1, read as the reverse complement.
AACCTGTGGTGCACTGCCAACTGTCCACCACTTAGTTTCTACTGCGGAAAACCAGGCTACATCTCCCACTCCTGCCACCTTCGAGAAGCTGGGTTTGGAAACTTTTCTTGTCTCGATTCTCTTCACTTTGAAGACCCTCATGACCACAGTGATTATCAGCTGGCCACCGGCCAATCTTCATCACCATGTCTTCGCTGGCAATCTCCCTCACCTGCGCAAGGTCACACTTTCCCAAACTGCCAAAGTTACGCCGAAGCCATCAGAAACCGCTTCCCTAGCCCAAGCCAGGGAAACTAACCCCCATATTCACAAACGGTCCTCGACTCGGCTTTCACCCTTCACTTGACAGAGTTGAGCACTGTGCCACAGCTCGGCTTAAAAATGACGCTGCGCCACTCAAGAATCACAGCAGGTTATCACTGATCTGCAGTAACTTGCCGTGCCTAGAGACGGCGCTCCTATCGGCTTTCTCGTGTGAAGGTGAAGCGTTGAGTGAAGGGACGCTCTAGAATATGGGGGTAACTGCTGCGGCCTCCGAGGGCAAGGTTGCCAATCACCAAACACCAAAAAGACCTCCCTACTTTGTGGAGGTAGGTTTCTGAAGGCTTACCCTATGAATCAACCTGGAAGGGAAGCCATGCTTTCCACTGCTGTTCTGCACAAAGACGCTACGGCCAAGTTCGTGGACTTTCCAACACGGCACAAAAATGGCACTCGAGGCAGGCTGTCAACAAACGCGGGTGGGTTTATTTACCCCAGATACAGCGCAGTGCAACTATACCAGGCTTGCGAACGGCAGGGAACTCTGTAAGAATGACCATGTGTACAATTGCCAGCAGGCTCTAGGGCTATTACACAAAGGGAAACACCCGAGCGCGCGTACGAGAAGCCGCCGAGAAGCAGCGCGTCTAACTCTCATGCAGGCCTGCGTGAATCTGCCCGGCTGTTGGTGAGTGCTGGGTGAAAGCAAGGTACCATGAGAGAAACTGTCATAGGCAGCCAATGAGGATCGTTGGAGCACCATGACAAGTGCTAGGGTGACGCGACGGGGAGATGCGCTGCCCGAGCATGTTCTGTGGGGGTGCTGACACCTCCTGTAAAGTTGTTTGCGCTGCGTGGCACACATGTCTCGCCTAAAAGCCGCATTTCGGGTTACAACTACCGGGCGGTAGGTGGCATTGTGTTCGCGAGTGTTGGTCACCACTGTCATCATCATTATGGTATAGCGCCAGGGGCGACAAGCTTTGGTAGCAGCGAGAGAGAAATAAGTTGGTCTCTTCTGCGCATGGTGGTTGCAGCGAGCGGTTGCCTCTAGCGTGGGTCCCCGGTGTGTGGCACCGCAGGTTGCGCGTCAAGGGCCCTCGTGGTAAGTCAAGCGTTGACGCCGCCGCCTTGGGTGTGTTATTGTGTTTGTCATGTTTTGGAGTGTATGGTAATATTGTGTAAAGATGTCCTGGCGTGTTGATCACAATTTATGTTATAATAATTCGGCGGACGATATCATCGTTCTAAATTGGTTAAATAATGTGTGTATCGTTTGATTTGTTCCGACCGCATCTACTGTGCCATTTCACTCCAAGAGCGTGGCGTGGCGCTCGCCAATTCTAGACTCCACAGTTTGGACGCGCGTCTCCGGGCAGGGAAAACTGACGCACGGCTCCCGCCAGACAAAATGTCTTGGTGGCGAAACCACGGTGGCTTTGTTTCCAACGTTCGAGCCTCTCAGGGCCAGCTCTCACGCTAGCACACAAGCGAGGCATCAAAAGGAAAGGGCGCACTCGGTTCCCACAACTTCTACAGAAAGACAATATGACGATGATGACTACTAGTACCAATGCTGACGAATATGTATGAGCTGGTCTTAGCATTATCATAGACGGGCACTACATAACAGCACTGGTTGGCACTGGCGCTGACTTCTCTATTATGCAACAAGAGCTTGCCAATCACCTTGGAAAAGTCCAGAAGCTGTGGAGTGGACTGAGCATAAGGAGTGCTTGTGGGCAGCTAATGATCCCAATGGTAGCACCGCTCGGCTCTTAATCGGCGGTTCCAGCATCATTGTTGCTTTTGTAATTTTATGTGAATGTTGTAAAAAGCTGATATTGGGTATAGATTTTCTGTGAGAGTATGGTACTGTCATCACGATCCCTGAGCATGGTCACCTTTTCCACCCATCAGTACGTTGACGCCACCACTGAAAAACAACTGCTGCCTTTGCGTGTAGCTAATGATCTGATAGATCCTACTGCCTTGTGTCTGTGTTATATCAGTGGCCGTGTCCCTAGAATGTGACAGTGAAGCAAACAGTCACGCTATCGCTTATGCAAGGTGTTTCCATCATGAGAGGCCCACTGGCACTAACTGATGGGCAGGCAGAAGTGCTCCTCATCAACTTCAGCAACGAGCACTGTAACATCCAGAAGGACGACACAATGGCCTACTAGTACCACAATGTAGACCAAGCCAGGAGTTGTTTCACTTTGCAACCAGACGACACAACTGTCGCTGCCTCGACGCCTTTGTCAACATTTGCTTTACCCTGTCACCCCTGGATAAACAGTGCCTACTAGAGCTCACACACCAGTTTCAAGATTGTCTTTTTGTGTACGACGAAGGTCGAGCAAACACCATTCACCCAGCACCAAATCACTGCTGAAAAAGACATGAGATCGTACCGACAAAGTCCATACCATGTGGCTCTGAAATAACACGAGGAGATTCAAATTGATGATTGATTTAATTTGTGGGGTTTAACGTCCCAAAACCACGATATGATTATAAGAGATGCCGTAGTGAAAAACTCCAGAAATTTCGACCACCTGAGGTTCTTTAATGTGCACTTATATCTGAGCACAAGAGCCTACAGTATTTTTGCCTACATCGAAAATGCAGCCGCCGCAGCCAGGATTCGATCCCCCAACCTGTGGGTCAGTAGCCGAGTACATTAGCCATTAGACCACCGCGGCAGGGCTGAGGAGATTCAAAAACAAGTACAGAAGATGCTCCAAGATAATGTCATACAGCCTTCGAAAAGGCCTCGGCCATCCCTTAGGGTATTGGTTAAAAAAAAAAAAAAACGGCAGCTTGCGTTTCTATATAGATTATTGAAACTTAAACAGTCATAAAGAAAGACATCTACCTGTTGCCATGCATAGATTACTCTTTCGATAGGCTGCATATATGCACACTGTTTCTCATCAATGAATCGGCGAAGCGGCTACTAGCAGATAGAGGTCGACGAGAGAGATTGTGAGAAAACTGCTTCCCTGATGCCCAATGAATGAAACAACTTTATTGTGAAAACCGGCTAGTAGCTGGTCCGGGCCAGACCGTTCAGATAGAGGTTGGAAGACCTTGTCTCCCAATAACCTCCTTGGCCTGCTAGATAGCCCAAGTTTGGTCTTCTAGTTCGGAGCTGAGCAGCATTGTACGCTAGTGCTCCCGAAGATGTTCTGAAGAGTCTGTTTGCTTCTCGGGACACCCCCAGAGCATGTGGCTTAGGGAAACCGCTTATACTTTACAGGCTTTACATATCGAGTGTGGGTAAATTGCTGGAAACATTCTGAACTGAGCAGGACTGGGAAAACAATGAGTTTGTCATTTGCGCAAGTCTGTTGCTTGTTTTCTATCTAACTTTGGGTGAGGTGGAGGGAAAATACGCTTCAAGTCACGCTGATACTTGGTATCTTCTGAGTAGCTGGAGATTCTATCTTTTAATACAGGTTCAATTTCAGCAGCAGAATGTCCTTACGAGGGCACTTCTTGGGCTGCGCGGCGGGTTAAATCTCGCGACAACGCATGGACTGCCTCGTTCGGGTTGTTGGTGGCTGCATTTGTGTGCGTTGGGAACAAGGTTAGATATTTACGTTTTTCTGAACCCATCAGTCGCTGGTTCCTTGCTAGAATTTTGTGTTCGCATGCAAAATTCCTAATTACAACCCGTGAGTCGCTCAGAATGAAGCTATGTTTTGTGGAAGTGAGAGCCAGGGCGATGGCCACCTCTTCAGCTTTCTCAATTCATGTCATAAAGACAGTACAGGGATTAACGCACTTTCCGGTCGCGTCTACAGCCGCTGCAACATGCGCTTTCTTCTTAGAGTACGGGTTTGCATCTACGAACAGACTTTTCACTATTCCCATGTGTCTTGAGCAGCACTTTTGCTCTGTGATGTCTGCGTTCTGCATTCGTGGTTGGGTTCATATTTTTAGGAAGTGGTTTTATCGCTGTCTTACACTGGATATCCGTGGGAATGTCGCATTTCTCGCCGTGCTGAACGTGGTATGTGACACCCAATTTCGCTAATATGTTCCTGCCCGTTTTTGTTGCTGACAGCCTTTCTAATTGCGAGATGTGCTCGGCTATGGCAATCTCATCTAGCGTGTTGTGAACGCCTAGTTTCAGGAGTAGTTCCGTATTTGCATATTCTGGGACGCCTAAGGCCTGTTTGTACACTTTCCTGATCAGGGCATTAGCTTTGTTGCTCTCTGCGGTGTGCCAATTGTGGAAAGCCGCTACATATGCAACATGGATAATTACAAATGCCTGTATTAGGCAAATGACGCTGGCTTCCCCCATGCCTCGGTGTCTATATGTAACTCTGCGCACTAACCCCATAGTGTTGGCGACCTTGGTTTGTAGATTGTGGATGGTTTTCCCATTGGTTCCCTTGGACTCAATGATCAATCTGAGGACTCTTATATGCTGAACTATGGGTATGATTTTGCCATCAGCTGTGCTGACTGCAATCCCTTTGTACTTGCAACAACCTGCGTATATTTTTGGTAGTCTGCCTCTAAGCGTTTGTCTACATAGAAGGAGCTCTGACTTTTCTGGAGAACATCGAAGGCCCTTATCTTCTAGGTATGTCTCCACTGTGGCTACGGCTTCTTAAAGCCTCAGCTTTATGTAGCCATCACTACCGTCGGACATCCAGATGGTAATATCATCTGCATAGATGGAGTGATGAGTTCCTGGAATATTATCGAATTCCTTTGGTAGACCTAGCATTATCAAATCAAAAAGCATTGGTGAAATCACGGAGCCCTGTGGCGTTCCGCTGCTGCCCAACTCGTAGAGGTCTGATTTAACATCATCTATGGTGATTGTCATTTTCCTGCTGGACAAGAAGTTTTAAATATAGGTATACGCTCTCTTTCCAACGTTTATAGTAGAAATTTGAGATAGAATCGCGCTGTGTGCCGTGTTATTAAAGGATTTTTTGAGATCCAGTCTAAGGATGGCCTGGGTGAATCTTGATTTCTGGTCAAGTACTTGGTGCTTAATTTGCAGCATGGCGTCTTGTGTAGACAAGTTTCGTCTAAGGCCTAGCATTGTATGTGGGTAGTGACCACCATCCTCTAGGTAGTCGTTCACTTTACAAAGGAAGGCGTGCTTTATTAGCTTTCCCCCACACGACGTGAACGAGATAGGCCAGAGGTTCATTTTGTTGATTGGTTTGCCTGGCTTAGGAATTAATTTTGTTGAGGCTTCTTTCCATGACTCTGGTATCTCGCCCCTGATCCAGAACTCATTTATATACTCGGTTGAGAATTCTATGGAGTCTTCCTCCAGGTTTTGGAGCATGCGGTTTGTTACACTGTCCAGCCCTGGGGCCGATATAACACTGATTTGTGAAATACCACTCTTATCTCTGCCGTGGTGAATTTCTGGTCTAGCATTAGATTTACGTTTCCTGAGTAATCTGGGTGTCGCACAGTTGGGGTCTGTGCAACGTATAGAGCTTTTAGATCCTCGATTAACTACTCCTCGTTTCCTTTGTGATTGTGTGTTAATTTGCAAATGGTGTGCCTCTGTTCCGTTTTGGTATTTGTCGGGTCTAAAAGGAACCGAAGCAACTTCCACTTTTGGGAAGCTCCAAGCTGCCCGTCCATGTCTCTACAGATCTCTTTCCATTGTTGCTTGTTTAGTTGCCTGCAATCAGCCTCAATGTCCCTGTTTAGTTGCGTGATCTTTTTTCGTAACCCTCTTTCGTGTCCCTGCTTCCTCCATCTCACCTGAAGTGATTTTTTCGCCTGCCATTGGTGTACAAGCTTACTGTTTAGCCTGTCAATAGGAAGGTCCATCTGCACTTCTTGTATGGCCTGCCGGGCGCTCCTTATTACGTTTTCCCACCAGCTCCTTATGCCCCATGTGGGTGGGAAAGAGGACTGTCGTCTTGTCTCTCTGAATTTGTCCCAATCAACAAGTCGTTTTGTTTGATTTGATGACCAAGTTGCGTCAATCTCGCGTGGTATGGTCGTCCCGATAATTCTGTGGTCACTACCCAGATCGTCGAAAGTGTTATGCACGTCGCACCTGAGGTGTTTTTAGTCATAGTGAGACCTGGCGTCGTGTCCCTTTGGGCACTCGAACCTATTCGCGTGTGCGCACTGGGCTCAGTGATTAACGTTAGGTTCTCATTTTGTATGCTTCACCATAGATATTTGCCCTTAAGGGAAGTGAAGCCATAGCCCCAAGCTTCGTGTGGAGCTTTTTGAAGTCTCCGCCCACTAAAAGTGAAGCGTCTCCCGCTACCACAACCACTTTCCTAAAGAGGTTATTGAACTTATGTGACCGATTTGATGGGTTGCTATATACGTTTAATATAAAAATACTTGTTGCCTTTCAATTTCAAGGAATGACTTCTGTCATTACGTGATCATGTTCTACATTGAGGTCATAAGTTTTGATCGTCAGTTCTCTGCTAACTAATGCCGTGAGAATTCTATCATTGTCGCCCCGTCCGGTGCTTATGGATTGGTAAACCGCCAGTTTGGCAAACCTGTGCGTTTCCTGGAGCAAAAGAACGCCTGGTTTATTGCTCTGCTTAATACATTGTCGAAGAACATATCTTTTGGTTCCGTATTCCCTACAGTTCCATTGCCAGATTTTAAACTGTCCCTTACCTCGTCTGTCCGTACCTTAAGTTACGTGTAACGGAAGGATAAAAGTAGCTTGCCGTAGAATAGCTATCGGTGTGGTTGCACATTGGTTCCTGCATGTAAAGTAGGTGTTGTCATTGCACTATTGGTACATCGTTCTATTGCTTCGACTTTGGCGGTGAGTGCTGCAATATCGATGGACGCTTTGTTCGTGGCCTCGACTAACGATTGGATCATGGCTAGTATTTGGTCTACGTTCCTCTCAATAGTACCTAATCTTTCCTGTTCAGTGAGATCTTGCCTGGGGACTTGAGATTCCATGGTCTTTTGACTTTTGGCTTTTCGATTGAGCGGGGGGGCTGTTACCTCCATGCAATCCTCACCTATCGGAATTTCACTTTTTTTTCCCCGGTTGTACCCTCTCACGAAAGTTGCTCAATTTTGGCATTTAACTGTGCGATCATCTCTCCCATTCGAGTGTTTTCTCCTTTGAGCTTCTCAAGTTTCTCATTAGTGTGTTTAACCGACTCCCCAGTCTCAGCCGGTCGCGACCAGCACACTTTATCTGCCTAGCTCACTGTGTATGCCGAATCCCTTGACTACGATCCAGACCTGGACCACGACCTGACAGGGGTGGAGCCTCTAGAAGTGGACCCCGTACCTCGACGTCCCCTTGATCTCGATCTCGAGCGGCACATTTCTTTTGCTGAAGGAGTTGCTTGTCTCTGGTTTTCTTGTGTCTTGGCCCACTGTCTTTGCTTGACGATGAAGGGCTTCCTATACTTGGCTTTGCAGTTTCTGTTTGCGGTGGCACGATCCTTGCCGCACATCCGACATTTGGGTTTCCATGTGTGATTTCTGTGTGGATTGAAGGCGCCGCACCCAGGGCAGAGTCTATCCATCGGGTAGGGGCAGACATTGCGCCTGTGGCGGATCCTGTTACACTGTCTGCACTAGACCACCACGGTGAGGCTCGCTGTGGTTCATAAATTTCTACCTCATTTGTACGGCTGCTCATTCAAGGTAGTCAGCAATCTCCATTCAATTTACTAGCTCACTACTTTGAAAGACCTATGTGGCCATTTGGTGCCGTAGCCTTCGGCTTCAAGAATTCGATGTGACCGCAATTTATAAATCAGGGAAGAGGCATACTGAAGGAGACTGTCTCACGCAGTAAGCCATCGAGCCTGCCACTATTGATGACGAGTGTATTGACAGCGCATTCTTGGGAGTCGGCAATGCAGCCACTATTTCACAAGAGCAGCGCAGTGACCCAGATTTGCTTCCGCTTATCGATTTCTTAAAAAGACAACGTGAAGAGCACTGCTGTCTTTTTGCTTAAAGAATTACATTCTATTCGCAATGTCCACGAACTATAGGCGGTGTGCTGTACGAATCAAGATGGTACCCAGAGCAGGGTCAACCAATTCATTAGCATAGAAACAGATAGTACGTACGGACCATGCCACTTCCATTGGATAAAGTCATGAACTGCACTGAAATGTATATGAGACCAAAACACTTTTCAAAACCATGAAATCTTCCCCCCGATGATTTGTTGTGGTGCGAAAGGTTTTTAAAGGCCTAGAACGGGAACAGTTAGGCATAAGAGTTAATGGAGAGTACCTTCGTAACCTGCACTTTGCCGATGATATTACATTGCTGAGTAACTTAGGGGACGAATCGCAACTTATGACTATGGAGTTAGACAAGGAGAGCAGAAAGGTAGGTCTTAAAATTAATCTGCAGAAAACGAAAGTAATGTGCAACAACCTCGAAAGAGAGCAGCACTTCGAGATAGATAATAGTGTACTTGAAGTTGTTAAAGACTATGTGTACTTAGGACAGGTAATAACTGTGGAGCCTAACCACGAGATTAAATTAACTAGAAGAATAAGAATGGGGTGCAGCACATTTGGCAAGCACTCTCAAATCATGACAGGTAGATTGCCACTCTCCCTCAAGAGGAAGGTATACAGTGGAGTCCGCTTATAACCAACCTGAGCGTGACGCGGCATCCGTCCGCTGTATCCCGAAGTTCGTAGTAAAAGAAACACAGCTTTTAAAAAAGTTGCGAGTGAAAACACAAACTTTTTTGCCACAAAAAGTCCGTGATGCACGTGTTTCGAAGAGCAGACGCGATAAGGGCGGTCTCAAGTTCATTTAAAACGACAGGGTGCTCGTTCGCCGAGGCCCGTAGAATAAGCTGCATGAGGCACTGACTCCAAAGTTTCGTCGTTCTTGCAATCTGATTCCACTAAATCACTCTCGCCATGTACTTCATTCACAATGCCCCAATCCGTGCACAGTTTCGCAGTGTCAGCATCATCATCGGCGTTAATTAAACCATCACAACGGATGTCCCACCTGCTCTCTCAGGTCAGAGTTGACGACGCGCTGCCACAAATTGCCGCCGCAGTTTGGAAGCTTTAGGCTCAGCATCGGGCCCGACGTCAACGAAGTCGGCCTCGCGAAAACAGTTTCGCACGCATGCAGCCGTCACCGCTGCCCACAAAATATTCACTATCTTCACAGCTGAATACAGGGCTTCCCGAAGCCGCAAGTTGGCTGCCAGGTGGTCAACAGCTATGACCAAGCGCTCCGCAACGTGGCACCTAACGCACGGATTACGCTCAAGCCAAGCGGTCACACTTTCGACATTTCGTTGAGCGGCAGGAAAAAGCGTGCTAGTCCTCCCGTCGGCCATCATGACCATACACGCAACACCAAGAGCGAGCAAGATGCGCACACGCGACACACATGCCAAAACGCGTGGAACAGCTCTGGGCCCATTTCCAGTCAGAAAACGAAACTAATTCGAGCCAGCGTAGCATGCGCCGCGAAGCGGAGGAAAGGGGTTGTGATCAAGAGAGGAGAGCAGACTTGCGAGAGAAGGGCAAAGAGTTGTGATAAAGAGAGGTGAGGATGCAGCGGGAGGGCGACCTTGAAAACCAAAACACACAGGAAGGAGGCAGGTTGGGTAGCTTGCTTGGAGGCAGGTTGTTAGCTTGCGCCTCAGGTCCCCACACCTTCAACTTCAACAGTGCTGCATCTTGTTCTTCGTGTGACATTTCAATTTTTCGCTATTGCAGTGATTGCTTCACTCTTGCAGTAAAACAAACTTTTTTTGTTCTAGTTCAGATTCATTCATTCACTCGGACTTTATTCCAAAAACATCCCTGCCAGACAGCAGCTGCAGCAGTGCGATCTGTCATTCACAATTTACAAAACTGCGAAGCACATGTAAGGTGTACAGAACAATATGAACCACATAATGCTTAGGAGTCCCACCAATTTGTTCTAAATAGTTTTCTAACGATAAAACCCCAAACCACCAACGCCTTAGCCTGTTTCTTCTTGTATTGAAAGTGCTCAGAGGCAGCAAAGAAACCAGCACCTTCAAAGGTGACGGCAAAGTGTCTTGGGTAAACAAGGCAAGCAAAATGCTTTGACCAAAACGCCAACCAAGTGTCAGCAGCAGCAGCAGCTACATAGAAGCAGTTAAAAGCAGCATACGTGATGTCGGCAGGAGGCCCGCATGCTGCCGGTGCGCTTGAGGGCAACAAGCTCTTTGCGCTCGCGGTCCCCCAGCACCAGGAACCAGGACTCGTCTTTAGGCTTCGGGTAATGAGGAGCCAGGGCCTGTACACTGGAGCCTGCTCGGCCGTCCGAGTGCCGCTGGTCCCGGTGGCTCACCTGCACCAGCAGCATGTACTCGCTGCCAGCACTAACCGGCAGCCAATGGCTGTCCATCACGGGACCCTCTGCAACATTTGCACGCATCATCAAAAGACTTTATTCCAAAGAGAACTTGTAATTCTCAACAACACAGTATTCGGAACACACATAAACATAACAATTATAGTGCATTTAGTATCAACACAGATAAGTGTTATTCAATACCACACTGCTAACTTATGGCCTATGTAAAGCAATTACAGTCCAAGTAGTGGGATCTCAAGCACTAACTTTTTTTTGAATGGCTCCCATTTTACTCGAAGTCCATCTCAATATACTAGGGTAGGGTGAAAGTTGTTCTGTTTAAGGATACGCATTACCGTATTTACGCGCGTAATGAACCCACCCCACCTTTTTTTTTTTTTTTTTCAAAAAAGTTGACGCCAATTTAAGAGGAGGGTTACGCGGGAGAAAAAAGTCACGGGAGTTATAACAGCGAAAATTTCGGCCGATGACTTTACTTGTTTTGACCCGTCAAATGCACGACAAAATTTTTTTGTAGCCCGAAGCTCTTTTTGTTTCGTCCTGTAATAAAAGTGCATGAATCGACGCCAAAGTGTTGTCAAGTTGCTCAGTTTCAATGCTCCAGCACATGCTGTTAATAACCAGCCATGTAGATAGCGTACCGGCCGAACGCGCCCTGCGCAGCAAGTGTGCAAACTAAGTTCACACGACAAACCAAACAACGAAAACACAGCGTCAGATGGCGGCGCACAAACATTGTATTAGACTTTGCGGATGCACAACGCGCTATCGGCACGGTGGGTGCGGTTGCGCTTTGCATAAGTCCGAGACGCAGCGCGAGCGCCATTTTGGACGCCACGCACTTTGTTTTTGCGCTGTTCCAACGGCCGCTGTGTTTCCGTGGCACTATCAACAAAGAGGTTTCTGCTGCATTCGACAGATGGAGCTTTGTCGTACAAGGTGCAACTTTCAAATTTTAATTAACATCGTCCGCGCTCGCGCTGCTCGCAACTGTTTAGCATGATTGCATAACTATCTGTGGCTTTCATTGCGTTGCTATTTCGTCATACAATAGGTTAATTTAACATTGTTTCGATCATTAATGGCACTGGCTATCATACCAAAATAAAATGAACAGATACATTTAAAAAACTATTTTATTTCCCCTTTTTTCAAGGATCAATGTGGGGATGGGTTCATTATGCAAGTAAATACGGTATATCATCGGAGGTTCTGGTAAAATATTTTTTGCAGAGAAATGCGAATGTTCAGAATTTAAATATCTTTACAACAGTGTTCGCCACTGATTCAATTCGCACTGGAATTTTACTACTCGAACTATTAACAGTGGCCCCTCCAGATTTTCATTATGATTCGCACCGTCACATTCTCCTATTGCGGCAAAAGCTGTTTTTCAAACTTTGCTATTGTGCAAATATTGAACTTAACGTTGGTAGCGAATGGTGATTTAGTTCAAAATTATTCAAATTAAATTCCAATAGTGTATATCACATAATATCTATAAAAACAGACATATTTGTAATGTGCAAACTTACCTGCACAATATTAAAAATACTAAAACAAATGCTATGTAAGCTCCGTTCTTTTTGGTTCGAGGAAAATAAAAAGAACTTTGAATAAAAAGAGTACTTGACTTCACGTAATCAAATAAAATGCAAGTGATAACCTATAAAATATGTTATATTTTAAAACTTACTATATTTAGAGAATATGAGCCAGTACTAAAAGCTTTTAACCTAAAAAAAGCCAGCTTTGTCACAAAGGTGAAGCAATGAACACAATAGCAACCAATTGGAAGGTTACGCATAGAATGGCAAGCAGACTGAAACGTGCCCAGCATTTCTCACAAACAAATGACGCACGAAATGTACTCACAGGTACAGATGAATGCGACTAAGCGCCTTGATTAATTCATTGATATGTGGAGTTTAACATCCCTAAATTACCATATGATTATGAGAGATGCCGTAGAGGAGGGCTCTGATAATTTCAACTTCCTGGGGTTCTTTAACGTGCACCTAAATCTGAGCACACAGGCCTACGAGATTTCCGCCTCCGTCAGAAGTACAGCCACTGTCGCCGGGATTCGATTCTGCGACCTGCGGGTCAGCAACCGCGTACCTTAGCCACTAGACCACCGCGGCGGGGCAGAATAAGCTTCTCAGTTGTTGCTTCGCTGTGTCTGAAAAGCGCACCCTTTTCACAAACAGAGACTGTGCAACAATTTCAGTGACATTTGTGCGCCCGGTAACTACAACAGAATCGCTTCGATGAAGCCCAAGGCTAGCCAAGACGTACGATTGTCCCTGCCACGAGATAAGCATCCACCAAGCCCCTTCTCGCGCATTAGCATCCACCCAGCTAGGGCAAAGTAGGTGTGGGGCAAAGTAGGCATGGGATATTTCTTGGGGCATTTCGTGATATTTATTTATTTATTTATTCATAATACCCCTAAAGGCCCTCGTGAGAGGGTATTACATAGGGGGGGTTACATGAGCAAAATTACAAACAATAAACGTCAAAAACGAAAAAAAGGTAAAAAAATTCAAATTAAATACAGACTAAGGTTGAGATATATGTTATAACAAGTAATTGCTAAAGACAGCAAAAATAGAGAAAAGAATAGGCAACAAATCATTGGAATACAGATAAGTACCCAGTGAACAACCTATGAAAATGCAAGAAAAAATAATCAATACACTTGATAAAAAAAAAAGGAAAAAGAAAACAAATAAAGCGTACACTCAAAAACGAATAAAAAATATACACTCACTCATCACAGCTCAAATAAGCTGAATCAAGGTAAAAATACTACACGTGTGCTCTGCACGTTATAGAAAAGAGGGAAAAAACAAGTAAAAGAGCAAAAGTTAGATGATGTTAATATTTTGAATTAGCTCTTGAAATTTCGTGGCGTTTTCTTCTAAGGCAATGTGTGATGATAGATTATTTCAATCGATTGTGGTACGCGGAATGAATGACTTGGAAAAAGCAGATGACTTACAGTTTAAGCGTTTAACTTTGTAGGGGTGATCGCGGCGAGGAAAAATAACGGCAGGTGGCTCGAAGAAATCGCTGTGAAGTGACACGTGGTGATAAAGTTTATGGAAAAGTGATAGGCGTGCAAGTTTGCGACGATGGAATAGTTCGGGTAGCTCCGCTCGGCGTTTTAGTGCTGTGACGCTGGAATGACGTGAATAATCTGAAAATATGAAGCGAGCGGCACGATGTTACAGTGATTCAATGTCGTTTATGATGTAAGCATGTTCGGGATCCCAAATGGCTGATGCATATTCTAATTTTGGACGTATTAGTGTGGTAAGTGCAAGTTTGCGTATGTTAGGAGGAGCCTGTTTAAGGTTATGCTTGAGAAATCCAAAAGACCGGTTAGCAGCCGCCAGGGTGAGTCTTATATGGTAGTGCCATGTCAGATCAGGTTGCAAATGAATTCCAAGATATTTATAAGTGGAGACGAGGTCAACAGTAGTATTATTTAACACGTAGAAGGTAGGAATCCGGGTTACGTGTTTACTGAAAGACGTAGACTTCGTTTTAGAGCAGTTTAGGGTCATTAGCCAAGATGAGCACCATGCATTAATAGCATTTAGATCAGTTTGCAAAGCTTTCCGGTCATTGTCAGAGGAAATTATTCGGTAAATCACACAGTCGTCAGCAAAAATTCTAATTCGGGATGAGACACAGGATGGCAAGTCATTAATGTAGATTAGAAACAGTAGTGGACCAAGTACGCTACCCTGTGGGACTCCAGAAGTTACTGGTCTGAAGGAAGAGTTACAATTGTTAGCGGACGTGAACTGTGTTCTAGAAGAAAGGAAATCTTTTACCCATGCCAAAATGTTAGGGTGAATGTAAAGCCTAGACTGTTTGGTTAGAAGCCGGTGATGAGGGACACGGTCAAAAGCTTTAGAAAAGTTGAGGAAAAATAGCATCAACCTGGGATCCACCGTCGAGAGCTGAATGTATGTCATGAATGAAGCCGGCGAGCTGCGTGTCACATGAGTATCCTCGGCGAAAGCCATGCTGATATTTATGTATAATGTTATGATCTTCCAGGTAGTTAATTACTTGGGTGTAGATTATATGTTCAAGAAGTTTACAAATGGTACCGGTTAATGAGATGGGACGATAGTTTAATGGCGATGAGCGTTCACCAGACTTGAAGATGGGAATTACTTTACCACATGTTTGATGTCTGAAATGTTCCAACTATTCCTGCTCAAAGTGGCCATTGATCAATATGTGGAGTTTAATGTCCCAAAACCACCATATGATTATGAGAGACGCCAGAGTAGAGGGCTCTGGAAATTTTGACCACCTGGGGTTTTTTAACGTGCACCCAAATCTGAGCCCACGGGCCTACAGCATTTTCCCCTCCATCGAAAATGCAGCTGCCGCACCCAAGATTTTATCCCGCGACCTGCGGGTCAGCAGCCGAGTAACTTAGCCACTAAACCACAGTGGTGGGGCTCAATGTAGCCGTAGATATTCCAATCAGACTTAGGTGAACATTCGAATGCTTCGAATATTCAACACAATACTATGGTACTATTCAAATTTGCTTCGATTGGAATTTAAACTATTGATTTTTTCAACTATTAAACAAGATTAAATAAATGTACATTAGTCTGCATGTAGATCCTGTAAAGATTGTTTCACTAGAGTGGGGGGGTGCTAAGCTGTGAAAACACATAATGTATACTAATTCGCATGTAACACTTTGTAAAGATGGTCTCACTGCACTAAATAAACGCTAAGCCGTGAAAAACCTAACCAGGAGAAATCCATAATGCCATAAAGCTCAACTTCAAAGTTAAATGAGTGTATTACAATTGCATCGATTCATCGTTTTTTAAGTTCAAAAGCTTGTTATACCAGCTTATATGCTCTGGGCATAGCACATTTTAAAACTCGACAAATTATACAATTTATCACTTGCATTCTACTGAAAGCCAGATCCTGCTACTATTCACAATGTTTCCACTTCTTTTGACCTGACAAAATGGCATTTGCACAAGCCTTGTTTCAATTAAAAAAAATAAGGCACAGGTTCATTAGATAATGGCAAATATGCCCATTTGTCTTTAAGTGTGTGATATAAACTATTCGAATCCAATTCGAAAGTATTCAACCAAAATCACTATTCACTTGGAACCTAAAATTGACTATTTGCACAAGCTTATGTGTTGGCACTTGTGAATAGTTCCATATAGTAGACAATACGATTTCAATACGGTAGTGCAGTGGATGATATGCCTTAGTAACACGAGGTTTACATGAGTCGCCTGCTACATACGAAGAGGCTGCAGCTTGACCTGCATCCACTCCTTGGAAGTTGAAGAGGACAATCCTTGAATGCTGATCCGGACACTCTGGCTAGGAAGTTTCAGCAGTGCATCCCTCACCTGCACAAGAGTAAATGCAGCATTAACACAGCTAGTCAATGCAAATAAAACAAAATGCAGCAACTTGGCACAATGTTGGAGTCGTCATGTAGAATCTAAATCGCAGAGAAACTATGGTCGCCGACTCTCTAAAAGACTGTTGTGCCTAGCAGCATAAGAGCAGTGGCCAGTGACAAGCTGCCATGGAAAGCTAATAGTACATGCTCACTCACAAACCTTATCGGTGATTGAGCATGAGATCAAGTGCACTGGCTTAACACTTTGTGTAACCATGGCACCTTTAGATAGAGCCTACCAACAAAATGCCAGAGCATATCCTGTTTCTCAACTTTTTCATAAAGGAAATTTTAGCTACCAGTCATGGCTTGATTTTGCAAGTTTGTGCAATAACTTCACCATTGAAACAGTCAGCTGGGAAATTAAACCGCACAACTTGAGAAGTCTGAGCCACTTGTTTCAGCTGTTTCATCCCAAATACTTGTACGAGGCGGTGCCTTCGTAAGGCAGCTGATTTCCTACTTTTTAATAACACCATCACGAGTTAGTTCAGTAAACTACTGGCTTGATTTAGATTTAAGTTTGTTGCATATACGGTCGATACCAGATATATTAAACTTGAATGGGATCGCGAATAGTTTGATATATCGATAACTCAAAATAAAAAATATGTATTTTTAAGGCTTATATTGATGCACTGCAACTCTCAAAACCGCTTTAGAAAATCGTAATAAATATTAACAAGATGATTCGTCCACAGTATGCTTAAGAAAAAGGTGACAACTTCTTTTGCAAGTTACCATACTTCATGCAGAAAAAAAAAATCCTTGAGTTGTCTTCTCTCTTGCCTGCCATCAAGTACATCAAGTCATCATCAATATTAGAGCATTGAAGCTTTAAACATAAGTAAATCCAGCCCCTTCAGCTACAATAGCAGCGATTAACAATGAACGCCGATGCAGGCTCTGCATTATGGTAAAATGTTGTTTAGCGGTGGCGTCAGAATGTTCATAACCCCACGGGGCCTTAGAAGTGTGGCAGCTTGGGCTAGTTGGTATGGCATGACGATAGTTATAGCACGAGAACAAAACGACGACACAGAGACACAGAGACACACAGAGACAAGAAGGACACGAAAGACACGAGCGCTCAAGTCTTTCGTGTCCTTCTTGTCTCTGTGTGTTTCTGTGTCCCTGTGTCGTCGTTTTGTTCTCGCGCTATAACTATCGTCGTCTCATTGGGCCACTTCCACAGCACTGACAAGCATCGATGCAGTCAGAAACAGTGACATAATGATCTCCACTGATAAAGTTGCTTTCTGTAATCCTGGAGTCCAGTTTGGTGCCTGGAACGGTGCACCTGAAATTGTCACCTGTCACCGAAGCCTACGAGGAAACTGCACGACGGTGCTTTGCTTGATGTCGTTCCAAGCTCCAGTCATCATTTTTATGGCTACAAGTATTGCAATGTTCGGTTCAACTTCCTAAACCAATATTCAGCAGAAGTGAAGCAAAAACTACTGAAGCTGACAAGCCGCGAGTGACAACCTGACAACGCTGTCCACAAACACATGTTGATGGCATTAAGGGCTTTGTACGTAGCGGCAAGTGAAAAGCAAAAAAAAGAGCAGCCTCGAGATGTGCATTTCATATCCAAAAATGCCAAAAGTACGTCATAAGGTTGCAGACCTTGAAGGGCATGCGTTTAGGTCCTGCATTCCATTGTCCACAAACAAGCAAGAAAGAGAATGTGAATATTGTGACGAGGCCATTCAGTAATTTTGCATTCATCTAATTTCGGTGTCCTCAACAATTGAACCCTTTGAAAAGCGCTGTTTTGACGTGCTGCAATCTATGACAGATAGAGCATCGTGAGCTGATGCACTCGCAAAAAGTGCTGCGCAACCAACAAATTACACTGCCTTTACGTTTCTTGCGCACGAAGATGGATTGAAACTTGTTGGTTGGAACGCATTGAACAATGATTAATCCTTGTCAGAAAAAAATGAATTTTCTGGTTTTCTGCCTGGCACAACATTCGATATATCGGATATTACGCTCAGCAGGACCTAAATGTATGTGTGCAACCGTACATTACTCTTTCAAGGGAAATTCAAGGGGATTATTTAGTACTGTTCGAAACAGTGAATCAGTCTATATATCCGAGTTTGACATACCCAGAACTGATGTATTTCTTTCTGCTTTATATTAATATACCACAGCCAGTTTTTCTATTACCATTTCAAAAATGTAGGAGAAAATTCAAGGGGTTGAATGAGTTATCACCCTGGTGGCAAAATGTATTGGAAGAATGGGTTAACATGTGGTTCTCCTACTGTCTGAAATGTCCGCCAGCAGCATGTCCAAGTGTGTGTGTGTGTGTCTACATAAACACCCACACTCATTTGCAGTGGCTTGCTTGAGACAGTTAAAGTTTATACATGACGAGATACTTCCCATCGCACACATTCGTAACACACTCTGTACATCTTTTATTTTCCCCGCCAGATATCCAACATGTCCGACTTCTTCCTCATACCCTCGTCTCTCTCTTCACATATTCCCGTGCACTAGGGTGCCTCGATGCAATGCACGCACCCTCTCAGGGCGAGGACAACCGTGTCGTCTGTTAGCGCATCCACCATTTTCTTGCATCCACCGGTCGCGAAGTGGGTGTTGGCTGCGGGGCGAGCCTCGATAGCGGTGGATCCAGCTCGCACTTAGCGCTTGCGCTGTGCTTTATCTTTGATAATTCATTCCTTCACGAGAGTAGATGATAAGCAACAGCAAAGATTCAGTAACGCATTTACTATCGCGATTATTAGCAGATGTATAGAGATTATTGTTCTCTCTGTTGCAACAGTTGAAAACGGTGGGAACTTCTCGTCGTTGTTGCCACACCACCGTCCTGATTGTTGTGTGTTGCATACGTATGGACATAGGGGAAAATATGGGAAGTATGCGAAGGAAGCGGATAACTGCTTTGTATTTAAAAGCGAATTCCCGTCATTCTTTCGAGCATCGACGGCTACACCATCGCAAGGGGGCAAAGCGTGCTAATCATGCGATAGGTAATCAAAACAAAAATTTGCGAGCAAAAAAGCACGGTCATTTAATACTTTATTGTAAAATACATTATAAACAATACTTTATATGCATTAGACACAATAGATTATACACAATACACAAAAGCACACCAAAATGTCGCAATTTGTTTTATGTGTATGTTTACATAGTGCACGAAAAGGTCGTTCTGTTAGGCTAGATTAACACCAGCACACGTTTTGCTTCCATGACCTTCGTCATGTGTAGCTTTGTTCTCACGTAAATGAATGCGTAGCATAAGTCCTATGTAGGTGGCAACCAGCCTCTTGCACATTGCTTCCTTGTGATCTGCACATGTCTTCAGACATGGCCAGCCTACATTTGCAAGGTATTCTGTCAGCGAGCAATAGAAATAAAGAACGATAAATCAGTGAAATCGAACAAACTGAGACCGGCCCGAAAACCCGCTGCCTGCCGCACATATGCATAACATCGAGATGCAATTTCCTTCAGTTATTTCATCTTCATGAGCTGCTCCCTCTACAGATATCTCGAACTAGAATAACTGTCTTACTACAAATTTTCGTGCCCAACAAAAACAAAGAACCTCCATTTGAAACAAGGTGTCGATTGATTGATTGATTGATATGTAGGGTTTAATGTCCCAAAACCACCATATGATTATGGGAGACGCCGTAATGGAGGGCTCCGGAAATTTTGACCACCTGGGGTTCTTTAACGTGCACCCAAATCTGAGCACACGGGCCTACAACATTTTTGCCTCCATCGGAAATGCAGCCGCCGCAGCGGGGATTCGATCCCGCGACCTGCGGGTCTTGAAACAAGGTGTCGAAATACGAGCGTGACGTATCGCATGTTGTTTTGCACTCACCATATTAGCCTTCGCACTGCTGTTCATGCGCTAATGCCAATACTGAAGGTTTTCGTTGCGCTCTGGATCATGCCAGTGTTGTAACTTGTGGAGATCTGAGGCGCGCCCGCGACCATTTCGCGGGCATTCCGCCACACGGCCACACCCTTTTGCTTTTCTGCTCTGCTTACACCACGTGGCGATAGATGGCGCCAGGTGCGGGCAGCACGGGTTACATGTGCGCTGAGGGAGCTGACGTTTCTCCTCTGTGGTCGGCGCCGGGTAAGCACGTGTTTTCTTTCGTCCGTGTCCCCTTTGGGAATCGCCGGACTGTAGCCTGCCTGGGGTGGCCTGTGGCACCTTGGCAGGCGTGTTTACTTGAGTGCTAGCTTCGGTACCGTACGCTAAGCCCACAGCGGTGCCTAGTGCTTGAAGTAGTCGTACCATACCGGCCGCACTTGCCGTAGGCCTACGCGTACGGGGTTTGCCCTAACACTCGCGACCAGGCCCATTGGCCATCGTGAGAGTGCGCAGCATAGCCGCGAGGGACCTTTTCCCGACCGGCGTGTCAAAGCTCGCCATTGCCAGCTGCGACGTGCTCGCGGTTTTCTTCTTATTGTGTACGTCCGCGTGCGGGTGCCTTTTCTACCCGCGTCCCGGGAGCGGCTGTTGTACTGTTGTTCGGGGTGCCGCCAGAGGCAATAAAGTGTTGTGTATTTTGCATTACAACACTGTCTGTTTGCCGTGCCGCGCTAAACGCCTTATTAGTTGAGCCCTCGCGGAGCGGTGCGCTACACGCGAGTAAGTGACAGAGTCGCGGCCCTGTGGCTCGCTAAGCGTGAACCCGCGGTGATCATCTGCTGCAGTTAGTAGCGGGGTCACTATACTGGCGCCCGATGCGGTATCAAAGGCTCATTAAGCCTTTGGTTAGTCTTAGCCGAGTCAGCCCGCCTTTGCGAATCAGGCTCACCGCGTCTACCCGCATTATGTCTGCTTCGCGTGAGTTTTGTTCGCTGACGCCTTTAGCAGATACTGCACTGCTTGAGAACAGGGCCAGTGCCCCCCTTGAGCATTAAATCGCGCACCCTCACTTGTCACAAGCCCCAATCGAGATGACACGAGGCGCTACGTAGCAGCTCCCACTGGAGAGGTAGCGTGTTTTGGGTACGGGGCCATAGCCCAACCTGAACAGTGTACACGGGCAAATTGGACTACCACTGCTCCCTTTGGAATGCATGGCACTTCCATGTCACAGCGCTCCGAAACGGCTCTCAGTGGAGCTTCCGGGGCGCAGAACGGCACCGCGGCCTCAGCCGTTGCCGAATTTTGCCCGCTGGCTGCTACGCAACCTAGCAGCCAAGCTCATTTCGAGCACGCGCCTGCACCGCTAGCCGCAAGCGGCCTAGCAATTTCACGTGAAGCTGCCCCGAGAGTCAGCTGTGAACAAGAGGCGCTCCCCAGTGTCGCGGCGGCCGGTATCCATTTTGAAACCGCGCCACTTATCGAGCTCGGAGACAGTTCCCCACCACTCGCCTGCGCCGATAATGCACCGACAGCTTCCTTTCAAGCGGGCGCACAGACGCTGCTGCAAAATGCCGCCCAAATGATTCAGGCACTCACGGGGGCAGTCCAAACGCTTTCGGCCGTTCCGAAACGCCCTCATCCCGCTGTCATGTTGGCCGTTCCGACCTACAGCGGTTATGGTGATCTGCAAAGTGCAAGAGATTACCTGGACTACCTCACACGTTATCAGAGAGCCATGGGTCTAGACGACCAGGAAGTGCTCAGACGCGTCGTCCCGGCTGCACTGACAGACAGGGCGGCCAGGTGGCGTCGGCTTTCCGGTCACCGAGCAGCAACCCTTGATGAGTTCCGCGCGACCTTCCTGCGCGAATTCTTACCCGCTGACTACGAGAGTAGGATGCGGAGCGAGCTCGAGCTCTGCACACAAGCTCCTGATGAGTCGCTTCAGGAGTGCGTATGCGCAATGGAAGACCTTTTTTCTATCGCTGAGCCCAGAGCCTCGAACGAGGAGCGCGTCGAACGGGTGATCAGGCAGGCACACCCGACCTTTTCGGCACACCTGCGCGGCAGTTGCTTCCATGATTTGGAGGAATTGGCCGTCGAGGCAAAGCACATTCAAGACGACATTCTCGCCGCGCGAGCCTATCGCCCGCCACCGCCAGCCACCGAGGCCATTGCACCGCTCTGCACGTGGGGAAGGGCCATAACCCTTCCCCATCGGCAAGAGCTTGCCGGAGCTGCCTTTGCGGCTACCGCTACAGGTGGTCGCACGTGGGAGATAAGTGATCGAGCTTTAGATCCCTACACGTACGGGAGGCGTGCAGCCGGTGCTGCATCACAACTCGACGCGCGCGAGCAGGGACGAAACCCGACCCAGTGCATCACCGGTGGTAACGGTCGTCAGAGCGGTTCCTTTGATAACACGGTGAACCGACCCCTGCAGCTCGAAGCTGCTCCGTCTCGGGAAAGGGACCGCGATGGAGTGCGCTGCTTCTGCTGCCGTCAACGAGGGCACATAGCGAGGGAGTGCTCCCCATTTGTGCTTCCTGTGAGGCAGGAAAACGGGGGCGCCGGCCGTTCGTGAAGGCATGAGCGGCCGAACCCTTGCTTCTCCCCTCTGCGTATTGGGCAAGCAGTCTTTCTGGTGCACACACGCCGTTTATTTCGGTCACCATTGTCGGTCGCAAATTCTCGGCATTGCTGGAGACGGGCGCAAGCGCTTCGTTGTTTGGCGAACAGGTGTTGTCCCACTTGCAGAAGCGCTCGGTGCGCTTGCAGGACAGCCGAACGACATTCACCCTCGCGAAAGGCGTGGCCCAGTCGGCAGGCGCCGCGAGGTTGACTGTCAGATGGGGAGGCCGAATGAGACGCGCGCGTTTTGTTCATCTTCCAGGGCTCAGTGTTCCTGTGATTCTCGGTCGGGACTTTCTCCTAAAAACCGGTATCGTAGTGGACATTGCGAATGGAGGCTATCGCGACGGACCTTTTTCCGAGCTTAAGCCATTCATCAGCCCACCGGCGCTTTCTGTTGCCTTTGCAGTTGAAGCGTCAAAACCGTGTCACGTGCAAACTTCGGGGGCAGGCCCCTGCGCTATGCACTCGTCGGCTCAAAATCCTCATTGGGATCGAGCGGCACGACACGAAAAGGCTCCGCATTCTTTGATCGCCTGTGCCACTCAATTGGATGATACACAGAAAGCTCGTTTGTCAGCACTGTTGCGCGAATACGCTGAGCTCTTCACCGATCAACCCGGCTGTACCGATTTGGTGAGCCATTCGATCGAAACTGGCGACGCGCTTCCTTTGAAGTGTAACCCCAGGCCCGTCAGCCAGGCCAAGAGACCACCATTGCTAGTACCGACAGATGGGTCTAGGGGTTTCGACATCAACACGCTATGTTCATAACGAGATGAACGGCCACATGACATTGCCGACTACCTCGAGAAGCACAGCAGACACCCTGACAACCTTAC
This sequence comes from Rhipicephalus microplus, assembly GCF_043290135.1. NCBI lineage: Eukaryota > Metazoa > Arthropoda > Arachnida > Ixodida > Ixodidae > Rhipicephalus > Rhipicephalus microplus. The sequence continues at coordinate 4,242,760 of NC_134704.1, read as the reverse complement.
CGTTTGCCGTCACCTGGCCAGTACACCTCACCGTATCGGAGGAACGCCAGCCCTGCTTGAGGCCCATTTCCAAGTTCTTACCAGGAAAACTAAGGACAGCAATCGATGGAAGTGCGGTTGCTCTACAACAAACTACCGAAGATCCTCCGCCGCTGCCGTGACGACGCCTCGGAAAATTGCCACACCCGGAACGCAACTCTGATGTCGATACTTTGTGGCCATCAGAAGACCTGACGATGCAACGTCGAAGCAATGGTACAATCGTCGTAGCTCCAGCTGCTACGCGAGGCGACGAACTAGCGACCTCAACGTCCCCATCGATGGCCGCAGTGTCACAGCTCTCGTCGACACCAGAGCCAACTATTCCGTCTGCAGTGGGCAGTTTGCAGCCAAGCTGACAAAAGTAAGGACCTCTTAAGAAGGCCCCGAAATCCATACTCCTGGAGGTCACCTAGTTCCGCCGGCAGGAGTCTGTACAGCAAGAGACACCCCAAATAACCAAACATATCCTGCGAGCTTTGTAATTCTACAATGTTGCTCCAAAATTGTAACACTTGGGATGGACTTCTTAAGTCACCCCGACGCTATTATTGACCGAAGTCTGAGTCAATAACGTTATCCACAGAAAAAGCACTGTAGCCGCACACGTCGTCTGGAAGGCACGCCTTGAATGTACTGGAAGACCACATCACCATTCCTCCTTGCTCCAGCCTCAGCATTTCCATCGGCACTGAAGAATCAAGAGACATGCAAGGCATCATTTATGGGCACGAGCACCTGTTGATTAGCCATGAAATTTGCGTCGCTAGAAGAATAGCCGATCTGCGAAGAGGAAATGCAAGGGTGATGCTCACGAACTTCATCAATGAGTACGAACATGTGAGCAAAGGCATGACGGTTGCCTACATCGAAGAAATACTGGAAGCTAGCAACGCTTTTACCTTCACCGAGTCTACGGAACCTCCTACGACAACACAATCCCTTCAGACAGCTTTCGACGTTAATCTAAGCCTTCCCATGCATAAACAAGAATAGCCCAGAAACCTGTTTCTAAAATATGAGAACTGTTTTTCGTCACTGTCAAGAATTCGACAGACCCCTGTCTCGAAACATCGAATCGTAAGGTAGGAATAAGAAACTGCCAGGCCACCTCGTAAGAGCCTGTACGAAATTTCGACGCGAGAATGCGAAGCCATAAAGAAACAACTCGACGATATGCGCGAAGACATCACCCAGCCATCAAAAAGTTCATGGGTGTGAAGAAGTAAAGAAGAAAAAGGACGGAACTCTACCCTCCTGCGTCGACTATCACAGCCTGAACAAAATCCTCAAGAAGGACGTGTACCCGCTCCCACGGATTGAAGACGCCCTAAATCCACTCCACAACGTGAGGTACTTTTCTGCAATGGACTTCAAGACTGGCTATTGGCAAATCGAAGTCAACAAGAGAGACCGAGAAAAGACTGTCTTCATAACACCAAGCAGCCTGTTCGAGTTTAAGTGTGGCAGCTTGGGCTAGTTGGTATGGCATGACGATAGTTATAGCGCGAGAACAAAACGACGACACAGAGTTATAGCGCGAGAACAAAACGACGACACAGAGACAAGAAGGACGTGTCCTTGTCTCTGTGTCGTCGTTTTGTTCTCGCGCTATAACTATCGTCGAGTTTAAGGTCACGCCCTTTGGCCTTTGTTCAGCACCTGCGACTTTCTAACGAGCCATGAATACCGTCCTGGCTCGCTTGAAGTAGCACACTTGCCTAATTTACTTGGACGACGTCGTTCTGTTTTCTTCGAGCTTCGACGAACACCTCCAGCATCTTGAATCTGTACTTCAAGCAATTAGGAGTTCTGGACTCACCCTAAAGCCTGAGAAGTGCTGCTTTACGTACAAGAAGCTCCTGTTTTTGGGTCACATGATAAGCAAGATGGAAGAGTGCCCAGACCCGCAGAAAATAGCTGCCATCGCCACCTTCTCGCCACCCACCGAAGAGAAGGCCGTGCACTAATTTCTCAGGAAAAGTCCTGACGCTTCGTACAGGACTTTACTCAAATCACCGAGTCGATAACCCAGCTCACAAAGACCAATGTCTATTTCAAGTGGGGAATGGCACAAATTAAAGCATTTCAGAAACTGAAACGACGCCTGCAGACCCCTTCAATACGTGTGAATTTCGATGAATACTCCGATACGGAGATCCACACCGACGCAAGCAGCGCAGGCCTCGGCGCTGTTCTTGGGAAGAAGACTAACGGAGAAGAAAATGTTATCAGTTATGCTAGCCGGTCGCTATCGAAGGAAGAATGCAACTATTCCACAACAAAAAAAGAGTGTTTTGTCATCATCTGGGTTACCTTCAAGTTTCTCCCCTACCGCTATGGCAGGCCTTTCAAAGTTGTGAGCAATCACCACATCCTCTGTTGGCTTGCTAACTTGAAGGACCCTTCACGTTGCTTTGCACGGTGAAGTTTGTGTCTTCAGAAATTTGACGTTACTGTCGTTTGAAGACAAGTACGGATGAAAGTACTCTGACGCCGACTGCCTGTCCCGTGCCCCCGTTGACACACCACCACAGAATGACGAGGACACCGATTACTTCTAGGAACTTTAAGCGTCGATGACTTTGCCGAACGACAGAGAGCCGACACTGAAATCAAGGGCCTTGTGAAATATCTCGAGGGCAAAGCTGCCGCCGTTCCAAAGACTATCAAGTGAGTACTGTCATCGTTTTCCTTGCGGAACAGCATCCTCGCCAAGAAAAATCTTTCGCCACACCGGGCCAACTACCTCATAGTAGTACCTTCAGCGTTACGTCCAGAAGTTTTGGATGCTCTGCATAATGACCCGATGACGGGACACCTTAGATTTTCTTGCACACTGGCGATGATACAAGAGAAGTACTACTGGCCGTCCTCACTGCCGATGTAACTCAATATGCAAAAACCTGCCGAGACTGCCAGCGATGCGAGACACCGCCGACAAGGCCGGCAAGCTTTCTTCAGCCGATCGAACCACCTCGCCGACCGTTCCGACAAATCGAGATGGACCTACTGAAGCCGTTTCGGACGTCGAATTTCCGAAACGATTGGATAGTCGTTGCTGCTGACTACGTCACCCGCTACGACGAAAGAAAAGCCCTATCTAAAAGTAGCGCTGAAGAGATAGCCAAGTTCTTCGTTGAGAACATTGTCCTTCGTCATGGCGCCCCAGAGGTTCTTGTCACCGATAGAAGTACGGCCTTTACTGCTCATTTGACTCAGGCAATCTAGAGAGATAACCAGGGGGGTAATTCTAGACACCTAAAGCACCACAGGAAGAAATAATCACGCTTGACGCTCTTTCTCTGTGATTATTTCTTCCTGTGGTGCTTTAGACCTCCAGAATTACCCCTCAGTATGACGAACCAACTAGCCCAACAACAAGTACTTCTAAGAGATAACCAGACAAGCCACTGCCGCCCCAACGCCTGCCACCCACAGACAAGTGGTCTCAACCAGCGGCTAAACAAGACAACCACCGTCATGCTGGCCATGTACGTCGACGTTGAACACAAGATGTGCGATGCCATCCTTTCGTACATGACTTTTGCATACAACACGGCCATGCAGGAGACGATGCAGATGCTGCCATGTAAGTTGGCCTACGAAAAGAACCTGGCATCGATGCTCAACGCAATGCTCCCTATCGTCCCTGACGAAGAAAACCTCGACGTCAACCTCTATCTTCAGCATGCTGAAGAAGCTTGTCAACTTGACCGCCTGCACATCACAAATCAGCAGACGACCGATCGCCCCCATTACAATCTTCGACGACACTTTGTGGAATACCAGCCCGGTGAACGTATTTGGTTATGGACGCCGGTACACCGACGTGGACTCAGTGAAAAACTTCTGCGACGATTCTTCGGATGATACAGGGTAGTACGACGTATCAGCCCACTAGAAAACGAGGTTGTCCCCGACGGACGGTATCACGAACACTCAATGGCACCTTGATTTTACTTATATGATCACCATTATCATAATTAGCCTGACTACGCCCACTGCAGGGCAAAGGCCTTTCCCATGATCCACCAATCAAGCCAGTCTTGTGCTCTTCGTTGCCACGTCATACTTGCGAACTTTTTAATTTCATCGGCTCATCTAACTTTCTGTCGCCCCTTCATGACAGTGGAAGAGTAGTACGTGTTACGGAGTTTAAATACATAGGTGTAAGTCTCACAACAAACTTAAAATAGCATAGCACGTCAAAGCAATCTGCAACAAGCTCTCAAAAACTTCTGTATCTTTGACGCACATTAAGCAACTAAAGAAAAGAAAGTGAACTGACAAAGCATAAGGGCTCGTCCTCAAAGATGTCAAACGACCCATCGCATTCTGCGATGTCAAAATAATCCCTTCCTTCGTCACCATGCAAACACCCAGTCATTCTACCCCCACGTTTCTTTCTGTTCGTCAGGTGCACTGAGGGGGAACCGGCCCTGGTACAATAAGGAGCGGGGCTTTGTTCTTGCGCCGGAGACCGAAACTTAAAGCATCGCTCTACGTCACAGTCGACTCGTTTCTGAAGAAAAAACGGGTCAGAAATCCTCTCCCTTGACAAAAACTGGTGACGTCAAAGTCACGAGATGGGGCGCTTGACGGCTTTGGGAACGAGTCTTAAGGCTTTGGCCAGACCCAAATGTGCGCCGGCTGTTTCGTCATCTCACTATAAAAATGATATAGCTAAGTTAGAGTTTGTGAAAAAAGTAATAACGTTTCCATTTGGTCGCTGTCACCACTGTTTATCACAGCGCATGTTTTATCGGTGCGGCCCCTCTTGAACATCGGCACACTTACAACCGTGTCACCCTCGTACATCAGATGTTCTGGCGCCCATATCCTTCAATGCATCTTCTGCACACTGCACCCAGTGATTTGATACCCTAAATTATTCGTAAAAGAATAGGATGCGTAAACGTGAGAAGAAAGAAAACAGGACAGGGTGCCTTTAGAGCATGAGCGTCTACTTTGCCTGAAGAAATATATAAGGCTTGGAAATATATTATTGATGAATTCATGCCAACCAGCTCAAGTTCTTACCCTTTTAAGATCTTCTAAATATTATGGCTGTTAGATATACTCCGAATCGTTTCCGTGCCTTTTTTGTTTTTTCATTGCAGAACGTAGATTTATGGAATGAGCGTGATGAATCTCTGTGCAGACTCGGTGCCGAGCCGTTTAGAAAAATGCGTAAATGTGCATCTTCCCTAATTGCATTTATTTTTTCAAGGTGCTGAAGATCTGTATTTACATCTGCTATGTCTTAATACTGAGACAGCAGAATCGGTAAATAAATAACAATAAGACATGTTCCTATCGCGGTATTTGCTTCAGCCTTTCGGGGAAACAGATTTTTTTTTTTTCATTCTAGAGACAAATTTTTATCCACTGGTTTCAACAAGCTCAAAGCAGACGCATTTCCCATCAGTTCCAGCGCCTTCCAAATACCCCCACGACATACTCGTGTCTTGAAACATATAATCCACCAGACATTTAGTGACAACTTGATGAGACTTGCCAGGTGGGAACTTCAAGCAGCCACTCCAGCTACAATGGCACCAACATCCCCCGACCCCTCTCCTTAAATTACGTTGCCCTCCATTAAAGCAGTCGTCTGGCAAGAAATTGCCTGCTTGGGAATTTGTTCTATTTCACAGCCTCCCTGCACCGACTTCCAGCCCCGGCTCTCACTGAACGTTCCGTAATCCGTCCGCATGGCGAACACACTATGACAAGCCTATCTGCTTCCCGCGTCACCGAATTAGGACATTTCTGTCCATTGCAGAAGTCGCTGGGGTGTCCTTCTCCTTCACTTCCCCTCGTACCTTCAATGCTCGTCCCGCTTATTATCATAAGACCAGCCCCAACAATTTGCCCAGGAACCTGCTCCTGAACTCCGCTACTCTCGCTTTCCATCCCCCAAGTCGTCAGTCTCGTTCTTCACTGCCCCCCCCCCCCCCCCCAACTATCTTCCCCTGCCTTCCCACGAGGTTAGCCGCGGAAAAGCTAAACAGACGGTGCGCATGTGACTACTCTTGTCTACACCAGCGCTCAACTTCACGTTATGACGAGTGATTTTCGCTGCGAACTCAAGAAGATTGTCACACCTGCGACCACTGAGTTCATCCATGTTGCCGATGGCGGAATAGCATTTACCGTTGGAATATGCTTCACTCGTGTAAGCATCGCGGATTGGCACACAGTTCTCTTCACTGTCCTTGACGACGTAATCCTAGGCCTTGAATTCCTGTCCGTGCATTCTGCCTTCATAGACTGTTCCACCAGTACGCGCTGTCTACACTTGCCCGCAATAGAATTTTTAGCTTAATGGTCCAGTTGCTTCTGCACAACAGGACATGCGCGCCTCCCTCTACAAACACTGATATACGTAGAGCTCGTTTCAATACCACCAGTTCCCGATGATGACCATGTTCTGACCTCTATCACCGATATCCTCATAAACTGCGGCATTACATTACAGCACACCATTTTGTCAATCGCAAGAAACTCCACATGCATCCCAGTTGTCAATTTTAGTTTGACACCTCAAGTGCTGCCGCAAGGGATCTCTGGTGTTGATCTGCATCTTAGAAGACAACGCGGTAGATGTTTTCACTATGGCCGCTCTTTCTGACCCCCATGCTCAACTTCAATCTGACACTCGCTCCGACAGCGCTATTAGGTCGATGATTGCTTCCAACTTAACACTGCAGCGTACTAATGAGCCCACTGAGTTCTGCAGTCCTACATCGACGTTTTCGATCTGAGCAGCCGTCCATTGGGGAAAGCTATTGATGTGGCCCACTGCATAAACACTGGTAATGAACATCTTATTCATAGGCATCCATATCGTGTTGTGGCGGCCAAGCGTCACATTATTTGAAGCGAGATCGACAAAATGCTCGCCAAGCACATCATTGAGCCATCCTGCGGTCTTTGAGCTTCTCCTGACGTGCTAGTCCACAAGAAAGACGATGCATGGTGTTTCAGTGTCGATTACCGACACCTAAACAAAATTACGAAGAAAGGCGTGTATGCTCTGCCACGAATAGATAATGCCCTTTATCGCCTAAGGGTCCTGCTATTTTTACTCCATTAACCTTCGTTCCGGCTACTGACAGATTGAGGTTAATGAAATGAATCATTAAAAAATGCCAATCCTTGCCATTCTACCTATTGTACGGAAGATAGCCGACTATACCACTTGACAAATCTCCACTCATACGTCGTCCACCAGCAAGAGTGCCCGTGACACGATCGTGCGAAATATCATGCCCGTCAGCTCCCCTGCGCATGGCTGGTGGCGTCACAGACCAACCAATGGTGTTGGTATGATGCAAAAAATCGAGACGCACATTTCGCTCCCGGTACCTTCATTTTACACTGGCCTTTTTATGTTCGGGTGGGCCTATTAGAAAAACTTTTGTCTCATTACACAGGACCTTACTGTGCATTGCGTCAAGTGACACCTGTCACCTATGAGATCAGCCCCATCTATCCATCATCATCTGCTGTGCAGTCCAATGATATTGTATAAGTCTTGCAGATCAAGTCTTATAAGAGCACGTCAGATAACAACCTTTAAAGCTCTGGGACCATCATGCTACGTACCAGGTGCATGGAGATGAAAAGGACAAAGAAGACAGATTGACGCGAGCTAATCTGTATCGCTGGCGCTGCTCACTTAACTGGCAGTAAACAACATGTTTACTCGCGATGCACTTTTTTTCTCAAAAAATCACATTAAAGTTAGAGGGTACGTTTATTATGCGGGAAAACTTTTATAAAAACTTAGGAGGAGCAAAAAATGCGGTAATGCAAAAAAGTTGGATTGCTTAGCTTTTTGAAATTGACACGCGTACACTGCCTTCTGCAAGCCATCCCCGGACAACCTGCGCATGCCATAAAACCGTTTTGTGGCTATCTTTTGTCGCAATGGTTTAACCGCAGTATCTGCTGTGATCTCAAGGGGCGCCCAAAAGCGTGCGCTACGATGCATTTTTCTAACTTCGCAGCAACCTTGCACGACGACCGTGACGCCGCCGTTAACACTGTAGCAAGTAACCAGCATTGCAGCAAGATACCCCCCGAAGCATCAAAACAAACCGCTGATAATAACATTAACGACAAAATACGGCCGCCACCTCGCTTCTACATGAGAAGTTCCTCTACGCGCGGATAACAAGCGAAGCGAGAATCAGGGGTGCGACCAATTTGAGAAAATCGTTCCAATCTTTTCTGGACGACAAGCTATTTTAGGGGCAAAGCTCCTAAAGGCATGGGTCTGTCCGTCCTCCGTTGTGTTACGTAGCCGTCGGTGGCACATACCCGCTCTAGAACGGGTATGTTGGCGCTACTGTAAATGTTCACTAGATGGACGCATGGACAGACACATGAATGGGCAGACACATGAACGGATGAATAGACAGACAAGCAGATGGACGTACGGAGTGGGTATGTGCCACAGGGGATGCAAGATGAGAGTACTTGAAGTGTTTACTTGATGGACCCACGGACCGACAGACAGATGGACGGACGCGTTGACGTACGGACAGATGGACGCATGGACAGACGGACAGATGCATGGATGGAAGCACTGGTGGTAGCGCGTACGGACGGAAGGAAGAACGAACGAATGGACAGAAGCACAGACGGGTTAACGGATGCTTTGCCCCGTTCATCAACATTCATCCGTGGATATGCTGTGATTTTCTCATACTTCTCATACCCATGCCAGCGATGCGCAGAGGCCACATACCGGATATGGCTCATTAGGAAGGCATAGTGCAACCAGAAAAGGTTGAAGGTTGTCCTCCCCAGCCCTCCGCAACTGTTGGAGACCTTGGTGATGAGCTTGACCATGTTAATCGTTTTGGTGGAGATAAGAGTGATCGTTTGTTAGTTGCAACCATTCGACTCGATCAGCGTACTGAGAACGCGGATCACTTCAACTCTTGAAACGGCCTGCCCGAGGGCCATGCGAATGGAAATGACGACCTCCTCAAGAGGGACCTGTCTTTTGGGAATGCATCCCCTTATGGTAAGGCGATACAAAATCAGTTCACACTTGGACGGGGAGAACCGTAGCCCCAGGCCCTCTAGGAATTCCTTTGTGCAGCTCAGGGCCGCCAGCAGTGATTCCTCCACTCTTCCTTGTGGGAATTGAGGCTGGCCCGCTGCCTTTGCGCGGGCTTTGCCGCCTCTTTTCTCATGTCCCGACATGCCTACCCTCCTTTGCTGTCTGCCGCGCTGGGAAGGGCGGAGTGACGTTTAACTCCCTCACCCGGTAGCGGATGTTGACTGTGGCGCCGCGCGGGGAGCCTCCCGAGAGGTTTTCGCGCGCTGCGTCGGGAGCGGTGAGTACAGTCCGGGACTTCAAACGGTGAGCCACGCATTCTTTTCCGTCCGTCGAGTCCCGTCGCTCGGGGCTCGTCGGACTTCGCTGACGGCGCCTCGCGCCCGATGCGAACGCTCACCTTTTGTTGCCCTGCTGCGTACTCACGGCCGAAGGGCAGTACGGTGTCCTAGTGCGTGGCCTAGCTACGCCGACCCGTCTCCCTTCGAAGCCAATGCGAGCGCCTTTGCCCTCGCTCGAGCAACCGGGCCCCCTTTGTCCCGGTGTCTCCGTGGATTACCTTTACCGCGGAGACGTGCTCGTGGCACCCTGTGTAGTACTTTGTGCCCGTGGCGTGGATAAGCCTATTTGCTTTCCCGCCGCGCCCTTTTTGCAACGGGCTGTACTGCGTTTGGTGTTGCCACAATAAAGTGTTGCGACTTGAGCAGTATCGTGTTTCCCGCCACGGCGACGGTTAACGCGTGCCCTGCGGCTCGCTAAGACCGGACCCACGCTGGTGGCCGTACTCCTTCGGGATACGTGTACACCACACTGGCGCCCAACGCGGTATCAAAAGCTCTAGCTTTTGATTGCTCTTAGCGAGTCAGTTCGCCTGCGCGATTCGGGCTCGTCGCAACATGGCTGCTTCGCGGGACTTTTGTCCGCTGTCCCTTTTAGCGGATGCCGCGTTGCACACGGAGGCCATTGCCTCTATGGACGGGAACCCTTCTGCACCCGTCCGTGTCGGCACCCCCTATTGCGGTGACGACACGAGGGGCCTAGCCGCTCCCTTTGGAGATGGCGCGTCGCTTCGGAATGGGCCTCTTGCCCTACCCGAACGTTACGCACAAGCGCCTCCGACGCCCGTCCGTGTCGGCACCCCCTATTGCGGTGACGACACGAGGCGCCTAACCGCTCCCTTTGGAGATGGCGCGTCGCTTCGGAATGGGCCTCTTGCCCTACCCGAACGTTATGTCTGCTTCGTGGGGTGCCGCGTTGCACCAAGAGGCCACCGCCTCTATCGACGGGCGCCCTTCGGCGCTCGCCTGTGTCGTCACCCCTTTTTGTGGTGAATACACTCCTACGTGGTAGCTGACGCGCTATCTCGTGCCCCCTGTTGTCTGCCGAGAACCTGGATTTCGGCGCGACGGCCGCTCGCGGTGCCTTAGCACATGCAAGCGTCGGGGGCGAAACAGCAGCTTCGCCGCCATTCGGCGAGAAGGGTGAGTCCCCATGCGGACAAACCTTGGCTGCTAACCAGGTAAGCGGCGCACCGCGAAGCGGCCGAGTGGGGGAGCTTTCCGAAGGCCACGAGGCCGAGAGCGAACCCGTAACGCCGACTCACGCGGCGGTTGCTGCGGTCCTGAGTGGGCGCGATACCGGACTCCCCCATTTGGGAGAATGGGAATTGCTTTCGGCAGCGAAGAGCTACTGAAGGCTCAGCAGAGGGATCCGTTTCGAGTCTCGGAGGGACGGAGCGCCGTATACGCTGCTTGCTTTGCGGCGGGCGCCGTTAAACCGTCTTGACGAGGCGCGGAGCGCCGTTACGCTGCTTGCTTTGCGGCGGGCGCGATTAGGGGGCTGAAACAGCGTGTGTCGCTGAGTCCCCGGCGGATTCATTTTGCTGGACCATGACGGGCTCCTGCTGAAATATATAGCCACTGACGACGAGTCCATAGACCCGTTTAAGGTGGTTATGCCCAAAAGTCTGAGAGCCGCACTGTTGCGATCCTCTCACGACGAATCCATGGCCGGTCACCTGAGTGGCTCGAAAGTTTTTGCAAACTGAGCAATGTTGTGACCTGGCCCGGCACGAAGCGTGGCTTTTATCGCTATTCCGTGCCTGCCACGTCTGACAAACGGTTGAGCCAAGGGTTGGAAAGCCGCCCGGTCTTATGAACCGATTGTCAGTGAGCGTCCGTGGCGCGTACTAGCTGAAAGATCCCCTTTGGGAAAACTCAGCCGTGCCCACATCGCAGACCTGAAGCCCTTTGTCATGGTCTGACGAGCTTGCGCCAGTGCCCTGCGGCACTTCGCGCAAGCAACGGGCACACCCGGAGCGGCGGACCGCATTCGGACCCCGCACCGGTATAATCTGAGGAAGCGGTCACCTTTGTGATTTCGCGCCGGACGGCGGACTTCTCCGCAACCGAAGGCCCTCAGTTTACTGTCTAGCCTCAGTATAGGTTAGCTTCTCTACGGCCTTTTCTCGTAAAGAAGTTGACCCCGCCATGTCTGCTGCCAGTGTTTCTTTTTTTTTCAAGTGTTCATGTGTATTTTGTGTTTCTTTTGTCTAATATTAAGTGTTATCTGTGTTTTATGTTTTTTCGCCAGATGTTGAGTGTCGTTTCGCTCTGTTTTTACTTTTTTTTCCGTGTTCGTTTCGTCTACCGCGAAGGGAGCTAGCTGTGTGTGACCTTGCGTGTCGGTGCTTGCCGGGAGAGAGAGAGAGACGAAGGACGCTTTGCGCCTACGCTCGCGCAGCTGTCGGCGGTGTGTGTGCGTGTGAGTGCGTGACGCTTCGGTGCGAGCCCGCGAGGAGTGCGTCATAGCTTCCCCCCATCGATGCGGACGCTGGAGGTGCTGGTGGGTCATTGACCCACTGACGTCAGACCATCTGGCTGTGCTCTGCTCTCGGCCGTCGTCGAAGAAGCCCCGCTGCCTTTACCACCATGGCTCCTGCGCGAGGCCAGCTGAAAGCAGCTATATGCTGCCGGCCAACGCCATTCGCAGCCAATTTGGGTCGGCCTCCCTGAGCACTGGAGAGGCCCGGCTTCGCGCAACGTTCCAGCTTCATCATCGAGCCAGAAATGCGGGGCCTCCGAAGCACAGCCGAGGCAGCGTTCGTCGGACTCGCTGCTTAACAAGACCAGCAACGAGCCATCAGTGAGCCCCCTCCCGTACCTCTGACCTCGCACTCGGGGCATCGCACCCAGCGGACACTGTCACGCCTTTACCGCCCCTCCGCGCACTGGACGCTATCCCCCTTCAGCACCACGAACACTAGTGCCACGTTGCTGTGCTCCCTTCCGCAGTTATTTGTATAGTGTCATGTGTTTACTTTGTTATTTATGTTTTGTTTCTCATTTGTGATCTTTTTTTTAGCAGCAGTAACAGGGCTGGACTGAGGTTAGCTGTCGCTCATAGCAGTGTCATTTTAACTGCATGGGTGACGTCCGGTTGCCTTTTGCAGACCGGTAAAGGGCAAATTTAGGAGAGGGGGATGTGGGAATTGAGGCTGGCCCGCTGCCTTTGCGCGGGCTTTGCCGCCTCTTTTCTCATGTCCCGACATGCCTACCCTCCTTTGCTGTCTGCCGCGCTGGGAAGGGCGGAGTGACGTTTAACTCCCTCACCCGGTAGCGGATGTTGACTGTGGCGCCGCGCGGGGAGCCTCCCGAGAGGTTTTCGCGCGCTGCGTCGGGAGCGGTGAGTACAGTCCGGGACTTCAAACGGTGAGCCACGCATTCTTTTCCGTCCGTCGAGTCCCGTCGCTCGGGGCTCGTCGGACTTCGCTGACGGCGCCTCGCGCCCGATGCGAACGCTCACCTTTTGTTGCCCTGCTGCGTACTCACGGCCGAAGGGCAGTACGGTGTCCTAGTGCGTGGCCTAGCTACGCCGACCCGTCTCCCTTCGAAGCCAATGCGAGCGCCTTTGCCCTCGCTCGAGCAACCGGGCCCCCTTTGTCCCGGTGTCTCCGTGGATTACCTTTACCGCGGAGACGTGCTCGTGGCACCCTGTGTAGTACTTTGTGCCCGTGGCGTGGATAAGCCTATTTGCTTTCCCGCCGCGCCCTTTTTGCAACGGGCTGTACTGCGTTTGGTGTTGCCACAATAAAGTGTTGCGACTTGAGCAGTATCGTGTTTCCCGCCACGGCGACGGTTAACGCGTGCCCTGCGGCTCGCTAAGACCGGACCCACGCTGGTGGCCGTACTCCTTCGGGATACGTGTACACCACATCCTTCATTGGCACCCTCACACCACACCGTGCTGCCGTCAGTGTAGAGAGCATGATTAACGTAGTATACTTTAGAGAGATGAGTGGAGAAGGTGCACATGGCGACGTTGAAGAGAAGCGGCGAGATTACAGACAACTGAGAAGTACCCCTCGCCCCCCAGCACGAAGGAATCAGACGTAACCCCGCCAACCTTGAGAGTGGCGTGTCTGCTTCGAAGGAATGAAGTGACGAACCTGTGAAACTAGCACCCAAGCTCCATGTTTAAAATGGAATTAAGGACGTGCCTATGCAAAATGTTATCGAAGGCCTTTTAAGATCCAGCGCCAGTATACCCCGGATGTCTCTGGTGTTGCTATCGATGATCTGGCGATTAATGAGCTTCACGATGTCCTGAATAGACAGGCATGAATGAAAGCCCATCATGTTGTAGAGGAAAAGTTCGAATTCCTCTATATATTTAGATATCCAGTTGTGAATGACGTGAAATGAAATGGAAAAAATTGTGACGTGCTCCGCGACTTTTCCTCCCGAAGAAGTAAGCGATATCAGCCGCAGGTTGTTTAGACTAAGGGTTCGACCTGGCTTGGGTACGAGAATTACTGATGCTACCTTCCAGTCGGCCGAGATGTCATCTGTTTCCCGCATGCGATTGATCTTGTCTGTCAAGGTGGCGACGAACTTTTCGTCTAGATTGCAGAGCAGCCTGTTCAAAATACTGTCCAGTCCCGGGGCCGAGCAGTTGTTAAAATGGAGAAGCGCTTCCCACACCTCGCTTTTTAAGAAAAGAGCGTCGAGGTCCTCCCTCAGGAGGCCTATGTATCGTGCGTAGTCCACGTCACTTCAGGGACCCAGGAACAGGTACTCGGCTCTTATAGAGAAAAAAAGTCTTAGTGTTGACGCAGTGAATGATACTCTGACGAGTATCATTACGGAATGTACAGTGAAAGTTGGAGGTACACTACTTGGACAAGACACTGGCAAGCTGTCCCAGGAAACGAAGAATCTCATTAAGAAGCCTCAAAGCATGAAAGCCTCAAGTACAACAGACAAAATACAGTTAATACTTAGACAGGACACTGGCAAGCTGTCCCAGGAAATGAAGAGTCTCATTAAGAAGTCTCAAAGCATAAAAGCTTAAGTACAACAGACAAAATAGAGTTGGTAAAGCTTTCGAAGTTGATTAATAAGCATAAGACATCCGATGTAAGATGGTATAACATAGAGAGAATTGAACACGCTCTGAAGAACGGAGGAAGCATCAAAGCAGTGAAGAGAAAACTTGGGATAGGCAAAAAGCAGATATATGCACTAAGGGACAAAGAAGACAAAATAACTACCAATATGGATAGGATAGTAAAAATAGCGGAGGAGTTTTACAGAGATCCGTACAATAGCCAGAACAACCATGACTTTAATATAAGAACTAGCAGTAACCCAGATGACACCCCATCAATAATTATAGAAGAAGTCAGAAAAGCCTTGGAGAGCATGCAAAGAGCCAAAGCTGCTGGTGAGGATCAGGTAACATCAAATCTGCTAAAAGATGGAGGACAGATTGTGTTAGAAAAACTAGAGACCCTCTTTACGAGGTGTCTCCTGACGGGAAGACTACCAGAGTCTTGGAAGAATGCTAACATCATTTTAATACATAAGAAAAAAGATGACAAGGACTTGAAGAATTACAGGCCCATCAGCTTGCTCTCTGTAGTATACAAACTATTTACAAAGGTAATTGCTAACAGAATTAAGGCAACATTAGAATTCAATCAACCAACAAAACAAGCGGGATTTCGAACAGGCTACTCAACAATCGACCACATTCATACTATCAACCAGGTAATAGAAATATGCTCAGAATATAGCCAATCACTATACATATATAGCCTTTATAGGTTAGGCAAAGGCGTTTGATTCAGTAGAAATAGCAACAGTAATGCAGACACTGCGGAATCAGGGCGTCGACGAAGCATATATAAACATCCTGGAAGAAACCTACAGGGGATCAACTGCTACCATAGTGCTTCATAAATAAAGCAACAGAATACTAATCAAGAAGGGTGTAAGGCAGGGGGATATAATCTCCCCAATGCTATTTACCGCGTACTTACAGGAGGTTTTTAGAGACCTATAAATGGGAACAGTTAAGCATAAGAGTTAATGAAGAGTACCTTAGTGACTGCGCTTCGCCGATGACATTGCATTGCTGAGTAACTCAGGGGACAAATTGCAACTCATGATTACAGAGTTAGACAAGTTGAGCAGAAGAGTAGGTCTTAAAATCAATCTGCAGAAAACGAAAGCGTTCGGCACGAGCGCAAGGCACCGTTGGCGAATTCCAAGCGAGCCCCCAAACAAAGGGAGCCGACGGACGTAAAAAAAATGCGTGCTTACCCATGCCATCCCGGAGAAGTTTTCTCTCACTCCCAACGCGCGCGAAACATCTCGAGAGATTTTGTGCACAGCGCCACAGTCGACACCTCCACCGCAAGAGAGGGGCAAGACGTCACTCCTGCTCCCCCAGCGCGGCAGACCAAGAAGGAGAGGAGAGTCGTGTCTACGACCACAAGTGGGGCGCCCGCCACCATCCGAGCGACATTCGCCATGAGAGACACAAAGCGGTGTCTATGGCCCCTGGGGGAACTGTATAACCACCAAGTACATAAGCGTGCGCAGGGTTCCTCTTCAGGAGGGGGGCAAAGCTATGTCGCAGTGGCCCCCTCCCTATCATTTCTGTGTATAGAGCTGACTTTGCGCTCCCCTCCTTATTATGTCAATGTATGTGGCTGACTTTTTCCTCCCCCACCTTCCCGTGTCCCACTAGCGTGCACGCCTACGACTAAGTACCAATTTGCATTTCGTTACGTGCACCATCGCCACTAAAGATGAAATAAATACAGCGCCACAGCAAATATTGCCTAAAGTACCCACCACAAAGCAATCTTTTTCCTTTTTGCAATGTTCAGAAATGATTGGCATTCTCACCAACTGTCCAATATCACGCGGTGGTGATATCAAAGGGCATTTCCAAACTACTGCAGAGTCCAAGATATGCAGCCAACGCAGCAACTGGCACAGCAACGAAATGGAAATAATTGGCTGTTCGCGATAATGTGTACCACGATATGCTACTGATTGGAAACTGACACAGCTTTTTCGAGATGTGTTTTAGTTGCAGGGAGGCGATCGTTTACTGGCCAGTTGCGAACAGCGCGTTGTTTACTCGGTGTACACACTTCGCTTCAGACCGTGTACAGATGTGGCAAGAAGCCCGTTGCATTTACGCATCGATGCAAGCCTTCTGCAAGCGATGCTTTAGCGGTCCTGGCCGTGGATGAAAGCGTGTTTGGGCTGTCGCTTCATGAAAAGGTGTGCTACCATGAGCATTTCTGTGCCCGCGATCCACAATGCTGAGCCCGCAACAGCGAACTGCTTTCGTTTTTGCAAAGCGCTGCACACTTTGCAAAACACGGTCCCGCACAACCACTGAAGCGGCACCGATCGGCGCCTCAGCACTCTCAGGCAGTCGCCAAGTATTAAAAGCGTGCAGTAGGTGAAAAGTGACGCTCCACAACACACGTATAGGCTTTTTATCGGCGATAAGACATACTGGCGCGCTTTTCGGTAGTCGCCACATTGCCTGCGTTCTTTGTCAATGGTTACCACTAAAGGCACCGCCACAATTGCGCATAAGTCGGAATAATTGATCGGCCAATTTGGTGCTTTTGCAGCAGCACAAGTGTACAAGATAGTGACCATCACATAATATCCGCTCCAAATATTGCGTGCTGTTGACATTAATTTCGGTTCTAAAACCAGCTTGCGGCGCAGCAATGGCACAAATTATAGAAAAAAGACCTTTTTGGAGCAGTATGGCACAGCAACTTCCCATTGGTACGTTTGACCCAGACTCACCAATGTTTGCCATAACCGGACTCACTCGGACTCAGACTCGCTAAAATTTTCCTCGAACGAAGTCACTCGGACTGTCGCCATCATCCTAGGAGCGCTAGCTAGCAAAGGATTGGAATGAGGAGACCGTGATAGCACAACAAACACACCTTATTTGACAAAATGGCAAACAACAATCCAACACTATATTTACTCGAAAATGCACATTCACACAATAGTCTGCGATAAACCTAAACGAAAGCTATAAATATGCCGTGTTAGAGTCTAACGCGGCTACTCTCCTACTGTCATCGGTGTATCGAATGTACATCTTACTGTTCATGTTTTCCGCGCATAACGATGGCTGTTTATCACATCGCAGAAGTATTGGGAGACCTTTCAAGGTTGTCTTTGTCTATCCACATACGAGATGCTTGTCTCTCTTGCTCGTACTTCAGTCGCTGTCATGTTCGTAGTGGAACTTGATAAGTTAGGTCTAGCTGTATGAGCCAACCACTGACCTGGCACTCCAGGGATTGCAGAGTGGAGGACTCTTATCCTGTCAAGAAGAGCAAGGGCTGTTGATGCGTTAGCAACTGCTACGGTGAGGCTGCTGCGAAACCGGGGAGCTTCGCTGGTCACCGACCACTTCCCGAGTCTATGTGGGCTGCTTTCAGATTCAAGTGCCCATTGCTTAATGCAAGTGCGACGCTGACTTCTTTCACCCTTTTCCTTTGGCCCTCCACCAAACTATGTCATTTCTTCTCCAAAGTTTTTCCATTACGGCTGGGCCGCTTGCAGCGCCCTTCGCCGAATAATCAAGTGCATGAACATGGCAGGTGCACATGCCATCGGGTACTTCTTCTGTGGTTCCGCACACCATCGCCACGTGCCTTCTTTGCTCATGACACATATATTCGTCAACCTGGCACTAAGCCTCACCGAAATTTTCCTCAAGTCGACTCACTCAGACTCACCTAAGTATACCTGAGCCAGACTCACTCGCGCTCAGACTCACCAAAATTTTTCACGAACTGACTCGCACATTTATCCTGGTCTGAGTCAGTTGACTCACAAATGACTTTGCCAGCCTATGTTGTATGTATGTATGTATGTAGGTGCCTATATACATACACACAGTAAAGCTTGTTTGGCTCACGATTCGTGAGGTGTGCCAGTTTTGCATTCATAATGTCGCAAAGGCAGTATCAGTGATTTATTTCTTTTTCTTAGCTTCATATCAACATGAAAATGAGCTGATCCCTCACTGATATCTACAGGAAAGCTTTTGCTGGTCTGTTTCAGGCACCTCACTTGTGTTTCCCGCAAATATGCCCTTTCTCTTTTTTTTCCACACGCATGCACACACACACAAACAAACACACACACACACACACACACACACACACACACACACACACACACACACACACACACACACACACACACACACACACACACACGCATGTGTGTGTTGGCATTATAGCGAGTGTAAGAACTGACGATGGTATTTCAATGCCTGATTCAACTTAAGCTAGCATTTGGCACCAAATTGCACGCTAAATAAAGAACATACGATACATATGCAGTAGCTGCTCATCCTATCAGAATTTTTTTGTTCGACATCCACCTGCCACATTCATCAGTGCAGCATTCCTCATAACAGTACCCACTCATCTGGATATACGGGACTGCAGGTAACTGCCAACAAAGCTTGCTTATCATAGGAAGAATACACAGAATAAGCCAACCTGTTGAAATCCTCGTTCCTTCAGCCTTCCCTGCAAAGCCTTTTCCAGGACCTTTGGTGAATGGGCCACCAGGTGCATGGCCTCTGGCAGTGAGTGGACTGACACAGACCTGGTGGAAAGACACACTCTTGTGAATGACATGCAGAGACAGTGCGTCACTAAAGACGCATAGCATCACTGTTGTGTGTGGACTAATTTCTCTCACTGGGAGTCCTCACAACATGGTTTTTTCCCCAAAAGCGCAAAGAATACTGTGGGGGAACTCACGCAAAGTCTTCTAGCACAGAGTTGTCAACAAGTGGCAGAGTGAGCAGCGTGTTTTCAGAGTGCCAGCGAGCTTGGATGATCATCTGGAGCAGCACAATGCCAGACAGTGCAGGAGCCAGCCATCCTTGGTTGGCTACTATGTCAATAATGGCCTGCACATGTGAATAGACCTATGAGGCTCTCTGGAATAAGAAATGATTGCACTACTTGTTACGTAATTTAACAAGTTGAACAATTCTATTAGGCAACTGGTGGTTTTTTTGGTGGTCAAATGATGTGTCTCTTGTGATGTTTTTATTCAGCTAGTTGAAATGCAACCCAGATATTGAGCAGTACGCACAAAAAACTTCATAGAATCCAGGCGTCCCACCATATTAATACCTATCACCCAACCCCTTGCTGAAAGATGTGGGCACAAAGAGGCCTAATAAGCCTGCAGTGTGAACCTGCATGCTCCTAACTATTTCAAAAGTGACAGCAGCCACGCGGTGTGAGCGAATCTTGACTGCTACTTCTAAAAAAAAATCCAACCTAATGTCCATTTTACTTCTGATAAAATGAGTGAAAATCACCCGAGTGTTAGAATTTGGAACTGAAAAACGAAACCACACTTTCAACAGCCTACCGTTGAAGGAGTAGGCAATGTGCACAGAGACATAGAGTTGTATCGAAATTGCAACAATTGGCACAGTTGGACCACCACCGAAATTCGTTTTGACAGTACTGCACTTGTGGGATGAAGTAGATTGTCGAGGAATGCAGGACCCGACCTGCAGGATGCGGATGGCTTGGTCCAGGACCGACTTGAGGTCGGTGATGTAGTCCGAGCTCGGCAGCTGCAACCGTGAGAAATGTGCCTGGAAAAGTAGGTGTGCCTTGGTGTGTGGGCTGTCCAGGGAGTCTACCGGTATCGGGCAAGCCTTGGCAAGATCCCTGAAAAGACGAGAAAACATTCAGCCAGAGTGATGTGCTGACACAGCCGCAAAACAAAGGTTTTTTTCGAAGAAGTGCATTTAACATTCTCTTACACAAGCAGCCACAAACGTATGTTAATATAAAAAAAGATGTTAAAATTGGCCACATTGGTGTGGAATAGTGTGCTTCAATATAATAACATTCTCAACAACAACAATGTAATGCTTATTGTCCCCCCCTCTCTCACACCCAACAACAAACAGGAGGTGAGGGCAAAAACAGGCTGGGAGAAAAAGAATAAAAGAATGGCAGGAGAGGAGTCGAGGCAAATATTACAAAGCCAAACATACTTGAACATTGGGACTAACTGTGCAGCCGCGCTTCGCTGAAAAGGAAAAGGAAAGTCTGTGTGCTTACAATTGGGAAAAAGCTTTAAATGATCAAAAATCCTCACTGCCTCATAATCACAATGAACAAATTTCTGCTTCTTTTAAACTGAAATCCCATGAACTGCAAGTTTTGAGCGGTCATTCTTTTTGCCCAGGCACTAATTTCAAAACTTGCAATGCTCTCGTGCATTGCATTTGCAGATGTTGAGCGTCGAAAGTAGTTACTTTTCTGTAAAGCGACTGTAGTGGATGTTTACAAAGCCAGAATTTCATTGCTGCCCCAGATGCAAACATGGCTATAGCAACGATCACATTCCTTCTCGTGCACAGTTGCACCTCTAACAGCATGTGCTGGCACCGTACGAAACTTAGGGCAGGAGTCTTGTTACCAGAAAAGCATTCAAGGTGTGTGGTCGCACTCGGCGGTTTGTTGACAACCTAGGATCGACGCCATATTATCTTCATGTGCAGTGAGCATGTTGCGTCCCATCCACATAGCTGGTATGCAGCCCGAACCCTTGACCCCAAGATTAAGAGGCCATGTAGTCAAGATATGGTGTGCTTTTTTTTTTCTAAAGCGCCCCATGTAGACATCGAAACTGGGCTAAACTTCAAGAAAGAGTAACGCCTCTCTAGAAATACTTGTAAATCAAATTTGACAATCCCTTACAGTAACATGAACTGAATCGAATTACAAAAGTGAGCCAAGTCTCGCCCCCATTTGAATTAAACTGAGTCAGATCCATCAAACTGATGCTCCATCACCAATAGTGACTAATGCAATTAACACAGACTTATACAATTTGTTTCTTTGTGTTCTAGTTGCTTGCCTATTTATTATGCTTTCATTCCACAATTAGCTTTTTCTTGAAGAAATACAAAGTAGCAGGGCAAAACTCAAATAAAAAGGCTGACTTCTTTACTTCTTGCTGCCTGTTGGCTGTTGGTGTTTCTTTTCAAGTTTTGTACTTAAGAACCATGTTCTTCTTTTGCTCCAAGACGATACGTTTGAAATAGGAGACAATTAAAATGAACATATTGGAAATCAATCGATTCCTTGAACAAGAAATGATCTGAAACGGCGTGGCATAAAACAAGGTAAAAAGAGCTTCTACAAGACCTCCTACTGACTCCAAAAACAATAAGATGCTGCTGACAGTTGAGTACAGTATGAATAGCCATTATGCAAAAGCAACAGAGGATAAGTAAGAGGCCCGGTGACGGGGGCTGCTGCACCGGCATAGCCTCAGAGATCTGCTCCTGGACCACATGTCGGAGCATGGGAGCCAATGATAGTGGGTGTCGCAGTGGCGGTTGCTGCGTGTGGGAATCAAGAGCGCCCTCCTACCTGGCGCCTCGTTCCCCAGCTGCCGCGCACACGCCGACAGCGTAGCCCGGGCGCGCATAAGCACCGGCATCTGCCAAGATGGCTGCCAGGACGCCTCTTGGTCTGGGCGAGTCGACCGTCGGCTCCTTCCTACGCTGGCATGTCTGGGCACGCTACGCTGGCGCGCTGCGCGGGCCTACGTCACAACGCAGCGCCATTTCCCTTTGGGCGCGCGTGACATCCTCCTCTCCTACGAGCTCGTCGCGGCAGATGCTCTCAGGCCTCCACGACAGGTTGACGCACTGCTTAGCAGGCGGCTTCTCATTCGTGAGTTCGACTTCGGCCCTTGTGCGGGAGTCGTCGCGCCCTAGGCAAGCGTACTTTCTCGGTCTTGCGGAGTTCCCTATACGGCTTGCAAGCCCGTGAATGTCGCACTGTGCTGCATCTTGGGTTAATAAACCCGTTGTTGTTGTTATCCTGCCGCGCGCGTGGTTTCTGCGCCGTGCCGGAGAAAATGAGGAACCCGGCCGCAGCGTCGTCGCACGCAGCGGCAGTAGAGGATGTCGCATCCCTACACGGTTGCGCTTAGTAGGTAAGCCTAGTTCAAACCTATCTCCATATAACTGGTGCCCAACTTGGTTTCGGCATAGCTTCAGAGCAGACTCCTTCGAGGCGCTCGTTCCTGTTCGATCCTGTGGCGACGGACTTGATCTCGATCGAGGCGGACGGCTGCAACAGCACGGGGTACGGCCCTCTCAGCAACTCTCTGCTTTCGTTCACCGGGAGAGATCCCTTTTTCGGGGCCCCCTACGGTGATGCGAGTCGCTTGAACGAGGACCACAGTCCTAGCCAAGCCAGTAACGGGCTGTATCAGCTGTTCGAAACTCACGCGCTTACGGGCCCGTCCCCGGCGCTGTCTCCGCCCGCTGGTCTTTCCCCGTCAGCAGCACGGTTGACAGCTCAAATCGCCGCACCCAGTCCTTCCTACCGGGGGCACTCAGGTGTTGGGGGGAACGCGCTTAATGACCTGTCGTGATCACGAGCGCAAAGGGTTCACGATGTCGTTTGCGAGCTTAACCAACAACGTCGCCGCGTTCACCGACGTTCGCTGGCCTGAGACTCGCGTGGGCGACACTTTCGACGGACGTGGGCTACCGTGCTCCGCTGTCGACCTGTTTGCCAGTCGCGTGAGGCCTCAAGCACCAGTCGGAGCGCAAACCCTACCCTCCTCCATGCCGTGTATTGGCCCTTTTCAGTCGGACGCGCATGTTGGGGAACAGGCACGCGCACCTGTTACGGCCGCGCCCGTGTCGGAGCAGTCACTGCTGCACGCAACTGCGGCGCAGCTCCTAAACGTTCTGTTGGAAGTGGTACGCTTGCAGCCTTGTGCTTCAAAGGGAGACCCTGAGTCCCCTCAGCCAAGCGTTCCGAGTAGCTTAAGGGTACCCTGTCTGAGTACAGCGGTAATTCGGACCGCACCAGTGCCACAGAGTACCTCGAGGCGCTGCACCGCTATCAGCAGGCTAGCCGCGACAGCGTTATGCTAGGCTCTGTTTTGCCCGTGTCGCTGACAGCCCAAGCGGCGAGGTGGTACTGGCTCGTCGGCCACCAAGCTCGCTCAATAAAGGAGTTTAGGGCGCTCTTCCGTAGCGAATTCCTTCCTCCTGAATACGAGCGCCGCATGCGTCGCGAGTTAGAGCTTCGCACACAGCATCTTGACGAATCTCTTCTTAAGTACATTCGGGCTTTGCAGGAGCTCTACCTCCTTGCCGATCCTACGGCATCAGACACCGAGAAGGTGGAGCGAGTCATATGTCGGGCTCATCCAACCTTCGCCGCTTACCTTCGAAGCGCCCGTTATCGTGACCTAAACGAGCTGGCATCCGATGCGAAGCATATTCAGGGCGACATAAGGGCGACGCGAGCCTATCGCCTGCCGCCACCGCCGTCCGCGTCTCTCGAGCCTCATTGCGCGTGGGCTGGTGGTTACTCGTCACACTGGGGTTCCCCAAACCATAAGGCGGCCTCTGCCGTGAGAGATCGAGATGCGCTCGATGTGTCGGACCGCGCTCTGGACCCGTACTCGTACGCCCAGGCGGCCACCGTTGCCTGGCAACGTGAACAAGAACGGAAACCCTGTGCTCGAGGAGATATCCGATCGCGGAGCGCCGCTGCGGCTAGTGAACGGACACTTCGTAGCTCTAAATCATCGCCAAACCCTCCCCTCCCCCCCTTCCTGTTGGAGGAAAAGGCGCGGTCTGCTTTCGTTGCCGTGACCATGGTCACACCCCGCGAGAGTGCAACGAGCCCGAACCGACACAAGGGCCTGCTCGCCCGTCGGGAAACGAGGTGAGCCGTCGGTGAGCTATCCCTTGCCGGCGGCTGCAGCAGTAAGAGAGCACGAGAGTATAACACAACCTCTGGCACCGATTGCGTGTCGCGCTGGACATGACATTCCAGCCACGCCGGCGCCGTTCATCGTCCTTACGATCGCTGGTCGAGAGTTTGCGGCGATGCTGGATAGCGGGGCTTCTATCTCGCTGTTCGGCGAAGAGGTTAGGGCTCACTTGCGCGACCGCTCTGTCCGCATTCGAGCTTACGACACTGCCTTCCACCTCACCAGCAGTACTGCCACCTCGTGCGGCGCTGCGCGGTTGGTTGTGCGTTGGGGGAATCGCGCACGCCGACAGCGCTTTGTGCATCTCCCTAGTCTTTCTGTGCCTGTGATTCTCGGTCGCGACTTTCTCGCGCGCAAAGGTATTGTGATTGACGTCGCAAGCGGAGGCTACAGGCCCCCTACGGCCTTTCGCTGCACCTCCCGTGGTCTCGGCTGCCAGTAAATCGCCGGACGCCACGAGGAGAAATGAGGAAAGGAGACCAAGCACTGCCCCCGCGGCCCGCGTCTCCCCCTCCGACGCCAAGACTGGTCCTTTGGCTGGCGCAGCGGAAAACGGTCCGTGCGTACAGCTTTCCCTTGAGCATAATGCTGCCGCGGTGAACGAGGTTATGCGAGTGACCCCCCCCGCTAAGCAGCAACTCGAATGGCTTACTGCCGCCTTTGCCAGACAGCTTGTCGAAACGCGAGAAAGCATGCCTGTCGTCGCTGTTGACATGTTTCAGCGACACGTTCACGGAACGCCCGGGTTGCACCTCTCTGGTGAGGCACCGGATTGACACAGGCGACGCACAACCGTGAAAATGCAATCCTCCCCCCGTTAGTGCGGCAAAGAGGAAAGCAATTGACAAGGCACTGGATGAGTTGATTGAGACCGGAGTTGTCCAACACTCAAACAGTCCTTGGGATTCTACGGAGGTAATGGTCCCCAAAAGAGACGGCTCTCACCAGCTCTGTGTTGACTACCGCCGGCTGAATGAGCTCACGAGGAAGGATGCTTTTCCTATGCCTAGCGTTGACTCGATCGTGGCTGCTCTAGGCGGTGCTTGCTACTTTAGCACCTTGGATGCTAGCCACAGTTACTTACAGGTTCAGATGGACCAAGCTGACGCGGAGAAAACTGCGTTCATCTCTCGCAGAAGTTTGTACGAGTTTACCCGCATGCCGTTTGGTTGTTCTGGAGCTGCAGCTACGTTCCAGAGATTGATAGACCGCGTTCTAGGGGACGCTAAATGGCAACACGCCATGGCGTACCTCGACGACATTGTCATCTCTCGAACGTTCGAGGAACAGCTTCACTACCTAGAGGATGTCCTCGGGAGGTTGCGTGCCGCCGGGTTGACTTTGAACCCGAAGAAAGCTCTAATAGCTGAGACTCACATCTCACTATTAGGCTTTACCATTCAGAGCGGTCGTAATCTGCCGTGCGAGGAGAAGGTACGTGCCATTTTAGAGTACCCGACGCCGGCAGACATTCAGGGCCTGAGGCGCTTTTTGGGCATGGTGAACTACTATCGACAGTTCATCCTAAACTGTGCGGCCCTCCAAGCGTCCTTGACTGCACTCTTGAAAAAGTCGGCACGATGGAGCTGGGGGCCAGAACAAGAGCGAGCCTTCACGGTGCTTTCCGAATCTCTAGTGGCCATAGCCGAGTTAAAGCTACCCGACCTGAACAGGGAGTCCGTTGTCCAAGCGGACGCGAGCGACCTGGGTCTCGGCGCGGTACTCCTTCAGGAGCCGACGGCCTCCTCTGGCCAGTCGCCTTTGCGAGCCGGTCACTTAACGCCGCCGAGCGTAACTATAGCGTCACAAAAAGGGAATGTCTCGCTATAGTTTTTGCTCTCCGGATGTTCAACTGCTATGTCGACGGCGTGCCATTCGTGGTGGAAACGAACCACAAGGCACTCACCTGGCGTAAGCGCTTGCGTGAGCCCTCGGGCCGCCTCGCACGCTGGGTGTTGACCTTGCAGCGGTACAACTTTGTTGTGCGCTACCGGAAAGGGAGTTCGAATGTTGTGGCTGACGCTTTGTCACGTGCCCCCGTTTCGGCATCCGACACTTGTGTCCGCCACTCCCGAGAGCAATTGCATCAAGTAGACCCCAGGCCCTCTGGCTCCAAAGGGTCGAAAGGCGCGAAGCTCGATGGCGAAGTGATTTTCGAGTCGACAGCCTTGGGTGAGGACGCATATTTGGTACACCCTGTCATGTCCACCGGTATCGTCTTTAGCAGAGAAGAGCTGCTCAAGGCACAGCAGGACGATCCGTTTTTTTCAACACATTGTTGACGAGCTCGAAGAGCTGAGCACCCAAGCGGAGCAAGGCGGTCAAGCCGCCGGGCACGAACAGACAGCTGGTATTGCTGTCGGCGCAGAGTGCCGTTCGCAGGCTGGTATTGCAGCGGGCACGTTGGACTCGTACCTGCTTGATGCCGACGGCATTCTCCTGCGCTACGTCCCATCTGAAGAAGCTCCTCAGGAGTCTTTCAAGGTGGTGAATCCCCGCAGTCTAAGGAAAGCCACCCACGACTCGCGGTTGGCCGGACACGTGAGTGGCCTTAAGACTTTTCAAAAGTTGTGCCGCTCCGCTACCTGGCCTAGCATGAAGCGCGACGCCCTTCACTACGCCCGCTCTTGCCGCGTGAGCCAATGCATGAAGCCTCGCGGGGGCAAGCCTCCCGGGCTCATGCAGCCGATCGACAGCCAACAACCTTGGAAAGTCGCGGCCTGTGACATTGTGGGACCTTTCCCAAGAAGCCGGAGAGGCCATGTTTTTCTCCTGGCTGTCACAGATCACTTCACGAAGTGGGTCGAACTGTTTCCTCTTAGGAAGTTAACGGCACGTGTAATCTGGGACAAGTTGACCGAGGTCTTTACCCACTTTGGCTTTCCGGCGGAGTTGATCACAGACAATGCGTCCTATTTCACGGCCAAGGTATTTGTGGATGCGTGTGTTGCCTTTGGCATTAAGCACCATAAAACAACCACGTATCACCCACAGGCCAACCCGACCGAGCGGATCAACCGGAACCTCAAGCCCTTGCTGACAGCCTTTGCGCAGCAACACAGCGATTGGGATGCCTGTCTCAACGAGATAGGCTTCTTCTTGCGGTTTACGGTCAATCGCTCGACAGGGTACACGCCCGCCTTCTTCAACTTTGGGAGAGAGTTGCCTAACCCCATGGACCGCGTCCTATGGGGCGGTGGCGGGGCAAGCGCCGTGAAGGTTAGCCCATCTGGCTATGCGGCAGAACTGCACTCACGAATGGACGCGGCCCTCGACCTGGCGCATTCCAACCCGGCAAAAGCGCGAGCTCGTCAGAAGACTCAATACGACCGGTCGCATCGGGATGTCTGTTACGATGTCGGCGATCTCGTCCTCAGGCGCAATCACGTCTTGAGTGACGCCGCCAAAGGCATCTCGGCCTCTCTTTCGGCCAAGTGGTTGGGCCCATGCCGAGTGCACACCAAAGTGTCGCCCCTGGTATACAAGCTGGCTGACTCCCAAGGGAGACGTCCAGTCGGCGGTTCAGTTAACGTCTCCGACCTCAAACCTTTCGTTGCCCGCAGCAACGACTTCGGGGAGGGGGAGGAGGTCACCGAACCGCAGGAAAACCCGGATAAGACTGGTCCAAACCACGCCACCGGTACGACCTGCGAAAAAGCACTTAGACTGATTTTTGCCTCCAGCATGTAGCGGGACGTTATCCCCTCCATGTAAGGGAGCAGAGATTTATAGCTGCTGTGGGAGAGCCCATCCAGCAGCAACAGTAACGGCTACCTGACAAGCTTTCTCCCTGGGAACACCATTACACGCGCTGCGCGTGGAATATCAGCCCAGTTCCCAGCGCTCCTGGCTGCTCGAGAGAGAAAATCCTTTTCCCCGGTCGCTCCTTCTCTCACTGGGTATCTTCCGCGCAGTCAGCAGGAGAAGGGAAGGGTGTGCCCTATTGGCTCACGCAACCTTCAATCCGACGGAGTAGGCTCTCTTTATTGGGCCAGCCTGTCGCGCCTCCAGGGCCGCACCTTCAGTTGCGTTTCGGCTTTTCACCGACACCCCAGCTTTCGTTAAGTCCTCCTCGATGATCCGTTCTTCCATGAAAAAGCCAAAGAGACCAGCTGCGCGCTCGGTCGTTTCACAGGCACCGGCCGCGTCCATGCCGCCTCTGTCGAATGTTCCCCAGGCCCCGGCTAACAAGACACCGCCTCGTCGTGAAGTCGCTACGTGGACGTTCCAACATGGCACTGAGGCCCCAGTCGCCTTCGTGTCGACTCGTCGCTGGTCCAAGCAAAGCAAAGTCTGGGTGGGGTTAGACCCCGAGTCCGTCTCGCGTCCTTTCCGCGGACGCACCCTTTCGGACCTGCTCGACGCTTCCAGAGGTGCCTCGATGCCGCCTGTTCCTGAGGCGCCCTACTGCGACGCTTGTGGTGTCCTGCTGGTGCATGAGGCTACCCACTTCCGTTTGCGGGTTCACCCGAGCGAAGTCTGGCGGTGCCCCTGCGGTCCTGTCTGCTCCGGCGGTGCCGCCTGGCCCGGGCCTTCAACCTGCCCTGTTGACCGACTCTGTTCAGGCGGTCGTGGCGGCGCTCGTCACGGACTCTTCATTCAAGTCGGCCATCGCTGCTGCGGTGTCTGCCGCCCTCCCGCGGCCCCAGGTTCCTGCTGAGGTGCCGCCGAATGAAGACACCGGGGCCCCTGTCGATGGACGGCACTGAGCTGGATCCCAGTTTTTTGGGTGTTCGTGGATGCTGTTACTACGGCGTTTTTAGGGCGGCCTCGGTCTTAGGAGGGGGGGATGTGGGAATCGAGAGCGCCCTCCTACCTGGCGCCTCGAGCCCCAGCTGCCGCGCGCGCTCTGACAGCGTAGCCCGGGCATAAGCACCGGCATTCACCAAGATGGCTGCCAGGACGTCTCTTGGTCTGGGCGAGTCAACTGTCGGCTCCTTCCCGCGCTGGCATGTCTGGGCACGCTACGCTGGCGCGCTGCGCGGGCCTACATCACAACGCAGCACCATTTCCCTTTGGGCGCGCATAACATCCTCTTCTCCTGCGAGCTGTGTTGCGCCCGACGATTCGCTCGTCGCGACAGATGATCTCAAGCCTCCATGAGCGGTTGACGCGCTGCATAGCAGCCGGCTTCTCGTTCGTGCGTTCGACTTCGGCCATTGTGCGGGAGTCGTCGCACCTTAGGCAAGCGTACTTGCTCGGTCTTGCGGAGTTCCCTATACGGCCTGCAAGCCTGTGAGTGTCGCACTGTGCTGCATCTTGGGTTAATAAACCCGTTGTTGTTATCCTGCCTTGTGCATGCTTTCTGCGCCGTGCCGGAGAAAACGACGAACTTGGCCGCAGCGTCGTCGCACGCAGCGGCAGTGGAGGACGTCGCATCCCAACATGATTGCGCTTAGTAGGTAAGCCTAGTGCAAACCTATCTCCACATGCGAGAGCTCCTGGCATTGAACAAGAGGCAGTAGAGAAAGCTGCAGTGCCACTTTCTCTCGCACGAAGTCTTTCAATTATGCGAGACGGTTTGTCTGGTCACTCATGACATCCAGTGCGGTCACTGGTTGGATTGTCTGGAATAAGCGCCACGTCTGAGCTCGTTGCCTCCGCAATTTATCATAGCTCTGACACAAAGTCACTATTTCGGCCACACTGCTAGGAGACTTCGCGAGAAGCATCTGAAAAACGTCATCGTCGGCGCCCTTCATAATGTGCTGTATCTTTGCACTCTCATGATGATATGTGGGGTTTAACGTCCCAAAACCACCTTATGATTTTGAGAGACGCCGTAGTGGAGGGCTCCAGAAATTTCGACCACATGGGGTTCTTTAACGTGCACCCAAATCTGAGCACACGGGCCTATAACATTTCCGCCTCCATCGGAAATGCAGCCGCCGCAGCCGGAATACGAACCCGCGACCTGCGGGTCAGCAGCCGAGTACCTTAGCCACTAGACCACCGCGGCGGGGCTATCTTTGCACTCTCGCTCATGGAAGCATCGACGCGCCGGCAGAGGTCGATCACATTTTCTATATATGAGGTGAAAGTTTCACCTGGCTCCTGTGCTTGTGTGCGCAGACATTATTCAACGCGTAGCTTACATAAGGCAGGGCGACCAAAAATGGCACATATCGCCTCCTTGAAGGCGCACCAGTTCGCAAACTCGGTTTCGTGGTTCGTATTCCACAGCTTGGCCACGTTGGTAAGATAAAAATTGACAGTGCCCAACTTAGCAGCGTCATCCCACCTGTTGGGTCCACTGACTTTCTCGTACGACGACAACCAGTCCTCGACATCCTGGTCTTCGGTGCCCGCAAAGATTGGGGGGTATCGCTGGTGAACCGGGCCGGGGCAAGTAGCGGCCGCGAAAGGTACTGTTTGTTGGGCAGCGTCAACTTGCATGGTCGACGGCAGGGTGCGAGATCAGAGTTCCAGGGTGTAGGCGATGTGGTTACCCAGCACGATCCAGCAAATGTAAAGAGGCTTATTGGGCGAACCTAACGGGCAGGTGGAAGATTCGAGATATGGACAGGACGAGGAAGATGATGGAGCTCGAGCGCCGATCTTGTGGTGCCTTACTCTGCGATGATGCTTGTTGTTCCCTGGTGTTGTCAACATTTTTTCATTATAAGTGTAACTAAACGAGATGTCTACCCCTTGCCACGTATCGACGATACACTAGATCGGCTGCGATTTGCAAAGCTTTTTTTCCTCCTTGGGTCTGAAAAGCGGATATGGCAAATAGAGGTCGACGAGCGGGACCGTGAAAAAACGGCATTCGTAACACCATATGGCCTCTACGAATTCAAAGCACTTCCATTCGGCCTCTGTTCCGTGCCAGCGACATTCCAGCGAATGATGGACGCTGACCTCGGGGGATTGAAATGGCAGTCATGCTTAGTGTATTTGGACGACGTAGTAGTATTCTCTGTAACGTTAGACAAAGATCTAGAGCGACTACGCACAGTATTGCAAGCCCTCCGGTCAGCAAACTTGACAATCAAACCCGAAAAATGCCACTTCAGCTTTGAAGAACTGCGATTCCTTGGACATGTCATTAGTTCTGATGGTGTTCATCCTGATCTTGAAAAGACAGCCTCTGTTCAGAGGTTCCCTACACCCACAGACAAAAAGCCAGTGCGTCGATTTTTGGGTTTATGTGCCTACTATAGGCAACTTGTGGAAAATTTCTCAAAGATTGCGGAACCTCTTACAAAACTAACAAAGGACGACGTGCCTCTCACATGGGAAAGCGAACAACAGAAAGCTTTTGACGAATTAAGGAAACGGCTACACGGTTCACCAATACTTGCCCATTTTGATGAGATAGCTGACAATGAAGTCCATACCGATGCCAGCAATGTCGGCCTCGGCGCCATCTTGGTCCAGTGGCAAAATGGTCAAGAGAAAGTGTTAGCCTATGCCCGTTGCAAACTCTTAAAAAAAGCTGAGGCAAACTACTCTGCAACTGAAAAAGAGTGTCTCGCAGTCATCTGGGCAATAAACAAGTTTCGACCCTACCTTTATAGTAGACCGTTCAGAGCTGTCAGTGACCACCATGCTCTATGCTGGCTGGCAAATCTCAAAGATTCGTCAGGTTGACTAGCATGATAAAGCCTTAGGCTGCGGGAGTGACATTACTGTCATATACAAATCTGGAAGGAAACACAGCGATGCCGGCTGCCTGTCACGCTTTCTTGTCGATCCAAGTGTACCTGAAGAGGAAGACTTCCCGGCGTTGTCAGTTTCTAGGTGTTGTCGACGCATCTGAAATCGCTTAACCACAACGAGATGACCCGCATTTGCTGGCGCTTATACAGCACCTGCAGGGTCTCGACGTTCAAGACCCTCGCATATTCTCCAGAGGGCTCTCCTAGTTCTGCCTTCGAGGAAGTGTCCTTTACAGGAGGAACTTTGAACTTAATGGCGAAACGTTTTTACTAGTCGTGCCCACAGCCATGCGAGAGAAATTTCCGCATGCATGCCACGACGAGCCAACATCTGGACACATGGGTGCGAGCCGAACCTTCGCCAGGGTTCGTCTGAAGTACTATTGGCCTAAGTTGCTCGCATCAGTGCAGCGCTACGTAATAACTTGTCGTCAATGTCAACGGCGCAAAACTCCACCCGTAAAACCAGCCGGCCTTCCCTAGTCAATAGACCCTCCGGATGCCCCATTCCTAACAAGTCGGCATGGACTTCCTAGGACCTTTCCCGACATCGTGTGCAGGCAAGAAATGGATAGTCGTAGCCACAGACTATCTGACCCATTATGCTTAGACTGACTCTCTGTACAATGCGACAGCTGCCGAAGTCGCCAAGTTCTTTGTAAACAACATAGTGCTCAGCGATGGTGCGTCCATCGTCCTTATTACGGATTGGGGCACCGCATTTACTGCAGACCATATGCAATGCCTGATGCGCATGGCAAATACCGATCACAGAAGAACAACGGCGTATCACCCTCAGTCAAATGGCTTAACCGAACGCCTCAACAGAACAGTGCATTCAATAAGGCAGAAGCCTTACCGCGTGTCCGCGTCGGAGCGTAAGGTTATCGCTGACCAGGTGGATGACATGCTGGCCAAGGGCGTCATTCAAGATTCTTCTAGTTCTTGGGTTGCGCCGGTCATACCGGTGAAAAAAGAAGACGGATCCTGGAGGTATTGCGTCGACTACTGGCACCTCAATTCCCCATATCAACGACATCATTGACTGTCTCCACTCGGTGTCCTACTTTTCATCTGTGGACCTCCAATCGGGCTACTGGCAGATACCTATGCATTCCACAGCCAAAGAGAAAACAGTTTTTGTGACACCAGACAGCTTGTTTGAATTCAACACTATGACGTTTCATTTGTGCAATGTGCCCGCAACGTTCGAAAGATTTATGGACACGGTTCTGCGTGGCCTAAAGTGGGAGATTTGTTTAAGCTATTTTGGTGACATAATTTTCGGTCGCACTTTCGCAGAACACAATCAGCGACTTGACGTTGTTTTGATGTGCCTCGAACAGGCTGCCCTTACCCTGAACTCAAAAAATGCCAGTTTGGCCAACAAGAGGTGCAGGTACTCGGACATCTAGTGGACAAGTACGGCTTACGGTGTGAGGGTGCTGACACCCCCCCTGTAAAGTTGTCTGCGCTGTGTGGTGCACCTGTCTCACCCCAAGGCCGCATTTTGGGTGACGCCCGCTGGGCGATGGATGGTGTTGTGTTCGCGTTAAGTACCACTGTTGGTAGAGAGATAGTGCAGGCGGTGACCCCTGGCGGAAGGCAGGCCTTGGTGGCAGGCGAGAGTTGAGCGAGTCTCTTCTGCGCGTGGCCGCTGCCGCGAACGGTTGTCTCTTTAGCATGGCTGAGTCACTCCGACGTCACCGGCCATTTCGTTAAAATCAAGTGACCTGTTACGTCACTATTCTTGCCTATATCTACTTCGTTTCAACCACAATAAACGTTGTTCATCACCCGACTGGAGGCCCGCTTACATGGTAGCAGCGGTGCCTAGCTGAAATGGCCACGCCGCCAGCGATTTTGCCGTCAACAATCTTGCCGCCGCCAAAGCCGCTGGACACATCGGACAACACCTGGCTTGCATGGAAAACTTGGAAGAGTGAGTTCACGCTATTTTCCACTGCTACCCAGTTGACAAAACAAGCGAAAGAAGTGCAAGCAGTCATGTTGCTAGTGATTATTGGCAAAGAGGCAAGGAAAGTATACAGCACCTTCACGTTTCAGGCTGAAGAAGATAAAAATTACGTAGACGTCTTAATTGCCAAGTTTGAAGAGTTCTACAAGCCAGAAACGAACTTGACCTATCATGAATTTCTATTTGGGTCCAGAAACCAAAGGGAAGGCGAACCTTTCAATGAGTGATTGACGGAGCTACGAATGTTAGCCACAAACTGTGAATTTGGGATAATGGAAGACCGGATGCAGCGCAGTCGTGTTATTCTGGGTATTTGTGACAAGAACCTGCAGCAGAAACTGATCGCGGAAAACCCTTAGTACAAGAAGACTATCGATATCTGTCGCACGCAAGAGCAAGAGAGACAGTGCAGGACACGGCAGTTAATGCAGTCGCAAAGAAAGGGGATGCCTGCGGCAGCTGCGGCTATCGCGCACACCGCGGTGAAAGATGCCCTGTCACTGGTAGAACATGCAATAAGTGCAGAGGATCTAACCACTTTGCCCGAGCATGCAAATCGACAACGCCTTCGCGAACCGTTCCTCACAAGAAGAAAGAACTATGGGAACTATGCGCAGAAGACGGCGATTTTTTTCTACAAACATTAACGGTGAGCACGGTCAACACAGACCACTGGAGCGCGACGGTGGGCGTTGAAGCCCAACCAATGACTTGCAAATTAGACACGGGGGCCAATTGTTGCGTCATTTCAAGGAGGGACGTTGCAAAGCTACCGAATCTACCAGAGCAGGCTTGCCGGGTCGCGCTAACAGCATTTTTTGGCCACAAGGCAATTGCCCAAGCAAAAGTACACTTGCTGCTTTCAGCAAATGAGAGGGTGGTCTACGAACCATTCTACATCATAGAGCAAAGTGTACCAGTGACTCTGAGTGATTCAGTAGCCGAACGCCTTGAATTCATCCGCCAGGTACAGCACATTGATGTTGATCAACTGTACCAGCCAGCCCAACCTTTTGCAGATGTCTTCACAGGACTGGGTGAGCTCAAGGACTACGAGTACGAAATAAAACTCAAGCCCGGCGCCGTGGGTGTCGTCGTACCAGCTCGAAGAGTCTCCGTGGCCCTGGAGGACAAGACTAGAGCAGAACTTCAGCGTATGGAGGATCAGGGCGTCATAACAAAGATAACTGAGCCTACAGAATGGTCCAGCTATATGGTTACCGTTGTTAAAGGAGACAAAGTTCGAATTTGCCTAGATCCAACATCGCTCAACTAAGCCATACTCCGTGAAAACTATCCCATGCCAACGTTAGAGGATGTCGCTCCCAGGCTTGCCGGAGCAAGATTCTTTCCTACGCTTGATGCAGCTTCAGGGTTTTGGTAAATTCGGCTTAGCGAGTCGAGCTTCAAACTTTGCACCATGAGCACTCCATATGGTCGCTGTCAATTCCTTCGCATGCCGTTTGGAACAGCTTCCGCCCCAGAAACATTCTAAGCAGCGATGCACCGCATTTTGGAAGGCTTGTCCTGTGTGGCGGTTGTGATGGATGACGTAGTCGTATGGGGCAGAACTAAAGAAGAGCACGACTGCAGCTTAAAACTTGTGTTATCCCGGTGTCAACAGCACAACCTCCGACTTAACCCCAAGAAGAGTGCGTTTCTGCAGCTGGAGGTCCGGTATCTGGGACACATACTCACGACAGAAGGCCTACGCCTTGATAGGAGAGGGTACAAGACATACTTCAAAATACCGGAACCGAAGAACAAGAAAGAATTGCAAGTGTTTCTTGGTACGATGAATTTCGTGCAGCGATTCATTCCCAACATGTCAGAGGTAACCGCTCCGCTTCGAACACTGTTGCGTAAAGACATTGCATGGGTTTGGACAGAGGCGCAGCAAAAGAGTTTTGAGACCTTGAGTCAATCCTTGACGAAAGCACCCATTTTGGCTTTCTTCAGCCCTAAAAGGTCTTTTATTCTCTCGGTTGACGCAAGCCAATTAGGAGTCGGTGCAGTTCTTATGCAAGACGGCCGCCCCATCGCTTTTTCGTCCCGGTCTCTCACAGAGGCGCAACAAAACTATGCACAAATTGAGAAGGAAATGTGCATGATTGCACGAAGTTCCATGACTATGTTTTTGGTCAGGCAGAAGTGATTGTAGAGACCGACCACAGGCCTTTAGTGCCAATACTTAACAAGCAGCTGCATCAGTGTCCCCTTCGCTTGCAACGTATGAGGATGACCTTGCAGCACTATCCGATCAAACTTGTTTATAAACCAGGCAAAGATCTTTTTCTTGCTGATGCTTTGTCGCGTTTTCCAAGCACAGTGAGCATGTGCGAGGAAACTGCACAGTTTCAAGTAAATGTGCTGGAATTTGTTTCAGCCTCGGGACCCCGTCTAAAAAGTAGTCTCGCAGCAACCAACAACGATACCGTTCTCTCCAAGCTGCGGGAACATGCGCTGACCAGCTGGCCTGACAAGAAGTACGAGGTTCCAAAAGCCATCCTTCCATACTGGTCTTATCAGGAGGAGATACACGCACAAGACGGGCTCATATTTCGCAGCAACAAAGTGATCATACCAAGTTCGATGAAAGCTGAAATATTGGCTCTTTTGCACGTCGCACACCCCGGAGTCGATAAGATTAAGGCGCAAGCACGAAGCCTCATGTTCTGGCCCTGCCTGGCAAGCGACATGTAGCAATTTTGCCGAAACAGCAAAATGTGCCAAAAGCATCAGCCCCAAAACGCAAAGATGTCGCTTTTGAGCCATGAGGTTCCAAACTTGCCTTGGGAAGCTGTAGGAATGGACCTATTCTTTTACGGGGGCCGACAGTTTGCCATTATTGTCGATTTCTATTCATTCTTTTTTGAAATAAGGGAATTTCGCCATACCACTGCTAATCAGCTGAAGTCTTGGTGCACAGAACTTTTTTCGGTTCATGGATTACATCTTAAACTGTGCAGCGATAACGGGCTGCCATTTAACAGCAAAGAATTCAAAGACTTTTTATATGGGCTCGGCGTTACCCACGTAATGTCAAGCCCATATCATCCACGCTCAAATGCTATGACAGAGAGGGCCGTGCAAGAAGCAAAAAAGCTATTAAAGAAGTGCTCTCTTAGAACGCCTGATTTCCATATGGCTCTGCTTGAATGGCGTAATACACCGCGAGATTCTGTTCTGAAATCCCCTGTGTAGAGACTGATGGGAAGGCAGATGAGAACCCTGCTGCCCGTACCCTCAAGCCACCTGGTGCCGGAAACTGTGCCCAACCGAACCGTCCATAACCGTCTCCAGAAAATCTGCTAGCGCCAGAGGATCTACTACAATCGCCGCTCCAGGCACCTGCCACCTCTATCACCTGGCCAGAGGGTGACTACATATGATACCCATGGAAAGACCTGGGCACCTGCGGTCGTTCTAAGGCCAGCTGAGACGCCGCGCTCCATGGTGGTGAAGACCGAAGAGGGCCAGGAAATTAGACGCAAATGCGAGCATCTGCGAGACGCACCTACACATCCCGAAGAGAGACCTCGTGACAAGTCCGAACTACTAGAGGACGCCCAGCCCGCTTATGAGCTACGGAGAAGCACAAGGCCACGCCGGGAGCCCTGCCGCTACCCACAGCCAGAAAGACCAGTGTAATTTTGCTTCCCTAAGAGAAGGGAGATGTAGCAAGGCTGAGTCACTCCGACGTCACCGGCCGTTTCGTTAAAATCACGTGACCTGTTACGTCACCATTCTTGCCTATATCTACTTCATTTCAACCACAATAAACGTTGTTCATCACCCGACTGCAGGCCCGCGTACAGTCTCTAGCGCGGGTCCTCAGCGTGTGGTTCCGCGGCCCGCGTGCCGGGGGACCCACGTGGTAAGTCAAGTGTTGGCGACGCTGCCTTGGGCATGTTATTGTATGTTTGTCGTGTTACTGTGTTTGTCATGGAGTGCATGGTAATAATGTGTACGGATGTCCTAGTAGGTTCATTACGATTGATGCATCATTCAGCGGATGATATCGTCGTTATAAGTTAGTTGAATAAATGCATGTATGTGTTTTGTTTGTACCGACCGTGTCTGCTGTGTCCGTTCACTCTGAGAGCATGGCGTGGAGTGCGCTCGCCTCGTCGAGACCCAACAACGCCCAGACCCACAGAAGGTCGCCACAGTGAGCAAATTTAAGCAACTATTGTCACAACACGAGTTACGAAGCTTCTTTAAGTCTCTGCTCATACTTCCGACGTTTTGTACCCAATTTTGCCAACACTGCATACCCTCCGACCTCGTTGCTAGGCAAGGACATGCCTTTCACTTGGACAATGGATTGAGAATCTTCGTTTCGGCAGCTAAAGTTCATTCTAACTTCCGGACCCATACTGCACCATTTTGACTTTTCTGCCACAACGGAAGTGCACACCAATGCTAGTGGAACTGGCCTCGGTGCCATCCTCATCCAGCATTTTGGTGACGTTGAGCACGCCATTGTGTACGCCAGCTGTTCGTTGAGCAAGGCCGAACAGAATTACACCGTAATGGAGCAAGAGTGTGCCGCTGTGGTTTTTGCTGTGCAGAAGTTCCGCCTGTATCTCTACGGCCATCACATCACGCTTGTTACCGACCCTCATTCACTATGTTGATTAATTCGTCTACGTGACCCATCTGGTCGCCTTGCTCGGTGGGGGCTACGCTCGCAGCAGTGACCTTGCGGTCCGTTATAGGAGTGGCCACCAGCATGCCGACGCGGACTGTCTTTCGCTGCTCTCGCTACCCACAACTACTTGTGACGCCGACAATTTTGATCAATTCCTAGCCTCCATTGACAATACACGTTTTCCTAACCTCGCCACCTTCAGGAAAAACCAGTGCGACGCCCGCACCCTAGATCCCCTTTTTGACTTGGCTGCTCAGCCGACAAACAACAATGGCTTTGTTATGCAAGATGACCTGGTCTATAAAAAGAATTATGCGGCTGATGGCACACGCTTACTATTAGTGGTCCCCACAAAGTTGCGACGAGACGTGCTTCGTACTATACAAGATGACGAAACCGCCAGACACATGAGTTTCGCCAAAACGTATCCCTGCATTCAAGGTAGATTTTACTAGCCTAGATTGAGAAAAACTATAGAAAAGTCTGAGGCCACTTGTGACAAATGCCAACAATTCAAGCACTCGAACACTACCCCGATCGAACTGTTTCACCCTTTGACACTACCCTCAACACCTTTTGAAATGGTGGGAGTGGATCTTTCGGCCTTTCTCGTGCTCATCAAACAACAACCGTTGGGTCATCGTTTGTATTGATCACCTGACGCGTTATGCGGAGACCACTGCAATGCCAACAGCCACGGCAATCAATGTTTCAAGCTCCATCCTGTTGACAGTCATACTTTGCCATGGACCAAAAGCATTATTGTGAGTGATCGTGGACGCCAGTTCGTTGCCGACGTATGTCAATTGTACATCAATTCAAGGCACGAGAATCGGGATGACATCCTCCCCTTTATTAAGCATGCCTACAACTTGGCGAAGCATGAAGCCACTGGCTACAGTTCCTTCTACCTCTTTTACGTTCGACCGCCCAGATTCTTCCTTGACACCATTCTGCCATTTCATACTCATGCAGACCTTCCTATTGCTCAGACTCTTTGCCACCAGAGGAAGCATGGCGTGTAGCTCGACTTCATATGTTCGCAGCCCAGGCCCGTTTCAAGATCACCTACGATTCACGCCACAATGACGTGTATAACGACAAAGGCGACATAGTTTGGATCTTGACGCCGTTTCGTAAGAGTGGCCTGCGTTAAAAGTTTCTGGCCCATTACATCGACCCTGTCGTCATCATCGATCGCCTCGGTGACCTGACTTACTCGATAGCTCGTCTTCTCAATCACGACTACCATTCTCGGCAGACGCTACTTGTTCACGTCGCGTGCCTAAAGCGTTGTCACTCACGCGACTACACGTTCACGTAGTCGATACTCGCCCAGCGGGCTTCGTCTGTGGGGGGAAGAGTGCTACGCTAACGCGACAGGGAGGACAAAGAATGCTTGTCTTGCGAGTAGAGCAGTGCCGGGCGGCAGCCATTTCGCCCCTTTCCATTAGCCAACCTTTAAATAAACATCTTTCATCGTAACAATATTAGTCCAGGGGAATTAGACATACCACCAGTAACGACAGGGGAAGTTAATGAAAGCCCTAGAAAAATGCAAAGAGACAAAGCCGCTGGTGAGAATAAAGTAACAATGGACCTCCTGAAAGATGGCAGAAAAATTGTGTTAAAAAAATTAGCCACCTTTTATACAAAGTGTCTCTTGACGGGAAGGGTACCAGAATCATGAAAGAATGCCAACATCTTCCTAATCCATAAGAAAGAAGACGTCTAGAACTTGAAAAATTACAGATCGATCAGCTTACTCTCCATTCTCTGTAAACTATTTACAAAAATAATAGCTAAAAAAAATTAAGACGATACTAGAGTTCAATCAGCCAAAGGACCAAGCAGGATTTCGTACCGGCTACTCCACAACAGACCATATTCATACTATCAATAAGGTAATAGAAAAGTGTGTTGAATACAACAAATCCCTATACATAGCCTTCATGGATCACGAGAAGGCATTTAACTCTGTCGAGACATCAGCAGTAATGCAGGCACCATAAAATCAGGGCCTCGAAGAACCCTACATAAATATACTGGAAGAAATCTACATTGAATCCACAGCCACCATAGTTCTCCATTAAAAAAGCGACAGAATCCTAATAAAGAAAAGTGTAAGGCAGGAAGACACAATCTCTCGAATGCTTTTCTTTGCCGGTTTACAGGAGGTTTTCAGGATCTAAAATTGGGAAGAGCTAGGCATAAGAGTTAATGGAGAGTATCTTAGTAACCTGCGATTCGCTAATGGCATTGCCTTGATGAGTAACTCAAGGGACAAATTACAGCGCATGATTACAGTACTGGACATGAAAAGAAGAGTAGGTCTGAAAAGTAATATGCATAAAACTAAAGTAATGTGCAACAGTCTCGGCAAAAAGAGCACTTTACGATAGTTGGGAAGACTCTGGAGGTTGTAAAGGAATATGTCTACTTAGGATAGGTAGTTACCGCGGAGCCGAACCATGAGAGTGAATTAACTAGAAGAATAAGGATGGGGTGGATCACATTCAGCAAGCATTCTCAGATCATGATTAGTAATCTGCCACTAACGTTCAAGGGGAAGGTATATAACAGCTGCATCTTGACGGTACTTACCTATGGAGCAGAAACCTGGAGGCTTACAAAGAGGGTTCAGTTTAAACTGTGGATGACGTATCGAGAAATGGAAAGGAAAATGATAGGTGTAACCTTAAGAGACAAGAAAAGAGCAGAGTGGGTCAGGGAACAAACTGGGGTAAAGTAAACTGGGGTAAAGGGTGGGCTGTTGAGACAAGAAAAATGTAATGTGAGAAGTCTCAAAATTCATAGCCTGTAGTAATTCCTTAGTCAAAGTTTATATTAATTATACAGGTGATATCAGTTATTAAAGGAGACAGCTTCACTCTTTGCATCTTGAGGAATATGCGGCGAAATTCATCCCAATCTGGCCATAAGAAGTGGCAGAAACATGATGTCTAAACTCAAGAAGTTGCCCAATATTGCATCTCGAGAACACAGAAACACAAGCTCATCTAAATTTTTTAAAATTATTTATTGCATTACGAGAGCTTTGCAGTCATGGTTATTTTGTGCATGTACTTTTAATGAACCCCTCATGCAATCTGCAGTGGGAACCAGTGAGGCGACAATTTACAGGGGATAATCAGCTCTTAGTTTACTTTAATAACTACCTTGTGCTCTTTTTAAAAGCAATTTCAGACTACTGATAGTATAATTACAATCTAGATTTTTTTTATTATGAAAGTAGAGAAACTAATGGCACCTTCGGCTGGAAGAACCGGTGGCATTTTCTGTGCACTTGTGCCATGCAGCACGTTCATCTGGGCACTATGTGTGCGGTGCTGCAGGTCTGGCTGGGCGGGCCACGATATGAGTGCACGGCACCACGAGGGTCGACTAGTGGAGCGTGGCGCAATCCTATCAGCCCGAGTGTGCTCGCAGACGACGCGATGACGTTTTATCATTTCAGGTGTAATTTACAGCAGGCGCTGCAGCAGAGTGTGCCTGGATGGCACGGATTACGTGCCTGCGCGTACATCACCCGACTGTACTTGCACAAGGCTACTCTTGCCGCCAGGATTTTTCTGGACACCGAAAGCGATGTGAAATTTACTGTAACCCTCATCGAGTTGGTATAGAACTGATGCAGCACAACTGCCCGGAGAACAGACGCACACCCGCTAGACACGTAGCGTCCCCCAAGTGTATCTCATTGTTTGGTTTTCTGTTGGTTGCTCTCTTCTTACCAGTACCAACAGGACGTTGAAAATTGTCATCTGTTAAATGGCGCCTCTTACAGATAGCGCTGCTGTAGCGGATTAGAGTCTTGCGATTCACACGTTCCACTGACCCGTAGTGGGCCGTGAAACTCGGCAGGTGTTCAACGTAAGTTCCCTTCCACCATCACGATGCCAGTGCACCTCAGCCGAAGATGCCATAAACTTGTAAAAGCAAGTAAAAACAAAGAATACTGTCATAATATGTGCTGCGCGGGCGCGAAACAGAAACTAAAAAAACGACAATAGTGTGCCGTGCGGTGGCGAAGAGGATGTGATGTGTGCGTGTATGTGCCGGGCGGTGCCTACGAGGAAGACGACAGCTCGTGAGGCGCGGCCTCGAGCGTGGGTGACCCGTGCCTTCGGCAGTGCGCGAGGTACGTCGTTCGAGGCAGGACTACCTCGTTGGGCGTCTGGCCCATAGGTACGACCCAGGCCACGTCGCGACACTCGTACTAGCCGAGTGGACAGCTCAGCCTCCGCTAGACGACCGGTCTAGGAGAGCTGGCGCCAGGTTCCTGAACCTGTCCTTGTCCCGCTGGTCGTGGAGAGCTGGCGCCGGGTGCCTGAACCTGCCCTTGCGCCGCTGTTCCGGGAGGGCTGGCGTGGTTTTCCGAGGCGGACTACAGGTGCTCAAGGGCACAACTCCCTGCCGCCGGAACACGTGGGTCGTCGGCTCCAGTTCGTCGACAGTGGCGCTGAGCCACTGGAGTTCGACGCGGCGACCCTGCGTCTCCCGACTTCGTCACTGCCGGTGACGACGCCGCCCAACGTCGACTTCGCCACTGAATGTTGCCGACGGGGCATCAACGACGGCCCCGGCTACTACCCCGACGACCTGAACTGTAGGCCGAACGTTCTACTTATTCAGTTAGTTTAGCCGCGTGTTTTTGTGTTAGGAACTTCGTAATGTGTGGGTTGTCCATGTGTGAAGGGTACAATAGAAGTTGGACGTGTGTTTGTGCACTGGCGTGCTGTCTGATTCTTTCTGGAGCGGTCCTGCCCCAATAACATCACAAACTGGCGAGCCTGCCAGGATACGCTCGTTAAACCAGGGAAAGAAGACAGTTTCGCTCGAGGCAGACACACGTTCAGACTGCACCATGGACTTGGAAAAACTCGCCGCTATAGGGCTCCAACTAGGGTTCTCGGGTGCAGAGCTAAACAAGTGGATTGAGGCCCAACAGGCTAAGCTAAGGGATGAGAGAGCTGCAGAGCGAGAGGCAGCCAAAGAAGCTGACGAGAGGCAGCGTGAAATTCTGCAGCTTAAGCTAAAGCTTCAGGAAGGAGCTCAGAATATGCCTGTAGCAGCTAATGACGCTTTGACTGCGCCCAGCACCTCCTCACCCCTCAATCCGCAGAAGTTACTGCCTGTATTTGACGAGAAACGCGATGATCTGCACGCGTATCTGCAGCGATTCGAGCGCGTAGCCACAGGACAGGATTGGCCGCAAGAAAAATGGGGTCTCGCTGTTAGCCTGTGCCTAACGGGTGACGCGTTAACCGTGATAGGCCGAATGACTGCCGCTGATTCGCTGGACTACCAAAAAGTAAAGAAAGCTCTACTGCAGAGATTTCAGTTTACGGCTCAAGGCTACCAAGATAAGTTTCGGAAAGCACGAGCAGCAGATGGTGAAACTGGACGACAGTTAGCAGCAAGAATTACCAGTTATTTCGACCATTGGATAGACATGGCAAACGTATCCCAAACCTATGAAGGTCTAAGGGATCACGTAATCTCTGAGCAATTCTTGCGTTGTTGCCATCCAAAGCTGGTTGTTTTCTTAAAAGAGCGAGAGTGCAAGTCACTAGATGAACTCGCTAATTTGACGGATCGCTTCCTTGAGGCGCAGAATTTGACTAATATAGGAAAAGGTCCTGACCCCGCGAAAGAATCCAGTGGAAAGCCTACCGAAGCGTCGCGGAAACCGCAACTCAAGTGTATCCTGTGTCATCGTTTCGGACATTTGGCTCCTGACTGCCGCAATCCACCTAAGCAGATGCTGAAATGCAAGTTGTGCGGTAAAACGGGACATGTCACAGAAACTTGCCGAAACCAGCATGGGAACAACAAACCGAGTTCTTCATGCGCTTTTAGCGAACCTGACTCTGCCCGGGCTGGTGCTAGAAAAACAGCCAAGCGTC
This sequence comes from Rhipicephalus microplus, assembly GCF_043290135.1. Taxonomy (NCBI): domain Eukaryota; kingdom Metazoa; phylum Arthropoda; class Arachnida; order Ixodida; family Ixodidae; genus Rhipicephalus; species Rhipicephalus microplus. The sequence continues at coordinate 4,198,267 of NC_134704.1, read as the reverse complement.
CAGGAGGGAAGATTCCTTGCTCAAGTCACCACGACGACAAGAACGTGCAGGGTACAATACGTTTCCTGGCCGACGGGATGCCAGTGGTCGAAGGTCTGCTGCTAGGAAGAGAGGTTCGAGTCTTACGCGATACGGGATGCAACACGGCAATCGTCCGACGGGAGCTCGTTCCTGATGTGTGCCTGACAGGCAAGAAAATCAGTGTCGTTCTCCTAGACAGGTCAACTAGCCATCTCCCGGAAGCTATTGTACAAGTCAACACGCCGTACTTCACAGGGATGCTGAAAGTGGCTTGTATGGATCAACCCCTCTATGACCTTGTGCTGGGAAATCTTCCAGGCGTCAGAGGACCATACGATCCAGATTCTGACTGGAAGCAGGCGACTCATACCCAGGTGGATGAGTTACCTGCGCAAGCACACCCGACCAAGTCACCTGTCACCTCAAGATCTGCTTCTTCAAGCGTGGCAAAAACCAAAGCCAATCAACAAGGTCAAGAAAATAGCAGGCCTTTGTACGTGTCAACAACGCTCTTACCTGACGTTACCAGAGCCCAACTCGCCGAGGAACAGCGAAATGACCCGACACTCAAAGCTGTCTTTGCTAAAGTGAATAAAGAGTTCAAATCGGGAAAGGGCCACTGTTACGATTTCATCGAAGATAAAGGATTGCTTTATCGACGCTACCGCCTTGCCACTGGCAGGACGTTTAAACAGCTGGTCACTCCGAAAGCGTTCCGGGTAGGCATACTGGACATTGCTCATGGCAGTATCATGGCGGGACACCAAGGCATCAAAAGAACTACTGATCGTGTCCTAGAAGAATTTTATTGGCCTGACCTGAACGGAGACGTAAAGCGCTTTGTCAAGTCTTGTGACAAGTGCCAGAGAACTACCCCTAAAGGAAAAGTTGGAGTCGCACCACTAGGCAACATGCCTCTTATCCGGACACCTTTTGAAAGGGTCGCGGTTGATTTAATCGGCCCATTTTCACCAAGATCGGACCGTGGGAACCGATATGTTCTGACACTTATCGATTTTGCGACTCGCTACCCTGACGCTGTAGCATTGCCCGCAATCGATGCAGTTCACATTGCGGAAGCACTCATCGAGATTTTTTCCCGCATCGGCTTGCCAAAGGAAATCGTCACCGACCAAGGGGCAAGTTTTACCTCAGAATTAATGAACGAGGTTAGCAGGCTTCTCTCCGTGAAGATGCTAAAGACAACCCCATATCATGCGATGGCGAACGGTCTCGTGGAGAAATTTAATGGCACCCTGAAGACAATGCTAAAGAGAATGTGCCAAGAGAGACCTCGATCTTGGGACAGGTACCTAGCTCCGCTACTCTTTGCATATAGGGAAGTTCCACAGACAAGCCTCGGGTTCTCTCCGTTTCAGCTCATTTACGGCCGCCACGTCCGAGGACCGCTAACCGTGCTGAGAGAACTGTGGACAAATGAGGGGCTAGACGCAGAAACGCGGACGACTTACACCTACGTCTTTGATTTGCGCAATCGCCTAGAGGAGACTTGCAAGATAGCCAATAAACAGCTGGAGAAGGCTCGTGTGAAGCAGAAAACCTATTATGACAGGAAAAGTCATCCTCCTTGCTCCCATCCTCCTTGCTCCCGACCTCTCGAAGGAGTTCGTTCTTCGTACGGATGCCTCCAATACAAGCCTGGGCGCAGTATTGCTCCAGATGGGAAAGGGCCAGGTGCTGCATCCAGTTGCTTACGCAAGTCGTAATTTATTGCCCCGAGAAACCCACTATTCAACAATAGAACGGGAATGCCTTGCACTTGTTTGGGCAGTGCAAAAATTTCATATTTACCTCTATGGCAAACCTTTTGTCATTCAGTCAGACCACCAACCATTACAGTATTTAAATTCCGCCAAACACGTGAACAACAGAGTGTTGAGGTGGAGTCTCCTTATGCAGGAGTACTCATTCACAGTTCATTACATCAAAGGTTGTGACAATGTTGGAGCCGACTACTTGAGTCGCGCATAACTGCCATTTAGGTAGCAACGTGGTTCTTAATACTACTAGCCCTCAGTCGTGAATAGTTGACTCCTAGTTGCGACATAGCAACCCTACTTGTACGGTAGTTTTCCAACAGAACTGTAAGCAGCCTTCTGTGAACATTCTGCTACTATGTACATGCGACCCCTAAGACAATGCAGTGCAGTGCAGGGACCGTGCAGTGACCGTGCAGTGCAGTGACCATTCGTTCGCCCCGCGCCCTTGTAGTAGAATAGTTGCAAACAACTTTCTCGGAAAAGGGGGTGATGTCATAATATGTGCTGCGCGGGCGCGAAACAGAAACTAAAAAAACGACAATAGTGTGCCGTGCGGTGGCGAAGAGGATGTGATGTGTGCGTGTATGTGCCGGGCGGTGCCTACGAGGAAGACGACAGCTCGTGAGGCGCGGCCTCGAGCGTGGGTGACCCGTGCCTTCGGCAGTGCGCGAGGTACGTCGTTCGAGGCAGGACTACCTCGTTGGGCGTCTGGCCCATAGGTACGACCCAGGCCACGTCGCGACACTCGTACTAGCCGAGTGGACAGCTCAGCCTCCGCTAGACGACCGGTCTAGGAGAGCTGGCGCCAGGTTCCTGAACCTGTCCTTGTCCCGCTGGTCGTGGAGAGCTGGCGCCGGGTGCCTGAACCTGCCCTTGCGCCGCTGTTCCGGGAGGGCTGGCGTGGTTTTCCGAGGCGGACTACAGGTGCTCAAGGGCACAACTCCCTGCCGCCGGAACACGTGGGTCGTCGGCTCCAGTTCGTCGACAGTGGCGCTGAGCCACTGGAGTTCGACGCGGCGACCCTGCGTCTCCCGACTTCGTCACTGCCGGTGACGACGCCGCCCAACGTCGACTTCGCCACTGAATGTTGCCGACGGGGCATCAACGACGGCCCCGGCTACTACCCCGACGACCTGAACTGTAGGCCGAACGTTCTACTTATTCAGTTAGTTTAGCCGCGTGTTTTTGTGTTAGGAACTTCGTAATGTGTGGGTTGTCCATGTGTGAAGGGTACAATAGAAGTTGGACGTGTGTTTGTGCACTGGCGTGCTGTCTGATTCTTTCTGGAGCGGTCCTGCCCCAATAACATCACAAATACGTCATTCAGGAAAAAAAAATTTGTGTTTTTATAGTAGCGTTTGCCTTTAAAGCAGCACCAACCATATTGTCAGAAGCAAGAACTTTGTTTTTACCAGCTTCAGTTATAATGAACTTAAATTTAGAAAAAAAAAAAATGCTGCATATAAATCGAAGCAGCTACCAAAATGCCCTGCATCCCTGTATAGGCAGTTTCACACCAATATGGAGGATCCAGTAGCAGCGGCTACCATCAGTTTGAAAGTAAGACTAGCTGGTTAGGAGTGGTGATGGTTGTTGATGCTATTCCAGCCCGTGATGTGACACACCGCTCACCCATTGATGAGGTCCTCATTGTGCCGCACAGGAAGCTCAGAGTACTCTTTGACTTGGGTGAGAAGGTAGAGTATCTTCTCAATGGACGCATCAACACTGAGTTGGTCATAGAGAAGGCGCATGGTCTCATGGCTCAAGTAGTAGAAGGATGCAATCTTGCCCACAGCAGTTGAGATCAGTGTGCGCTCGTCCTGTCAAACAACGGGAACAACCAAGAAGACCAGGTGAACACTTTTTTGAAAGGTAATGCTCAATGAAACATGCGCAGGACACTGTCACAGTAGCACATATAGCAGCTTCTTTTGATGCAATGTTATCACTGCTATGTCTGATGCAATGTTATCACTGCTATTTAGGTAGAAAACCCATCTGCATTTGAAGCTTCTGAATGTAGTCCCTTCAAGCATGCAAAACCCCTTTATAGAAGATCACCTTTGTAAAACAGCAAGCCATCCAAGAAATCACACACAGACACCACTGAAATGCAGCAACTACTTCTTTTGACGCAGGACCTTACTCTTTGCAGCATACGGCCCATGCAATGACGTTCGTTGCAAAATGAATGGCATTCCATATGCAGTTCTGTGTGTCCCTATATACTCACAGACAAAACTCTTGTTTTTACCTGTAATCGCAACAGCTAGAAACAAGATGTTAGTCACATGATGAGGCACGTTTTTACACACAAAATGAGAGCTGGATTGACACCCAACTCTGAGGTCAGCGAGCATTCCCCTTTGTTAGCATACATCTGACAAGCAAGCCTTATTGGCAAGCATCAGTCCTGCTTCACGCCTGAAGTGATGACAGTTTTGTGCCTTAAATGGGCTTTGGATGCCCAGCAGTCCATCATGGCTTCTGTGACATTGAAGTTCCCCACCATCAGCCAGGCCCTCCACAATAGCACATTGGGCTCGAATAGTGGAGAAGTGCCATTGCAGTAACTTACACGCCACCTTTGCTCTGCACTGTGTATATTCTCCTGAGAAAGAATAAAAACAATTGCATATTTTTGTACCCACCTTTCAATCATCCTGAGATTCTTCAAATGTTTCATTTTATACTCTGCCAATGAGTTCTGTTTCCTTCATCTTTTGTGTTTGTCTGATTGACAGTAGCAGCAGCAACTGCTAAGCTAGCATTTTGCTGATTGCATGATCTGAATTTTTTTACTGAAATTAAGAAGAGGAGAATGTGCCATACATAACATTTTCAACCAATGGTCATCCTGTCACCACTAATTGCAGTGGCAGCGCAGGATCAAGCGGCCCTCTTAGTACCATATTTGCATGATCGCGAGTCGACTCAAATATAGATTGGTCCTCTAAAATTTCACATAAAAATAAAGAGTGAGCACATTTCATTATTAACACCAGTAGACTGACTGCACGTGTTCACTTGCAAAGCTAGTCCTTTTCGTGATACCCAGGTTCTGCTGACTGTTAAGTGGGCCCTTGACATTCCCATTTCTGAGGTGAACGTGTAGCCAGACTTCTTGCATGACAATATCATGTGCCACTGTGAGACAGATGGCACAGCGGAAAAGGTGTCCACAATTTTGCCCCTGAAAACCCCAATGCCTAGCTTCACAAGTGAAAATGTGGTCAACTGCACCACCAGTCAAAAAACTTGAAACTTGCTTCCCACTGCACGATTCAATGCCAAGTCCAAGTGAAGGCGGGACTCTCGCTCTCTCGTCCGCCACTGCGCCTGAAGGGCTTTGACGCTGGACCCAGCCACTCTAGACAGCCTCGCTTAGCTCTTTCCAGCAGCTACCGCGACCTGCATCAATGGTGACCACACTGCCTGACCTCTCATCTTCGATCCCACAATTTGCCGGATTGCCCAGCCACAGTGTCAACATATGGCTCGACGATGTACGGCGAGTGCAGCAGCTCGCATCCTTGGACGACGCCACCAAGCCTCTGATCGCAACTAGCAAGCTCAAAGCCACGGCACGAGACTGGGATCTCGCGCTTGGCAATCTATACAGCTCCTGGGCTACGTGGAGTGCCGCCCTGAAGGTCACATTTTGTACTGAAGCGTCCCTCATCGAGTTGCAAGAGCAACTCATGAGGGTAACCACAGCCCCATCCAAAAGCTTGCACCAGTATGCCTTTGCCAAGTTGAGGATTCTCGAGCGCTGCTCTGTTCACCCCTCTGATGCACAAAAGATTGGCTATCTGCGACATGGTGTACGGGAACAACACATCCTCGCTGCCAAAGCAGCCAACCGGCCACCCACGATAGCGGATTACATTCGAGCCTGTGTTAGCCTTGACAAGAGTGCGCAACATCGACATGCCGCAGCAAGCGTTTTGCTATTAGCCGGATCTGTGTTGCCACAGTCGCAACCTCTTCTTGTCGCTAAGCCTGCAAAGCATCAGCAGCCTCGCTCAGAAACAGCACCCCCACAGTCCACCCGAGAGGCCACATCAAGAAAGCGCATTTCAGAGCTGCCAGCCTAGCAAATAGAAGCTACTTATGCAACTGTTTTGGTGCAGTACGGTGCTCCAGCATTTCGTAGCGGCCAAGACCCATATCTCAGGTCGTCTGCTATAAATGTTGTGCTTTGGGGCACCTCGCATCTAAGTGCCCTACACGCACTAGCTGCTTACAGTCAGAGTGTCCAACCACACCCGAGACAGAGCACCCTTTTGCCTTGCACAGTGCCTCCGTTACATTGGATGTCTAACAGCAGCAATGCCCCTTTTTCTACTCAATTCTTAGTGGAGTCAGTGAGCATGAAGAGTTTCCGGACTCTGGTTCTAAGGTGACTCTCATCACTAAAGCCTTTCCGCGAGCATGATCAGCCCATGAACAGAGCCCCCTCTGACCGTGGTAGGAGGAAGCACTGTATTTTTGAAAATCTTTATTGGTCCAACCAACTGGAGTGGTGGAAGCAGCTGTTTTACAAAATAATGTGCTCCCCCGCATCCTTGGTGAGGACTGGTTCACAACAGCTCAGGCACGTCTTATTTTCAAGCCACCAAAGCCAACACAATCGCAGGACACTGCCACGAACATCATCATTACCGCAAATCAAAAGCTAGTCCCAAGAATAGCAAACGTAGTGCTCCCAAAAAGGCCAGTCCTTTTTCCTGAAGCCAAGCCCAGTTCTAAAGAGTGCTTACAACGATCCTTTGCCATTGCCGGAGCAACAACTATGGCAAGCATTAACAGCACAAATGTTGCCCTCAAGTAATGCCCCTCAAGTGTCAACTACCCTCGCCTCTGACACTGTGCTCGAGCATATTTATCCCAAAATTCTATTGGCGGCTCGCATTGGCACCCAGCTCACTTTAAGCCAGCAGTCAGCTATAAAAGATATATTAGCCAAGCACAACGCAGTTTTCGCTCGCCATGATGACGCTCTTGGCCGCTTCACTGGTATGCAACACCGCGTTGACCTGCTACCTGATGCGTTACCATACAGTCGGAGCCCATACGGGTACTCTGCAGAAGACAGGCAGTTTTCGGAAATGCAGGTGACGTTGCTCCACCAAGGCACCATCCTCCCGGCTTGAGGCCCCTGGGGGCTTTTCCGGTTGTTGTGCTGACCCGCGTTTGTGTGTGAACTATAAGCCTTTGAATGAACGCCCAATCACTGTAGTGCACACGTTGCCCTAGGTAGACGACATCATCCAGGACATATCAGGTTGCGCATACTTTGCTACCCTCGACCTAAAATGTGCCTATTGGCAAGTGGGTTTACACCCACAAGACTACGAGAAGAAAGCATTCATTACACATTATGGCACATACATGTGGACGCGCATGCCATTTGGACTGAAAAATGCTCCAGCTACTTTTCAAGCAATTATACAAAATGTGTTTCAAGGCCTGCAGCCCAGGCCTGAGCAATGTGTAGTCCGTGCCTATCTGGATGACATTCTCATTTATGCCGAGTCATAGCAGCAGCAGCAGCAGCAGCCTCGGCATGTAGCCTAAACGCATCTTCTCGTTTGCACAGGTATGCTACCTCGACAATTCATGCTGTATTCGGCCTGATGATCGATTCTTGCTGCTGCTGTGTTGCCCACATGATTATTCGCGTATCGGTCTTTTGTGTTACTGTTCCCATATCGTTGATTGCCTCAGTTGGCTACTCCTGAGCGGGGACGTTGAGCTTAACCCAGGCCCAAAGAAAGTGGCTGCTTCAAAATTGAGTAAACCTGACGAGTCACGTGAATATTCCCTAAGCGCTCTTGAGTCATCGGTTGAGCTGGTAGTGTCAGATTGTGATAACCCTTCCCTCGTGAAGGTTCTTTCCGATTTAGTTGCTTGCCAGAAAAATTTATCGCAAGACATATGCGAAATAAAAAATACTGTGAAGACAGATTTTAACGCCTTGGAACTGCGTGTGACTGCTCTCGAACAAACATGCTCCAAAGCTCTGACTAAGCAAGATTCCGAGCAGCTTCGTTCCAAACTCGTTTGCTTAAAACGCACAGTGGCTGACATAACGGCTAAATTTGATGATCTTGAAAACCGTTCGCGAAGGAACAACATCATTATTCATGGTATACCAGAAGATAAGGATGAGAATCGTGACACACTGCATTCCAAGGTAGTGAACGTGTTCAACAGGCTTGCCGTTGACTGTCCGCGTGTTGAACGTTCCCATAGGTTAGGTAGAACACGTCCTGGACGTTCTCGGCCTGTCATTCTGGAATTGCTAGATTTCAACGACAAACTATTACTGCTAAAGAATGCTTACAAGTTGAAAAATTCTGCTATAAAACTGTCCAAAGACTTTTCCTCGAAAGTACGCGCCATACGTAAAAAGCTATGGGACGCTTCAGCTAAGCATCGTAATAACGAATCAATTGTCAAGATGAGGTTTGATCATTTATTTATCGATAACGTTCGGTATAATTGGGATGGCCCCTCAGACAGACTAATAATAGCTCGTGGTTCTGACAGCAATGCCAGAACGACTAACGCATCTGCATCACTGCCTTGACCGTCCTATCAACCCGCCTCCGATCTTGTGTTTTTGAACGTTAATGCCAGAACCATTACTAACAAATTCCCCCAATTTTTTTCGCTAGTTTCTTCATGTTCTCCTCATGTTATATGCATCACGAAAACATGGCTTCACGATGAAATTCACGCCTCCTGGTTACCTTGCTCTCCGTTGTGATCGCCAGAATAGAAAAGGGGGTGGTGTCGCCTTGCTTTTACGCTCAGATTTTAGTTTTAAGGCTCTATCTGGTCCCCCTAACATTGAATCAGTTTGGTGCAAGCTAATAATAAATAAGCAGAATTTAACCATATGTGGTATTTACCGCCCTCCTGATGGCCCTAACGATCTGTTCGACGATCTCTCACATTTCATACATGAGCATCACCTGGATAGTTCGAATTTGATACTTCTAAGGGACTTCAACATCACCGGCATTCACTGGCCTTCACTTACGTATTCCGCTTCTAGTGCCCCTGTCTGTAGGGATCTAGTTACATTTTCCTTGTCACATAACCTAATACAACTAGTTCATGAAAATACTCGGCAGAACTCCATTCTTGATTTAGTGTTTGTTAGTAACAGTCTTGCTCATTTAGGTGTCACATACGAGATCTTAGAAGGTATCTCTGATCATAATGCAGTCCTCGTGCACATTAACTGTCCCATTCCACATGAACGTTTCAGCTATACCACATATCATGATTTTTCTAAGGCTGATGATACGGCTATTGTTGACGCCCTGGCAGATAATCTTGATCATTTTGTGTCGCTCAGTACCGAGTGTCATGTTGACGTGCTTGTCGATTACATTGAATCGCTAGTGAGGTCATGCATAACTTGCCACGTTCCACTGAAAACAAAAAAGGTAACCAATAAACTTTCTTGGATTAACCTCGATATCTTGCACCTATCACGACGTGTTAAGCAGGCTGCGTAAAATTAAACAATCTAATCCCGAGGCTCGCGTCTCCTTTGAAAAAGCTAAGGATGAACTTCGCACTATTACTAAAAATGCTAAAGATTTCTATTTTTCAGTGCAACTTCCTCAACTACTAAAATCAAATCCTCGAAAGTTCTGGACGTCAGTATCGCCTAGTACGACTGGCAGTACCTGTTTTAAGATTAACGATGCTATAACCAACGACCCTGATGTCATTTCGAATGCTTTCAACTCATACTTCCAATCTGTTTTCACCCTCGATAACCATGCAGTTCCGGAGTTTAGGTATGTTGCTCAGAATAATAAACTAGAAAATATCGCAATTAGTTGTGATGGTGTCTTAAACCTTATCCTGAAACTTGATACTAAAAAATGTACCGGTTCCGATAGCATTCCTAATTCTTTTCTCTCACGATACTCTTTATGGACAGCAAAATACCTTACCTTAATTTTTCAGAAATCCTTGGACTCTGGTGTAGTACCACGATCATGGAAATCTGCTAAAGTACTTCCCTTGCATAAATCAAGCGATAAACAACTTCTTTCTAATTACAGACCAATATCTCTTGCACCTTATTCTTGCAAGATGTTAGAACACATCATTCACAAACATATAATCGAATTCCTTGACTCTAATAATATCCTATCATCAGCTCAACATGGTTTCCGTCGCGGATATAGTACTGTAACACAATTAAACGATTTCATGCATGACGTTGCTGACGTTGCTTATAACTTAGACCTAGGTAACCAAATAGATGCCATTTTCATTGATTTCTCCAAAGCTTTTGATTCCGTCATTCATTCTAAGCTATTGTTAAAACTAAACCTCATTCTCGATAACCCTCGCATTGTTTCTTGGATAGCTAGTTTTCTTCATTCGCACTCACAATTCGTTTCTTTCAGCTCGACAGATTCATCTCCCATTGACGTCACATCCGGTGTTCCTCAGGGATCCGTTCTAGGCCCTTTAGTAAAATACTATTTTCACTTTTCATTAATAGTATTTTTACTTTTCATAGTATTTTTACTTTTCATTAATAATTTACCTCATAGCATCTCATCTAAAATAAGACTCTACGCAGAGATTGCATCCTCTATGAAACTATCAACTCCATTGATGATCATTACCATCGCGCAATCCCCCACGTCTTTTAGCAACTGGTGTGACACATGGCAAATGAACGTTAACTGCACTAAAACAGTCGTAATGTCTTTTACCAATAGGCACAACCCCTTCTCTTTTGACTATTTTCTAGGTGGCACCCAGCTCAATAGAGTTTCACAGTACAAATATTTAGGAGTAATTCTAATCGAACACCTTTCATGGACTAGCCACATTGATGATGTATGTCGTAAAGCGCTAAAAAAATTAGGTTATTTGCGCCGAACTTTACTTAACGCCCCTCGAGATACTAAACTGCTTTTATATAAATCACTCATTCGCCCTGTTTTCGAATATGCATCAGTAGTTTGGTTCCCTTACAAACACTGTGAAATAAGCTTGCTAAATAACATTCAGCGAAAATCTATCCGTTTCATTTTTCATAACTATAGCCGCAACTTCTCGCGGACCACAGCCCTTCAATCATTAAACATCCCATCACAACTCTCGCGATACCAAAACGAAGCTTTAAAATTTTTATACGGAATTATTAACTCCTCCTCCGGCCTTAGTCATGGTAACCTCATAACATTTACTGATGATAGTTGTACCCCGAGTTCCCACGCATTGAATGTAACACCTTTTTTTGCTGGTACTAATACCTTTAAATACAGTTTTTTTCCGCGTGCAATAGAACTGTGGAATTCCCTGCCTGGTAGCATTCGCTCCTTACCACTAACCGACTTCATAGTTGCTGTCGATGAATATCTTACTGAAGCGTAATTAACTTCATTTTTACTTTTGCTTTGTTACGAGTGTACTTGCTTCACAATTTGTATTATTTGTTTGTATTTTTTTCTCTGTTGCCTAGTATTATATAACACCCCATTCCTGCGATAGCCCTGAATAGGGCTGCAGTATGTATAAATAAATAAATAAATTATGCTCAACAGTAAGCATCCCACAGGAGGTATTACAATTGCTGCAGGCCAACGGGCTGAAAGCCTCATGGGAAAAATGCTATTTTGGCCAACCCTCTGTTAGGTTTCTGGGCTTTATTATTTCCAGTCAAGGCTACCTTCCAGATCCTGATAAGGCTGCGGCTATGTGTCGCATCCTAGTTCTGCGAAGCCAGAAAGAAGTGCTCTCCTGAGTGCAAACAGCAAGCTTCTATCTTCGTTTTAATAAGGGCTTTGCGAAAGTGATAGTTCTTTTGCAAGCTCTCATCAAGGCACCCACATTTATTTGGAGCACTGAATGTGAGCAGGCCTTTCAGACAATATGTGCCGCCCTCAACCAGCTTCCACTTCTGGCGCACTTCGTCCCCGTGACAACCACGACGCTAACCACAGACGCCTCACAGGAAGCCATTGGAGCTGTGTTATCGCACGTCCACGACACCAGAGAATGTGTCATTGCCTATGCCAGCTGTGAACTTATGTTAAGCTTTACAGCAATATTTGGGAGTGTATTGCAGTCTACTGCGCAATCACAGTCAAGTTCCGTCAGTACCTCCTAGGCAGAAAATTCTCTCTAGTCACAGATAACTGGACTGTTGCCTGCTTAACGTCCCACGTGCAGCTATCTCGTCGGTTCACTTCTATGCTAATGGACTTAATTGATTGAAATTTGAGGTTTAACGTTCCAAAACCACCATATGATTATGAGAGACGCCGGAGTGGAGGGCTCCGGAAATTTCGACCACCTGGGATTCTTTAACGTGCACCCAAATCTGAGCACACGGACCTACAACACTTCCGCCTCCATCGGAAATGCAGCCGCCGCAGCCGGGATTCGAACCCACGACCTGCGGGTCAGCAGCTGAGTACCTTAGCCACTAGACCACCGCGGCGGGGCATGCTAATGGACTTAGTGCAGTTCAATTTTACTGTGCTGACGTCCGAACATTGTAGCCGACCATTTGCCCCGCTTGGCATGTGCTGTCACGCACTCTTCGCTGTCAATGGCTATGATGCAACCAGAAGATCCTTAGTGCACTAAGATTCATTTTTGCATGGCTAGTGAAAAGGACTCAGCCGAGTACACAAAGTTGGATGACACCCTGTATTGCCGACTGTCATCGGAACATCGGTAGTCGCTTCATCCAAACTGCGCCCTGCCATTCTGCAAGCGTTACACGATGGTGCACAGCACTTTGACACAAAGCGTACGTTACAAAAGGTTCAGGATCGTTATTGGTGGCCACGCATGAAATAATCAGTCGCAGCCTATGTGCCAACCTGCCAGTGTTAACAGTTTTTAACTGCTCTACCACATGCAACGTAGGTCTTGAAAAAATGCTTAACTTAGACAATCATTTTTTCAAGCATAGCAATTGACTATGTAACCATGCCACCCACCAACTCGAAGCGCTACATTCTCAACGTAGTTTATTTTGCTACCTGGTATATAGTGCCCACCACAGTATCATTTACGTCTATGCGCGAAGTTATCAAACATTTGCACAACGTGTTTTACACTTACGGCATGCCAGACCACTGCCTCTCAGACTATGGCTCTGTCTTCGAGTCCAATGAGTTCAAGCGCTGCATGAAGCTTCACTCAGTGGAACTCCATTTCACAACTGCCTATCGTCTTCAAGCCAGTGGCTTGGCTAAGAAAAGCAATGAAACTCTACTGGCAGTTCTCCACAAGCTCTGTGCAATGGAACCACTGTCATGGCCTACCAAACTTCATGAGGCAGCTTTCGCAGTAAACAAGTCCATGAAGGCAAGCATGAACTTGTAGTGTACACGTACCCCGACGGAATACGGCCACCAGCGTGGCTTCGGTCTTAGCGAGCCGCAGAGCATGCATTAATCGTCGCAGGGCACGCGTTAACCGTCGCTGTGGCGAGAACATGTTACTGCTCAAGGTCGAAACACTTTATTGCCTATGGCAACACCAAAAAGACAATACAGAGCACGTTGCAACAGGGGGGGGGCAGGAAAGCAAATAGGCTTAACCACGCCCCGGGCGAGAAGTCCTACACAGGGTGTAGCGAGCACATCTCTGTGGGGCAAAAGTGATTCACGGGGACACCGGGACGGAAGGGCCCGGTCGCTCGAGCGAGGACCAAAATGCGCTCGCGTTGGCTTTGAGAGATACGGGTCGGCATAGTATGACCCCGCACTAGGACACCATACCACTCTTCGGCCAAGCATTCGAAAGGGGGGGGGGCGCGACAAAAGGTAGGCGTTTGCCATGGGCGCAAGACGCCATTGGCAAAGTTCGAACGAGCCCCAAACAAAGAGAGCAGATGGACAGAAAAGAAATGCGTGCTTACCCATGTCGTCCTAGATAAATTCTCACTCACTACCGGCGCGTGCGCGCACGCGCAAGACATCCCGAGAGATTTTGTGCACCGTAACAGTTGACATCCGCTACCGGGTGAGAGAGGTTAATACTTACTCCTGCTCCCCCAGCATGACAGACCACGGTGGAGAGGAGAGTCATGTCAGAAAGAGGCGGCAAAGCCGGCGTAGACGTGGCAGGCTAGCCTTGATTCCCACAAACTTTACGCCATTCCAGCTTCGCTACGGCTACGTACTGAAAATTCCACTCCAACAACATCATTCGTTCCAGACATCCGTTCTTGCCAGGCGCATCCTCGACACAACAGTGCAGTGCTGTGAAGCAACCGTCAGTTCGTAAGCAGCTCAAAGTGCACACGAAGAGCGCTATGATCACGGCCATCGTCCGCACAAATTTATTGTAAGTGGTTTTGTCTGGGTGAGATGACAGGCTCCGTTGCCAAAAAAAAAGTGGCACCTCGCTTCAATGGTGTTTACTGCCTCATTGAGCAGCTTACACCAGCCAGATTTAGAGCTCTCCATCTGTCATCTCGTTTTATTAATCAACCACAAACGGTGCACTTGTCCCAGCTAAAGCCTTATGTGCCACCAGTTTCTCCAGTGATTGCGCAACCATCCCTCGCCCATGCAGATATCATGCCCGCTTCGGGAGCAAATGTCATCTCTATGGAGCAGCAACAGCCACAACGACCCTAACGCACTCGCTGGTTACAGAGACACCTCGACGACTTTGTGCTCGAGTGAAGTTGCAGTGTTTTCCCATGTGTGCGTGAGTATATTAGTGTGCGTGTGACCGTGTACAAAACCCATTGACGACAAGACTTGGTCGATCGGACTAGGGTGGGATGTGAGTGCCCACAGCCGCCCAGCTCATCACTAAAGACCTCTGCAGCGCTAATACGACTCTGCAACGTCAAGACCAAGTGAAGGCTAAACTTTTGCTTTCTTGTCCACCGCCGCGTCTGCAGGCTGCATCCTAATATTTTCCTTCACATACCCCTATGTTTTAATAAATCTTTTGTTACTTAAAGCCTTCGTCTTCACGCCCCGGCCTTTACGCTCAGCCCTTACACTGTTAGTTTTTTCTGGCATGCAAAATGCATTAGCAGCACCCTTGAATGCTGCTATGTATGAAAATTTAATAATTTTTAGCCTGGGGCACCCATGACAATGAAGCATCTCAACATAGGTGTATGGGCGATGGTTTTAGGATAGGTAAAAAAAATTTGGCACGTGGATCTGCTGGGCCTCAGTACCCAAAGTGCCTCAAGTTGCCCAGTTCAAGATGGCAATGTGGAGGCACAAAGATTTCAATTTGTGCCCGATTGCTAAATGTGGCCATCATTAAAAGAAAAGAATACCATATAATAAATAAACGGAAATACATTAAAAAGAAACAAAAGGTGTCACCAGGAATGCCGGTGCAGATGGGAATGGCAGCAACAGGCCCGAAAGTGAGCAACAGATTCTTACAAATTGAAAAAGACAAAATTCCTTATAACAAGCATGCAGAATATTACATTTTGTTGGCTTAATCCACACAAAATACACACAAATTGTGAAGCTAAAGTCAACACAAAATACGTCAATGCTCGCGTACAAAGGTGTATTCACGGTGATGTTTTAGAGCTATTCAGAAAGTTAGCTTTGCGGCAATAACTAAGAATCAATTTTAGAAAATTTCTCACAAATCATTGCTGAGGGTGTTAGTTATATATTAGAGAGTACGCTCTATAGCATACGTAGAGCAGGAATGCAGGAACAATGTTGTCCCGGAGTAACTGGCAGCACTAGTTTCAGTTTCAATAGTAAGTCAACAGCCCGACTTAAGATGCCGTGTTCATACAGTACAATCGTGTACGTACGGTACTAGGCGGTGCTAGAGGCAGCTACTGTCTCTCCAAGTGCTCCCACAAGAGCACTTTCTCGTCACACTGCCTTCTCCCACCCTCCCGGCTCAGCCAGCAACTGAGTCCCCGATTTCCCCAGCAAGGAGGCCTTCACAGTTTTTTCACACGTGCTGAATATGGGCTAGCAGCAAATACAATGCTGAAATACAATGCTCTTGGGTGCCAGTTTGTTATAATTTTAAATTTATTCAAAAAGCATCTGCTACAAATTGACTGGACTGAAGTGTTTTGATGAACTTTAAGGATGTCAACATATTAAAGGTTTTACTCGGTGCTGAACATACTATTCTAAAGTTCCAGGATTTTCAAGGACCTCAAAGGCCACTATGCATGAGGGATGTACTGCAAAGACATCTGAATCGGAAAAAGGAGGAAAAAAAAAAAAAAAGAGAGACACGACGTTCTTATGAGCATTCATGCAAAAACATCCTAAGGTGGTCAAAAATAAGTGGGCTATGTAAAGCCTCACCAACGCCACTCTACACACAAAGTACAGCAAAAGAACAAGAGTCACTTACCGAGTCCACCTCTAGGCAATAGGAGTCTTGCAATGTGCGCACCGACTTGCTGACAAGATTTGACAGGAAACTGCTCATTAGCTTGGGCTCTACTTTCTCGAGACCATAGTATCTGCAAGTCAGTTGAACAAAGGTTCTCAACTGAACACGCTGGGTTGGATGCGATTGTGTTGTCATGGCAATGAAGGTAAGCTCATGCAAATCTTTCACAAAATATTTTATTAACCAATGTTTTTTTTTGTTAACATTTCAACTGTGCTTGCCTTGTCTGAAGGGATGTATGATGGGGTGCTGACACACCTTTCAGACAAGCAATACAGCTTCCAAGAGGAACTGTAACGATGCACCCTTTTGATGCTTTTATCATCAGTACTCCATGCAACTGCACTATCTTCCTTTCTACTCCGCCCCACTATTTTTCATTTGTGCAAGCACAATAAAAGCTTTTTTGATAGTCAGTGTCCATCCTCGCTTGATATTTCTTACTCAGCGTCTGAACTAATGCTATTTTTACAGATGGCTCTGAACCGACAAGCTTGCATCTATTCACTTTTAGGTCACAATGTGCCAACATGCAAGTTAAAAATACCTACGTTGGATTTTGCAGGAGTCTTCGGTAGAAGTATGTCCATGTCATATAGTCCAAGCAGTCTTGTGTAGATCTGATGGTTCCAGCAACCACTTCGGCATTCACATGGTCAGGCAAAACATCAATCAAGCTGTAAACAAAGGTCACCATGTTTGCAATAATAATTATGTCAACTGAAACAACAACAAAAAGAAACAACAGAATGGCAAATGCTACAGTCATCTGCATGTTCATATACAAAAAAGGGTAAAGAAGATATAGCATTTAATTAACTTGAGCACTTAATTTTTCCAAAATTTGGTGTGGTGTTAGCCTAGCTCAAAAATGCCAGAAAAACTTGTGAATGCTTTTTGTACTACAATTTATGCTTAGGACAGATATTTGAAGACAATTTATTATTCAAGGTGTTTAACTCATAAACTTGTGGCATTTTTTCATGCGATGTTAGGGCCTCTAGCATTTCACCTACATTGAAATGCTGTGGAGGGATTTGATCCTTTGGTGAAGCACCACCGCTGTGAAGAGCACTACCACTGCTGAAAGAAGATTCCCAGATCATCATCAAGTTTCTGCACCTCATATCACAAACCCACACTGTCCTCTTGGGGGTGAGGCACGCCGAGTGGTGGAAACTTTATTGGGCCAATGTACGAAAAATACACCACGATGTGAAACTAAAAAAATAGAAATTTGCTCTATTAACCTGTGTTAGTGAATTCAATATTAGTTCTTAATCTTACCTAATTCATTGTTTCACTTTAATGTCTCCTAAAAGATGCTTACCCCCCGCTTTGTTTTGAGACTGGTTTTGCAATGGCCTTTCATTGTAACTCCTCACGACACCTGTGCATGGGGGAATAAAAAGTGGAAAGAGTGTCCCCACAGCAGAAAAGCTGCACAACTCCTACCAGGGTTTTCATGTGATGCTCACACCTCGGTGCATCCCCCAACGAAAGACTCTTAAGATTCCTTACAGTATGTCAGTGGCAATGATGCGATTGATTGAAGCGCACCTTTAGGAAGAGCAGATAAAACCCCTCTTTAGAACAGCAAGCACAAGTCCCCATTTTAAATGCAAATAATCATTTCTTTTATACTGAGCAGTTGTACCACGTTTAATAAAATGAAAACAGTCGAACCCGTTTATAATCCCCCCGTTTATATCAGTAGTTCGTTGTATATAAACTAGCCTATAAAAACGTGCCCTTAGCAGCCATGTTCTATTTTTCCTGTGTATTTTTATAGAAAAGTACTAACTACCACTCCGCTGACAATTTAGGCCTTTTCGCGTATTAAGCAATGTTTGCTGCGTGCTCACGAGTCAATAAAATCACGTTCGCCATGAACTCACGCCGCTTCCACTAAAGTGTGGTACCCCCACATCTAACCAAGCATTTGTGGCTAGTTGCATGCAGCGCGTCACTGTCAAGAATGACAAGATGAAGAAAAGAGGAAAAGAAAGAAGTTGTTTTGAATAGGTAATTTAAAATGCTGGAATGAGAGAGAAGAGGAGGAAAAAGAAGAGGGCGCAGGGCAAGTGAGGAACGTGAGAGCTGGGACGTGGCGTTCGAGGGGCCAAGGGCTGCGGAAGTTCGGACTGGCTCTCGCTCCAGGCTCCCGCCCGAGCACCTGACTCGGCGAGCAGCTCACGGAGCAACCGCCGATCCTGGACGGCAGTTTCCCGCCCGAGCACCTGACTCGGTGAGCAGCTCACAGAGCAACCGCGGATCCTGGGCTGCAGTTTCCCGCCCGAGCACCGACCTCGGCAAGCAGCCCCGGAACCACCGCCGATCCTGGGCTGCAGTTTCCCGCCCGAGCACCGACCTCTGCAAGCAGCCCCGGAACCACCGCCGACCCTGGTCTGCAGTGTATCCCGCCCGAGCACCTGCCTCGGGAAGAAACCACCGGAGCTACCGCTGCAGTGGTTCTTCAACATCGTCGCCACCGTTGAGCATCGATATGGCGTGTCATCACGTCTGAGAGGGACTCCCAGCGGACCGGAGGCCACGCCACAACTGTAAGCGCGAGAACTAGAGAACGGCAAACGGAATCGGACGTTGAAACACGCATCATTAAGACATCTCGTTTTCTGTGTTTTTCAATGTGTGCGTGTTTGTGTTGTTGTTTTGTTTTGTGATTTTCATGGTAATGAAGTGGTAGTTTTCGTTTGGTACCATCAGCCTCTACGGTTCATTTCGCAACGTCTGACGAGCGAACCAGGCCTCAGCACATATACGCGTGACAGTCACTTAACTGTGGCAGTTCGGCGGCAGTGCACGAACCGGACGGAACGTAACAAATCTGCTTTCGCAGCTTGCTGGCTTCAACTTGGCTCACGGATACCGCCCTTATCGCCTTGATAGACGGACGCGTCACCACCACTTTGGTCATCGTGGTCCTGCGCCTGCGCTTGGAGTTTCACGTGACCTGGACGTTTCACGTAACCTGGACCTGGAAAACGCTTAAAAAGACGGCATTGCCGAGTGGACCACGCAGTTCGGCGGCAGTGCACGAACCGGACGGAGCGTAACAAATCTTCTGCTTTCGCAGCTTGCTGGCTTCAACTTGGCTCACGGATACCGCCCTTATCGCCTTGATAGACGGACGCGTCGCCACCACTTTGGTCATCGTGGTCCTGCGCCTGCGCTTGGAGTTTCACGTGACCTGGACGTTTCACGTGACCTGGACCTGGAAAACGCTTAAAAAGACGGCATTGCCGAGTGGACCAGGCAGTTCGGCGGCAGTGCATGAACCGAACGGAACGTAACAAATCTTCTGCTTTCGCAGGTGAGAAACGGTGTTACCCACGTCTAAGTCTGCTCCTGTGCCTGTGCACTGCTGCCGAACACAGCGTGAAGTGTATTTGCTTTGAGTGAAGTGTTCTTGCTTTGCTATGGGAAAGGATTCCGCAAAAAGTGCGGGGAAAGACGCGGAAAAGGACGCAGCAAATGTAAAGGATTTAAAAGAGCTGTCGAAGGCATTTGAAAATTTCAAACGCGATTTCAGAAGTGAGATTCGGGAAATTAAAGACAGCATAGCCTTTTGCTCTGACACCTGCAGTGAGGTGAAAGATGTAGCCACTGATATTAAGAATATGAGAGCTGAAATGCAAGAGCTCATAAGACAAAACATGGAATTGAAAGTGGAAAATAAGAGACTGTCACAAAAATGCGATGAGCTCGAACAGTATCAGCGCCTAAACAATCTTGAGATAAAGGGTGCGTTGGTCGGGAATGATCCAGTGGATGTTGTAAGAAAGATAAGCGAAGCTGTCGGCACGGCAGTTGATCTGTCTGATATTGACGCATGCCACTGGATTCCCACTCCTAAGCCTGGTGTGAAGAAAATAATCGTTCGCTTAGTAAAAAGAACAAAACGTGACGACATACTGGCGAAATGTAGAAAGAAGAGGCTCGATAGTTCTATGCTTGGGGATGACAAAAAAACGCCCATTTTTGTAAATGAGCATTTGACGCAGAAGGGCAAGGCATTGCTTGCAGCGGCAATACAAAAAAAGAAAGAAGCCGCATGGAAATTTGTCTGGAGATCCGGTGGCAAAATCCTTGCACGCAAAGATGAAGGATCACGAGCGATACACATTGCGGATGAGACAAGCCTGGCTAAAATTAGAAATTAGATGTGGCATGTGTCATAACAAATTGAAAAACATTCCACCATGACTGATCTTGTAAATAACCAAAAGTATTACAGTGTTGAAGACTTTAATAGGGCATTTCAATCAGGAAAAGGCTTGTTTAAAGCATTGCATATAAATTGTAAAAGCATAAAAAGAAAGGTCGACGACATTGCTAATTTTATATGGTCTATAGCTATCGGATTTGATGTGCTAGTTTTCTCCGAGACATGGATTACTTATAAAGAAGATGCGCCGTTCTTTCCAGGCTATAGTCATGAACTTCTCGGTCGTAACCAGCAAAAAGGTGGAGGTCTTGCTATTTATTTTAAGGATACGCTTTCGAGTGAACTGCTTGATAAGTATACTGTTATGAACGATGATGTTGAATGCATTACAATGTGTGTTGGCTCATTCATAGTAATTGGTGTATATAGGCCACCACATGGCCACAAAAAGAAATTTATTGAGTTTCTTAATGTTGTGTTATCCACTGTTCGCGGGAATACTCCTTGGTGACATAAACATTGACCTCTGTTCCAATGATCCTTATGCCAAAGATTTTGAAACGCTCTTACTTACATATGGAAGTACAAATTTTATACGTTCACCTACTAGAATTACATCAACAAGTGCTACGCTCCTTGATATATGCGCCTCAAATTTATGTTCACAGAATATAGAATCCGGGGTATTTGCGTATGACATAAGTGATCATATGCCCATCTTCTTTCTTGCACGAGTTACTTCTCAAATTGGTCAGAAAACAGAGACATCTTTCCACCGAATTAAAAACAGCAAAACTCAGGAACATTTTTTTCAGCTAGCTCAGAACATAGACTGGAACACTGTTTATAGACAAGAAAATCCTGATGATGCTTATAACACATTCATGACGTTATTGAGTGCTAGCTATGATGCGGCCTTTCCACTTCAGAAGCGCTCACGTGGCAGAAATAAGAAATGCAGAAAGCCTTCGATAAATCGTGATCTTTATCGGCGCATAAAAATAAAGAATAAATTGTATCATGATTTCATCCGTTCGCGGAACACAGACGCCTTAGCTGAGTACAAGAAATACAGAAACGTTTTAAATTCAGAAATACGGAAGGCTAAACAGAACTACTATGAAAAATTATTTGAAAGCATTTACAATGACCAGAGGAAGCTATGGGAGGTCATAAATGGGCTTATGAACAGAAATAAGGGTTGTAATAGGACACAGGACCTAACAATTAATGGTCAGATTTTCAGTGGTGAAAGGTTGGCCAATGTTATGAATGAACATTTCATAAATGCGGGTTCCTTTATTTTAACGGATGAAAAGCGAGATAATGCTCCAACTCCTGATAAGTCTCCTTTGCCGTATTCTATTTTTCTTGCACCCACAGATCCGGTTGAAGTAGAAAGATTAATCAAAAAACTTAAAAACAATGTTGTATCAGGAATTGATGAGATAGGTTCTGTTGAGTTAAAATGGTGTCACCATTGATATCTAATGTCTTGGCCTATATTATCAACCTTACCCTCACTAACGGTGTATTTCCAGAGCAGTTAAAAGTGGCAAAAGTCACTGCAGTACATAAAGGTGGTGATATCAATACTTTAGCGAACTATCGACCTATATCCGTGCTTCCAACAATATCAAAAATATTTGAAGGGGTTATTTATGATAGACTTGCATCCTTTTTTGATAAGCACCAAATAATAACAAAAAGTCAGTATGGCTTTCAAAAAAATAAATCAACAGAACAAGCTCTACTGTATATCAAAGATAAGATAATCGAAAATATGGAAAACAAAAAAATATACTCTTGGGCTCTTCCTCGATCTTCAAAAGGCATTTGACTCCATACAATTAAAATCATTGATTCATAAATTATCAAGTTATGGGGTGCGTGGAGTAGCACTACAACTGTTTAAAAGTTACCTAGAAGATCGTTATCAATATGTACAACTGAATAACACTATTTCTGCAAAGATAAAGTTGAACCAAGGAGTCCCCCAAGGGTCTATACTGGGGCCATTATTGTTCCTTGCCTATATAAGTGATATTGTCGATATACCTCATTCTCCTGAACTTATAATGTACGCTGACGATACGAATGTTTTCTTTTCATCAGACAATCTAATATCACTTGAGGTCAGTGTAAATAATTATCTAAGCAATCTTTCAAATTGGTTAAGGCAAAATGGACTGCGCTTGAATGCAAAAAAAACAACCTATATGATATTCCGACCTATAAACAAACCTATTAGTAACATAGCTGTAAAATTCGAAGGAAATTGCATCGCACAAGTTAGGGAACAAAAGTTTCTTGGTGTATGGTTTCAGGAGGAATTAAAGTGGAACACACATGTAAATCATCTGATCACCGCATTAGCGCGAATAGTTGGTTGTTTTTTTTTAGAACAATGCACTTAATCCCATTGAGGTTAAAAATAAGTATGTACTATGCACTCTTCCATTCTAAAGTAAGTTATGGGATGTTAGTCTGGGGAACGACATCACAAGGGAATTACCATAAGTTAATAACTATACAAAAGAAAATATTACGCTGCTTTGAAAAATACAGGGGGAATCTACAAGACTTGCGCACTGCTCCACTATTCATTAAACATTCCATACTCAGAATTGATCAATTATATCATTTTAAATTGCTTCAGTTAATACAGAAGACTAAGCTATATGAAGAAAGTTGCACCGAAAGACCACACTACAGTCTGCGAGAACAAAAGAAACGAGCTCCTAGAACAAGAACCAAGAATGGAAAACAAAGTATTGCTTACCAGGTACCGCAAGTTTTAAATACCCTTGCAGATCAATTGAACTTTAGGGCTAGTAGTGCGACTTTCAAGAAACAAATAAAGAACTTATTCATAACCACCGGTCTATGCTATCGAAACTACGTAATGGAGTCTCATGCCTCTGCAAATGCTTAAATTGTTCATAAACTTCTATGTCAATTATACGAGTGTACACAGCGCAATTCATTGTATCCGTATGCATTTTGTGTCTGTTCTTGAGTTGTTTCATTGATTTTGTTTAGTTGTGAATTTTTACGAGAGTGACCTCTAATTCTTAAAATGTGTTATGTAAACTTCTTATGCTATTTATGTTTGAATTTTGTGTTTACAATTTCAGGTTGCTTGAAACCAATGTATTGAATATATATATTGTTTGTCAGTGCTGATGTCTAAGCTTTGCACAGTCACAGACTGCGGAGGGACAAGGGCCTTTGTCAGGCTGTTCGCCTTTAGCCCTTTGCCCCTGCAGTGAGCTCTGTATCCGGCTTACTGTAAATAAAAATACTACTACTACTGTCGGCTCTTACCGTCGCATGCCAGGCTGTTTGCACTCCAGTGCTTGCATGCGTTTGTGTGTTCTTCGTGCATGCTACACTCAAGGTCATGCTCGGGTACGGCGAGTGGCCTGTTTGTCCAACACAACGAAAACAATTTTTGTAAACAACACACGCAAGCAGCCTCACACGACGTGGCAGCGGCGAACTGGCGAACGGCGACTTGACGCCCTTGTACCAGCATTAACTGCTGAGCAGATATCTGCAGATGACTGTGATAACGTTGCCGGCGATGAGTCAAAATGGCTCGCTCATCGCCACTGGCCACATTGCTATTGCTCAGCGCTGGTGTTGTCCTCTTTGCTTTCCTTGCCTCGCCTTTCGTTTCACGTTTCTTCTAGCACATTCGCGCTCGCGCTACAGCCCTTATCACCATGAATTGCTATTGCTCTTTTCTGATGCGCTTTGTATGGGCCATATTTTTACAGCGACCGCGTCCAAAGTGTTTGCTTACTATAAAAGTACACGGCTTAGAAAAATGTCCGCTGTATGCCAACCCAGTTTCAAAGAGTAGCATAGAAAAATCGTAAATGTACGTAAATAAGGTCGTTATAACAGGCTTCTACTGTATATGCATGCTGATTTATAAAATTTATAAAGTAATTTATTCATAAAATAAACATACTGCTCTTTTTTTTTTTTCACCAGTTTTTACAGTCTTTTGACCATCAGCCACATAAAAGTTGCCCATAATACACTGCATATTTGTAATTAAATTTGGCTTCCTACAATGCTTGATACACCTTTAGTATTTAAACTTACAACATTTATTGATAAATTGATCATATCATATGTGTGCAGTATTGTTTTTCTCCAAAAGGCTGCACGAAGAACATTAGGCACAGCTACACATCACCGCAGCGGGAAAACAAAGGATAAAAAAGCTGTTTACATTAAACACAACCACTGAACACCAACCGATACGAGGCTCCTACAAAAGAACATATTGGCTCCTATCTCGCATCAATGCTTTCTGTACCATAGACAGAAGGCAAAGCCCGGCCTTACCTGGACTCCACTGGGAATGGCTCGTAGAGGAACTTGTTGTAGAACTTTTTCTTGAGGTCGTGAACCAACACCACTGCCACACCTTGATCATCAAACTGTGGTCTGCCAGCTCGACCAATCATTTGCAAGACATCTGCAGTGGCACAAGAGCATCATCCCGAGGTCATCAGAAAAGACGGATAACCACTTAGATTATGAATCAATCGTTCGTGAACTTACTTACAGCGCAACACCAGAAAAAATACAGGACAGGGAAGGAGCAAAAGAGAAAGAAAAAGACGGCACTGCTTCTCTTTTTCTTTCTCTTTTGCTCCTTCCCTGTTCTGTATTTTTTCTGGTGTTGCGCTGTAAGTAAGTTCACGATGGATCCTAACCAACTGGCCCAACTTACCGTCTTACTATGAATCAATCGTATTAGCTAGAACCCTATTTTTCACACTAAATGCAGATTTATATTGTTATGTGCCACGGACCTAGAGATCGAAGATGATGAGGACAAGTTTTATACAGTTTATGCAATCTTCGCTGCTCTTGCCCCAATAACTTTGATTGTTTAAATATCCTAAATACACCTGTCTTTTGTTATCTTTCCTGACACCTTTGGTGGAGGTGCTGGGTACATCAGACGCCCACCACGAAACTTCGCAGCAGGCGTCTTCTTGAACGATCCATCCTGTTGATAGGCTGTTCTGTCGATCCACCCCCTACTATGCAAACTGAACCCAGTCCCGTCATTGTGACCCGTCTAGAAGACCTTGGCACTTTTTGTGGAACTGATAAAGTGAATGTCAAAAAGTGGCTGGCTGACTACAAGTGTGCCAGCCAACTTTTATGCGGGAAACGTCAGCTACTACTTCAGGGGGGAACAGCCAGTGTGTGGATCGACACCCACGAATAGGAGCTGACTAATTAGAATGTGTGCAAACAAAAAATGAAACACCTCTTCTGAAAGCCCATCGCATGCTAATGAGCAGCCCAGAAAAATCTCTCGCACCGTGCAAAAACCTCGACAGAGCCATACATGGTGCACATTTAAGATGTTTTAGCCCTGTGTTGGCAAGTTGAGGATCACATGCCCGAAGCTGACAAAGTCAGCCATATTCTTAGAGATACCTGATACCTTACATTTTTAGCTTACCTTTTAGCTTACTTTAAAAGTGGATGATACCTTCCACTTTTTAGCGTACAGAGACTGCTCCACCATTGAGGACATCCTCAGGGAGTGCCGACGCTTTGAAGAAGCAAAGAGTCATGAAGTTACACAGCAATTTGCTTGGCTCCCTAACACCAATGACGCGTCGTCGTGCGAAGACGTCCAGCTAGCCGCCCACCCAGTACTGAAAACCTCTCGCGCCTTGTGCAGCGAGAGATTGACGCAACATCTCTATCTGCTCCGATGGCTCGTTTTTATAAGAAGGCCCGCCTAACAGTGTCATTGATCCAGCTCTTATGTGTCCCAAGTCATCCCACGGTCAGCCCTATTCTATCCTACAGGCCACGACCGACCTCGTCTTGATACCATGATTCCAAAAAGTGGCGTACGCGTAGTGACAAGCTGATATGTTTTAAGTGCAATATGGTAGGCCGTATTTCTCACTATTGTCGCTATCGTTGGCCATCGTCTCTCTGTGCTCCTTATCGTGTCGAGGACACTCGATCTTCACCGAATTGCACCCGTGAGGACCCCCGAACGTCAGCTCCATGTTACGACCGCTCGCCGTCCCCACAGGGCCAGCAGTGTTCTTGGTCACCTGTGCCCAAGGAGGTTCTATACTATGTCTTCTGAAGTGGAGGTACGCCCTCATAAGTGACGCCAGTCGCCGCCATATTGGAAAAGGAAAGACTCGGAAGCAGATGACAAAGTGCGCTTCATAGCTCCGCCCTCACAGTGGCCTTTGGAGACTGTGACGTGCTTTTGTGAAGCAGATAAAGATTTTACAAGGCCATGGTGACTTCGTGCGTCGCTTATGGCTGCACAAATCACATCAAGAAGACGTCTGGGATCACTTTTCACGTGAAAATATTCTAGTGTGAAGAAGAAGATATGTCTGCAGCGAGCAGCATCGCCAACGCCAGGCTCTTTCGGCTCGTGCTTCGGTTCGCTGCTGTGCCGGTCTCTGCTGGACGGTTCATCACGCTGTCTTGCCGTTGTCGTTAACGACTAATAAACTTCTTCACATTTCGTGGAGGGTGCTGTTTATCCTCGTCGCTACACCCTGGAGCTGCGAAGCCGCACGCTACCGTCCATCATGACTGACAACGCCAACCCATCAGCGGCGTCGCCCCAGTTCAACTGTCCCGACCATCCTAGGCTACGGGACCCGAAAGTCTTCAGCGGTGCAGATGGGACCGACGTGGAAGACTGGCTCGAGCACTACGAGCTGGTGAGCGCCAATAACAAGTGGGATGAAGCCGACAAGCTGGGCCACGTCATATTTTATCTCACTGGCGTAGCAAAATTGTGGTTTAACAACCACAAACACAACATTCCCACATGGAGCGTCTTCAAGACGTCATGTGCCGAAGTGTTCGGTCGGCCGGCTGTCCGCAAGCAGCGGGCAGAACAGCGCTTGCGCGTCCGCTCTCAGCAGACTGGAGAAAATTTTACCAGCTATATTGAGGATGTCGTCGACTTTTGTCTACGCGCGAATGACACCATGCCTGAGTCGGACAAGGTCAAACACATCCTGAAGGGCATCGACGATGGCGCTTTTCAAATGCTCTTGGCTAGGAATCCAAGCACAGTTTCTGAAGTCGTCAGCTTGTGTCAGAGCTACGACGAGTTGAAGAAGCAACGCACTCTGACTCGGCAGCCTCAGCCTGGTGGTGAGTCGCTGTCCAGTTTCGACTCCATGCCTGACAATTCACCATTGCTTCAGCAAGTCCGAGCCTTCGTCCGTGAGGAAGTCGCCCGCCAACTTTCCCTAGTGCGCTTTACTCACGAGACCACCACCCATCTACCTGCCCCGCTTTGCACTGCTATATCGGAAGAGGTTGCACAAGCTGTTTCCCATGCGCACTACGAGCCACCTCAATCTAGCCGTGGTCACTGCCCGGGTGTCGCACAGCCGGTAAGCGCTCTTGTCGCCTATCCGCCAGCCGTTCAGCCTGTGGCCGCGCCCCTAACCTGTGCAGCGTAGCCTGTGGCTCCTCCTGTCACCTTTTCGCAAAAGATGCAGCCCGTAGTCGCGCCGCTCACATATGCAGACGCTGTACGTAGGCTCCCGCAACCACCCTACACCACGCGCTCACAGCCCGCACACCCAGCTGCTTATACTGCACCTTGGGCGGCAGCACCAGTCGCCAAACCTTGGAGGACGCCCGATAACCGACCGATTTGCTACGACTGCTTCACTCCTGGACACACTGCCTGCTACTGCCGCCGTCGACCTCAGACGTTCGGCAACTATGCCCGGTCGTCGCAACCAGGCAGCCAACCCTTCGCCCAATACGGGCCGGTCTCGTCACCTCGCTATGCCCCTAC
Organism: Rhipicephalus microplus; assembly: GCF_043290135.1. Lineage (NCBI taxonomy): Eukaryota > Metazoa > Arthropoda > Arachnida > Ixodida > Ixodidae > Rhipicephalus > Rhipicephalus microplus. The sequence continues at coordinate 4,170,000 of NC_134704.1, read as the reverse complement.
TGACCACCTTGACTTTCAGCCGCAACGCGCACCTTCTCCTCATCGGCGATCTCCCTCCCTTATGCGTCGTCGGCCCGGACCCTCCGACCAGGAAAACTAAGCACCGCAGTTCAAGAGGCAAGAACTGCGCCGTTTTCGAACTGTCTAAGCCCTCGCTCCTCTCCCACTAACGTGGTCGCAGTAACTGTTGAAGGTTATTGTACTTTCGCCCTTGTGGACACCGGCGCCACTGTTTCTGTCATTGCCGCTAATTTCTGCCGTTTATTACGCAAAGTGACAACGCCGCTTTCAGAACTGTCGCTTCACACCGCAAGCGCACAGCAAGTAACGCCTCTCGCAGCCTGCACTGCAAGAGTGTCCATCGAAGGCATTCTTTACATCGTGGAGTTTATTGTTCTCGCTGTCTGTTTGCATGACGTCATCCTCGGGTGGGACTTCCTATCCCGCCATAATGCCGTCATAGACTGCGCACGCGCCGAAGTTGAGTTTTCATTCTTGTGTGATGTCCCATTACTGGATGCTCTTCATCAGCTGCCGAAGTTGCTGGTTCATGAAGATACCGATATTCCGCCTGGAAATTTCGTTTTTGTTCCCGTTTTATGCAACGCCTACACTAACGCTACAGTCCTTTTTATGCCTTCCGATATCTTCAAATTTGAGCTTTGCCGCTGCCTTTCGCAAAAATTAACTTTGCTGCCGGAAGAAGCAACATGTTCGTAAGCAATCTGCTTTCCACACCTGTCACTTTGCTTGCGAGGGAATGTCTCGACCGCGTGCAGAATCTCGACCCTTCGTCTTTGGTTGATGTCCCGGACGACTACTGCGACCCCCCAAAAGCACTGTCGGCACTCGGGGAGTCGTCCAATGATACGTTTTCCAGCGCCATCGCCGACACTCTCACTCCCATCGAACATGCCGATCTGCTGAATCTTCTGCATGAGTTCGGGAGTTCTTTCGATGTGTCGCAACCTCAACTGGGCCGCACTTCACAAGTTATACATTATGTTGACACCGGCCTACACCAGCTACTGTGTCAAAGACCATACCGTGTCTCCGCTGAAGAGCGCAGCGTGATCAACGATCGAGACGAAGATATGCTTCGTAGAGACGTCATTCGACCATCTCACAGTCAATGGGCGTCTCCCGTCGTCCTGGTGCATAAGAAAGACGGATCTGTCCGATTTTGCGTGGACTGTCGTCGTTTGAATAAGATAATCCGCAAGGACGTCTATTCTTTGCCACGCATTGATGACGCCATTGACAGCCTCCACGGAGCGGAATTCTTCTCGTCACTAGATTTGCGGTCTGGCTACTGGCCGGTCCCATGGCTGAAGCTGATCGCCAAAAAACGTCATTTATTACACCAGATGGACTATACGAATTTAACGTCATGCTATTTGGGCTTTGTAACGCGCCTGCCACGTTTGAACGTCTTATGGATAATACGCTACGTGGCCTCGAATGGAATGCCTCTGTTACCTCGACGATGTCGTGGTTTTCTCCCATGACTTTCCTACGCACCTCCTTCGCCTCAGGCACGTTTTGACTTATCTGACCAAGGCTGGCCTGCAGCTTAACCTGAAAAAATGCCGCTTCGCTGCACGCGACCTTGTTATCCTAGGCAACATCGTGTCCAAGCACGGCGTATTACCTGACCCAGCAAAACTTCGAGCAGTCGCAGAATTTACCAAGCCGACGACCACGAAAGAACTTCGCAGTTTTGTAGGCCTATGCTCCTATTTCCGGCGTTTTGTCCGCAATTTTACATCTATCATGTCACTGTTAACCCAGTTTCTTCGCGGTGACGTGAACTTCTCCTCCTGGTCCCCTGCATGTGACGTTGCCTTCACTACTCTGTGCCGTCTGCTCACCTCCCCACCTATTCTTCGCCACTTCGACCCGACGGCTCCTACCGAAGTGCACACCGACACCAGCGGCGTCAGGCTAGGCGCTGTCCTCGCTCATCGAAAGCCCGGCTATTCAGAATACGTTCTAGCCTACGCTAGCCGCACTTTGACGAAAGCAGAAACTAATTACAGCGTGACAGAAAAAGAGTGTTTGGCTCCGGTGTGGGTGCTTGAAAAATTCCGGCCGTATAAGTACGGCCGCCCGTTCAATCTAGTAACTGATCACCACGCACTTTGCTGGCTCTCCACGTTGAAAGACCCTTCTGGCCGCCTTGCGCGATGGGCACTCCGCATCCAGGAGTACGACATATACTCGTCGTATACCGCTGTGGACGCAAACACTCTGATGCCCTGTCCCGCTCACCTTCACGACCAGATCCGACGTGCGGAAACACTTGCCTCCAGACCTTGTCATCGCTAAATCTCGACTCGATTGCCACCGAACAACGTCGTGACCCTGTGGTGTACACGTATCCCGAAGGAGTACGGCCACCAGCGTGGGTCCGGTCTTAGCGAGCCGCAGGGCACGCGTTAACCGTCGCCGTGGCGAGAACACGATACTGCTCAAGTCGCAACACTTCATTGTGGCAACACCAAACGCAGTACAGCCCGTTGCAAAAAGGCGCGGCGGGAAAGCAAGTAGGCTTATCCACGCCACGGGCACAAAGTACTACACAGGGTGCCACGAGCACGTCTCCGCGGTAAAGGTGATCCACGGAGACACCGGAACAAAGGCCCGGTTGCTCGAGCGAGGACAAAGGCGCTCGCGTAGGCTTCGAAGGGAGACGGGTCGACGTAGCGAGGCCACGCACTAGGACACCGTACCGCCCTTCGGCCGTGCGTACGCAGCGGGGCAACAACAGGTGAGCGTTCACCTTGGGCGCGAGGCGCCGTCAGCGAAGTCCAACGAGCCCCCGACTGACGGGAGTCGACGGACGGGAAAGATAGCGTGGCTCACCGTTTGCTGTCCCGGAGAGTATCTGACCGCTCCCGACGCAGCGCGCGAAAACCTCTCTTGGGAGTCCCCGCGCGCGGCGCCACCGTCAACATCCGCTACCGGGTGAGGGAGTTAAACGTCACTCCGCTCTCTCAGCGCGGCAGACAGCAAAGGAGGGCAGACATGTCGGGACATGAGAACGGCAGAAAAGGCGGCAAAGCCCGCGCAAAGGCAGCGGGCTAGCCTCAATTCCCACAACCCGTGGATCGCCTCTTTTATCGAATATTTATCTGGCACGCCCAACCTTCCAGTAGCTCGATCCCTCCGACGTCAAGCTTTCCATTTCGTCATCCGTGATCAACTTCTTCATCGACGCAACTACGCTCCCTATGGCCACCGGTGGCTACTGGTCATTCCAAGCACTTTACGATCGCAAGTATGCGCCTCTCTTCACAACGATCTGCAATGTGGCCACGCCGGAGTGTTCAAAACATATGAACACCTTCGCCATCGCTATTACTGGCGCGGCACGTACAATTTTGTACGCAAATTCGTGCAGTGCTGTCGTGACTGCCAGCGACGCAAATCAACACCGCCACATGCGACTGGCGCATTGCTGCCACTTCCATGCCCTGCCAAGCCATTTGATCGCGTCGGTGTTGACCTCTACGGCCCCCTTCCATTGACACCAGATGGTAATCGGTGGATTATAGTGGCGGTTGGCCACCTGACACGCTACGCCGAAACAGCCGCTTTGCCGAGCGCTACAGCTCAGGATGTCGCTTCTTTCATTTTACAATGCTTTATCCTTCGACATAGTGCACCTCGAGAGCTCCTTAGTGACAGAGGCCATGCTTCCCTCTCCGAGGTCGTCAAAACTCTACTTTCGGAATGCCACGTCATTCATCGGAAAATGACAGCATACCACCCGCAGACTAACGGGCTAACGGAACAGTTCAACTGCACGCTGGGTGATATACTCTCAATGTACGTGGCATCTGATCATAGCAACTGGGACCGTGTTCTCCCATACATCACGTTCGCATATAACATCGCAATACAAACCACCACGGGATTCTCACCTTTCTTTCTTCTTTATGGACGCGAGCCTCCCCATACAATTGATACCCTACTTCCCTACTGTCCTGATGCTTCGGAGTGTCCACCTATCTTCGATGCTGCTCGGCAAGCCGAAGAGTGCCGCCAGCTCGCCCGTGTGTTCACCTCGGAAGAACAACAACGCCAGAAATAAAACCGTAGTACCTCTCTTCTGGATCCGATCTATGCCCCGGGGTCTCTGGTGTGGCTTGCTATCCCCAACTAAGCTCCTGGACTCTCCTCGAAACTTGTCCCCCGGTACAAGGGGCCTTACACCGTTTTGGAGAAAACCTCTCCGGTTAATTTCTTAATTGAACCAGTTTCCCGATCGGACGACATGCGCCGGCGTGCACGTGAAATCGTTCATGTTTCCCGACTGAAACCGTACCATGAGCCTCTGCCTGAAACTTCTCAAGTCGCCAGGATGGCTCCTTTTTCAGGGGGGGCGATTGTGAAGAAGATTTGCCTGCAGCGAGCAGCATCGCCAACACCAGGCTTTCTCGGCTCGTGCTTCTCGGCACAGCAGAGACCGGTCACTTCTGTGCCGGTCTCTGCTGGACGGTTCATCACACTGTCTTGCCGTTGTCGTTAACGACAAATAAACCTCTTCACACTAGCTTCGTTCGCTGACGATCGCCTGTTTTTTCGCGTATGCTGTTAAATTAAAAACAATATGAGAAAAGCGCATGCGTGTAATACATGCGTATAGCTGCATGGAAGGTAACTTGAAGCTTTAAATGCTCGATGACACGATGTTGCCTATGAGTTTGAAGTTTATAGATGAAACATTTGCTGTCTATGGCTGCACATATCAAACAATTGAAACAAGTAGGACGTCTGAATGCCCGTTGAATTCTAAGTTTTCTGGTGTTGTCTTACAAGGCAAGACTGACGACGTGCATGTATATTTTTTTGGTGAGAGAATATTGAATATGGTGCATGTTTATTGAGGAATTCGCAAACGTAGAGAAAAATTCCATGCCGTGATTATCCGTGTTACAGGTTTTCGAAAGACAGTGTGCTGCGTTCTGCCTAGGAACGTGCTGTTCGAAGAAATAGTTGGAGGGCTACGAACGGTGACCACCTCTGTTCTATTCACTTCGAAGAATGCTGCTTCGACAGAATTGGGCAGACAACCAGACTGTGGCCTGGCAGTGCACCTTCAATTTTTCCTGCTTTCCGAGCGCATCTGCAAAAACCTGTTAGTTTCTACCTTTTCGACGTAGCTTCAATAGAATATACACGAAAATAAGCAATTGCATCTAAAACAAGATGAGACACCTTTGAAATCCATTCTATCTTGCCAACGAAACCGAAACCAAAACGCCAATAGACGAAGCTGCCAAAATGAGTGAGTGGCGTTATATCAAACATTGAGCTACCTCGTTTCTAGGCTCTGAAGGCTGCGCTTGCCATGACAGCACACGTCACCAACGGAAGATGGTAAATATTTTTCAGAACTAACGCCACTGCAATCGTTCTTATAAACGGTTCATTTGGGGTACGTCTTCTGGAGTACGTCTCCTGGAGCTTGTCGGTTGCACGTGACATCGGTGCTTTGGTTTTGGTTCCGCCTGTAAATTGGTTAGAAATCGACAACTCTAGAAAAATTACTGGTGACTCCCAGTTTACCTAATTACCTCTCTTTTCTAACTTTAGCTTTAATTACTTCAACTTCTTTATTATATATATTCTGTGGTAATCAGCAGACACACAAGCACATATTTGAAAGAGGCAAGCAAATGTCGCGTTCCCCTTGATCTTGAGTATGTGAAGGCACATTTCTTAAAACACCCAATATATACTACAACAATTTTGTAATGCAATAGTGCGTCAGCAAGCTCGATATGCGAAGCATCCCTCGACTACAGATTGATCTGAAAGCGTGCAGCTGACAATGGGCGCATGAAATAATTTGTTTCATAAACAAGAAGAGTCATTTATTCGTATGTGTAACCTAAAAGTGGTTTCCATCTCATTTTCTTTTTTATCGTGGAACTGCAAACCGACGCGCGCAATGCACGTATTCCATTGCAGTCTATAGTAGTTCCGCCCCGTTTTTCCTCTAGCAATATGGCCGGCGACGACTTCACTTGCTCCCATTGGCGGCGGCCAGAATTGCCACTCCAGAGGTTCTATAGAACCTCCTAGCCTGTGCCCCATCACTCACCTTCGGTGTACTCTCGCAGTCCTTCCTCGGAAAAATGACAAGTGCAGCTCCTGGAGGTGATGCTGCATTGGCTACCGATCCGGAAATCCTCTGTTGACTCTGGCTATTCAACAACCCATTTTGGATGTGGAAGTAGATGGCATGCCTGTTTAGACGTTAATCGACACTGAAGCCCAATCAACAGTCATATCAGACCTTTGTCGTCGCCTCCACAAACTCGTTACGTCCGCCTTACCGCCTGTTGTCCATATCCCCGATGGCAGTACTTCTTGCATTATTGGAATGTGTACTGTTTGAGAGTTTCGCTTACCGCAAGGTCTGTCCATTTTGCTGTTCTGAATGACTGCACCCGTGACCTCATACTCGGCCATGACTTTGTGAGCACGCTTTCTGCGCTTATGATCTTTCTTCTGGTCTTTTACAGCTTCTGGATATGCCTGACCTCAGCATCACGTTTCCCAACATTTATGCGTAGTCCAGTTCGTTCACTTGCGCCCAGACGCGACGCACGTTTCATTCACTTTGCACCCTCCAGTACCCTTTCTTTGGACATTCTTCTGACGCATCGTGTAGCTCTGCCTCACTCACTGGTGACTGTTTCTGCAAAACAAGCATGCATGCCTGCCTGCTCTGAACAATTCTTCTCGAAGGTATCACTTTGGGTACCTTTAGACTGCCCTGTTGGCCTGGCCATCGATGTGCCACAGTCGGCATCAAGCCGCCCTAGCAGCACTTGATGACTCATTGCCGACATGATTTCCCTGAACCTTTCACCTTCCCAAAGCGACGACCTATGCCTTTTGTTGTTGTCATAGTGCTATGTTATTAATTTCGCCTCCTCCCAACGTCTCTGGTAACTCATCGTATTGAAAACAGGGTGCAAGACCCATTCATCGTCATCCTTACTGTTTCTCCACGACTGAGCGCACCACCATACAAACGGAAGTCGGCAAGATGCTCGCTAAGGACATAATCGAACCATCTACGAGTCTTTGGGCGTTGCCTTGTGTGTCCAAGGTGTGGAGAGATACCAACACTTACACATATTACATACAGCTGTCCCTTGCATCCTGTTGTGGCAATCTCAATACTCATACAAGCACACACGTAACAACATCAGTCGTGGGAGGCGCGACTCTCGGATTAGGCCTAGGGAAGCCAACTGGCAACCCTGGATCAGGTCCGGCGAGCCGCTACAGCCAGTGGAGCTCTAGAACCCCTTTAGTTACCAGTCAGTTACCAGAAAAGACAATACTAATAAACGTTTAATCAATCTCTCTCTCGAATTTGTCAACCAAGCATGTTCTTAACATACAAACATTGGTTTGTTTAAAGGTCTGTCAAAATTACCTATCTTGCCAAAACATCCAAATTCAAACTGATTCTGAAAGTCCTGTGGCTGGACTAACTACCAGAAAGTTCTAGGTACATGAGAAACAAATTCAACAAGCCAAAATTAATGATTCAAAGCATGAATCACTGGCGATTGATTTGAATAGGAGTGGTAACAAAAGAGTTATAGCGAGAAGGTATTGAAGTAGGCCTAAATGTATATAATAAAGAAAAAATGATAATGCAGAATAGCCTGGCAAAACACAGTAAGTTTAAAATCGACACCCGTACATTGGAGTGTACACAAGATAATGTACACATAGGAGAGACTAATCATGAAAGATAATTCATTAAAAAATATCAATGGGCTGGAGTGCATTCAGCAACCCTTTCCTAATAATGTCAGGAAATCTACCACTGTCAATATCAATAAAGTTAAAAAGTGAAGCCTTTGCAAATGTCTGAGTGCTTCAAATATTATTCGAATTCAGTTCAATTAGAATTTAAATAGTCAAAAATGTTGAAGTATTTAAAATGGAGAAATAATCCCTTGTAAAGGTGGTTTCACTGCTCTAAAGGGGTGCTAAGCTGTGAAAGAATGGCCTTTTCACAAACCTTGTTTCAATAAAAAAAAATTGTGCAAGTTAGTTGGGTCATGACATAAGTCTATTTTTCATCATAATATGTGATATATACAAGCCAAATATGATTTAAAATCATTTGACCAAGATCATTATTTGCTTTGAAATTTACTATTCGCACAAGCCTATGAAAATATACAACCATTGCATACATACGAGTCTGAAACTTAGAGAATAACAGCACTGGAGAAAACAAAAAAATTACCCAGTGGGCAATGGAACGTAAAATGATAGGAATAACACTAGGTGATCGGAGGATGGGTCGGGGAACAAACAAGTGCGACACACATACCAGTAGACATCATGCAAAAAAAATGGACCTGGAGTGGCAACACTATGCGTACAACAAACAACCAATCGTCAGTCAGAACAGAAAGCTTACTAAGAGACGAGAAATCGAGTTGAGGAAGGCGAAATAAACAAGTTGGCAGGGATAAAATGGAATCAGCTTGTACAGGATAAGGGTAAGCTGGATATCATTGAGAGAGCTAGCTCTTTGTCCAGCAGTAAATGAAAACGGGCTGAAAATAATGAAGCAAGACTGATAGTTGGGCTAGTTGGTGATACATTATGGGCGGTAACAGCACACAAGCTGATGGGATGAAAAGAAGAAACACAAACAACCACTGACTCTCAACTGAAGGTTAATTGAAATATACAAATCATCTGAACACATAAGATAAAAATGCAGAGCATGTGCAGAGGGGCCAGCGAGGGACCAATTTTACGCTATGGGTAACTGCGCAAGCGCTACAAGTTCAATTCAAACAAACATGCTACTGATTAGGATTTCTTCTTTTTCATGTAAAGATATTGTTGTTTGACTAACGCAGGACTCCCCTTCCTTTTCGGTTTGGAATATTTCCACAAGTTCATTTGTGATCTGATTGCTATGAGCACTGTCGTTTCATTGAACAAAGGCCGGCACCCACTTGTGTGGCAGTGCGAAGGCAGATTCGCGTACGTGCTGGTCTTGAAGGTTCCAGAATGTTCTTTTAGCCGTACATAATGACAACACCCTGTTTGCCCGATATAAACCCTTCCGCATGTTAAGGGAACTCTGTACACCACGCCTAGTACACAGAGTAGTGAAACGTCCCTGTGTTTTGCACTGCATTTATTTTGGCTAGAGTTCTTTTTGTTATGCTTTTTGTTCACCATAGGGCACAATTTTCCTAATTTGTTTGTTGCTGGGAATAGAAACTGTACATCGAATCGTGATGCCACATTCTTTAGTCCATGGGCTAATCGATGCTTGTAGGGCATAATGGCACATTTCATTGACCTTTCTTGTTTTTTAACTTTTTTTCTCCTTTTTTTGTTTGGACGTATCAGACCTTCACAACCAGAAGTGATAACAGGCGTCGGGAAGCTGGTTATCTGAAGGCGACACACCTGTTCATAAAAGCTTTTTTTCCACCTGGTGCCTGCACGACTTCAGAATCGCAGCCCCAAGCCTAGACGTAGCGATGTCCTTCTTCACTACCAGACTTGTAAGTAAGAAAAGGTGTTACTGATCTTGGGTTATACGCCCAACAATAGCGGTGGTTGGCAAAAGTTATCTTTATGTCTAGGAACTGTAAGGCATGCTGTGAAGGCATTTTGCTGGTGAATTTCAGCCCCATCTCAGTTTCTTCAAAGATCTGCAGAACCTTTTCAACATTCATGTGCTCCTTACTTTTGGGAACTGCTATCAAGTAATCATTCACATAATGGGCGACATGAACCACCTTCCCCTCAAACTTCTTTTGAGTCTGGAATCCACTTTCCTGAGAAAGATGTCGCTGAGAACTCTTGCCACCCAAGACCTAATACAGACCCCCACTTTTTGGACCATTGTTTTCCTTTCCAAAACAATAAAAGTTGATCGCAAATAGAACATCAATAACTCTAGAAATGTTTCTACATTCAAACCACATTGGTTTTGGAAATTTCACTCGTCGTTATCCTCCGTAATGCATTCTTTCACACAATTCATTAGCTCAAGCTGTGGGTGCCAGCCTTTGTTCAATGAAACGACAGTGCTCTTTAAACATAACGATCAGATCACAAGAGAACTTACGGAAGTATTCTAAATAAAAAAAAAAGGGGAGTCCTGCGTTAGTCAAACATCTATATCTTTACATAAAAAAAAATCTTAATCAGTAGCACGTTTGTTGGAATTGAATATATAGCGCTTGCGCAGTTACCCATAGCGTAAAATTAGACCCACGCTGGCCCCTCTGCACATGCTCCGCATTTTTATCTTATGTGTTCAGATGATTTGTATATTTCAATAAATCTTCAGTTGAGAGACGGCGCTTGTTTGCGTCCCTTCTTTTCGTCCCGTGAGTTTGTGTGCTGTTACCGCCCATACTGAAAATGATAATGTAGCATAAATAAAGCGTGATAGTCCAGCAAAGCAAGGCTCAGTGTGCTCAACAAACCAGTGATCGGAAAGTCCACATAGCGTGAAGCCTTGGCATCATAGTACTCGGTGCCTTTTACAACAACCAGATGGGCCGGGAAGTTGACACCCCAAGCCAAGGTCGCTGTGGCTATCAGAACCTGCACAGGAGGGAAAACACAAAAAAGATTGACTCGGTGATGGCCTAGTCTTTTGCCACAAGGCGAGTAAAAATGTATCCGTGTGCTCTGAGAGTGGGTTGCCTCATTTTGAGACCCAACAACCTGTATATAACCAGATCTTTTCAATAATGAACTTTCCCAGGAATCTGTCAATTTTATTATATCCAGGTTTGACTGCAGCAGAAGCTTTTCTGAATTTTGTTTTATTGTTAGCATAACGGTACAGCTTCATTTTTAGTACTGTCGCTCGTGATATGCTTCCGCGAGATACGCAGGACTATGGCACCTTATGCATAGTAACCAATGTCGAAATCACATCATCATAAATGGGTTTGAGCCCAACTACCCTGCGGCATGTCTGTTTAAAAAGCTGCATGGTAGAACTTTTGCCCTCGGGGTGCTGAGAGTAGTAGCCTCCTATATAGTGGACATCAAGTGAGTGCTGCGCAGTCACGATCGAACATTTCCTCGGTAGTGACAACGTGGCTGTCCGCATAAAATAAATAAATACAGCCGACCCTCGTTAATTCAAACTCAAAGGGACTTCTGAATTTCGTTTGAATTCTCAGAATCTCTCAAATAGATGACTCCGGGTCAGGTGACAGCACACATTATGATTAGGTGTTGATTTTATCACATTAAAAAACTTTAGGTGTCTTTAAGCCCTAACTGCATGCAGTGAACAGAAAGCGGATGTGTAAAGTACACAAGTTTATTGGCCATTTACTGCTGATCAGACCTTTTACAGAATCGTGAATATCCAACTGCTTCATTGCTATAGGTATGTGCCTTTAGCACAAAGCTCTCTATACCAGTTGAGAAGCGTCACGGTTTACCATGCACACGCTTGATTTCAAACATTTGTTTACTTGCAAAGCCTTTTTTCCTTGAAGGCTTTATATGGTTATTTTTCATTTATAGACTGTCAGGATTATATACGCACACACACTTTTAAATAGTAGTGGGAGAGCAGCAGATATTTTTTGATATGAACCTGCAAAAAGTATGAATTAACCGAATGATGGAGTTTGAATTAGGAGGCTTTTAAATAGATTGAAAAAATAGAGGGCCAACAAAAAAAATTGCAAATTTTGTTTGAAATTATTGAAGGTATAAATTATCAGACCTTGAATTATTGCGAGTCTACTGTAAAAGCAAAGTTAAACATCGTCGTGGGCCACTCCACGTGCGCAGTGAAATCGTGCACGTCCGCATGGCATTGAAACTGAAGAGCAAACGACACAGATACCGTAAAATACTATTCAGTACAGCGCTCTGTATGTGCAGCGCAACATGTGACGCTAAGTGCAAGCGTTGCAACGCAAAAAAAAGTTTTTTTTCTTTTCAAACGGCATCACCTATGCACTTAAACAAGTGACATTCAGACACTTCTGCAGCCATAAAAGAGTGGCACTGCCAACGCAAAAGTAATTTTTTTGGGGGTTTGGAGGCACATACGCACATGATAGTGCGAGGTCCACCTGCATGCAGTAACGAGTGCTAGCTTTGGCCCTGGAGTTGCCAGGGCCACGGAAGATCCATGCTCGTGCCCAAATGACAAAATTCGGGACAATATTCTAAGGTTGTCCATGGTGAAAATTAAATATATCAAGAGTTTTTCGCACTGTTACTTTGTTACATAGAGCACGGCCACTTAATCTTCCCCTTCGATGCGGGCCACCGAATGCCCATCTTTGCCCGTGAAATCGCTAGTTCCCTTTCAACTCGCCTCTTTGGCGCTAGCTATCGGCGACACAGGTGTTTTTCGAAGCTCCTGCGAGCTATCTGCGCTGGTAGTTTCATTTGTTTCTGAACATGCTCTCGTGAACAGGCTGGATCATTTTAGCTGGATTAGTGGCCCAGGACTGAGTGACATATCAGCACAAGGAATACGACGAGCACAGGAAAGAAGACTATCCCGGCTGCAGTGCTTAAACTATGCAATGTCATTGCACGTTAAAGAAGACCAGATGGTTGAAAATATTCTAAGTTTTGCATTTCGGCAAGGCTCATAATGGTTTTGACATGCAAAACCCCAGATAATATTATTATCATCATCAAGAACAATACGCCTCAGTGCAACAGTGGCTAGGGTGCTTGGTTACTGGCCCCAAGGCCACAGGTTCAATCCCGGTTGCGGCGGTTGCATTTTTATGTAGGGGAAGTGGTGGAGCCCTGTGTACTGTTCTATGTAAGTGCTCATTAAAGAACACCAGATTGTCTAAATTTCCGGGGCCTTCTACTACGGCGTCATATCGTGGTTTCGGGATGCAAAGTTTCATACATTATTAAAATTATACTATTAAGAACAAAGATTTGTATTGTATTTATGTTGTTCATTCACTGCAATTTATACGTTCTTCTGAGCTCTTTCAAGCCCAGTGAAATCCAAACTTACCCGTGAAGCAATACTTTCTAGCAGACTAATTGGTTCATACTTGAAAATGGACTTGCTGCGCAAACTTGAACGAAAATGAGAAGGGAGACAGAAAAAAGCGCAGACCTGTCTCCCTTTTCGTTTTCCTTTAAGTTTGCACAGCTAGTCAATTTTACCAGTAAATATTCATGATAGTGGGCTACATATTGTAGTGGGGAGTATTTAATAAGTTAACACTGATTGGGCTGACACTGCAACAGCGCGCAAGGATGCAGGACAACAAGGCAGCCCAGACACAGCCCCACAACAACATTGTCGTCTTCATTCCTTCTGTATTCTTTCGGCGCCAGTGCCTGAGGTACCTTTCTACACCCGTGACAATATGTAGATTTTGATGTATTTTGAAGACATTGTTGGAGTAGGCCTGCCGATACAAGCATAATAGAAATGAAGTTCACTAAGGTTGATAACTGGGCTAGATGGTGATCCATCATTTTACTATAAGGTTAAGTAACAATCGAGAAAGACACGACACTCGCAACTAAATTCATTACAGAACAATACTGTTCTCAGTGTGGCTGCGTGCTACTATTTGATGACACCATAGTCGTTTTTCATCACGTAAACCAACTAACCAGGGAAATAGTTGAATCATTTCACATTAACAGAAGAAAAGACTGTTGCGTTAGCCTATCGCCGGTTTCATTAAGTCATCGGGAAGCCACTTTTCTGGAAATAGGTTTACATTTGTAACACTGATTCTTGTTGCACACTTGTAGCACATATGAATTGTATTTGAATGTCTTGCACCTTACCCGGAACCGTATTTTTTAATTTTTGTATGTTTATTTTCTTGAAGTGCATAGGCTACGCATGCTTCGTTTTTTATCGCCTGAGTTTACGCATAGTGTGTTTCGTAGGTAAAAAAAAAAGCATGTGTGTTAAGCTCCTTTCTACACGTGCCGTAATTATTTTACCGTTCAGTGCTCAATAATTTGACGAATTTTTGGTGCCTGTTATTTAATATCTGTGTCGCTGGGGGTCAAAGTGGGTGCTGTTCCGACCTGCCGCAGGCACCGGAGATCCGGGAGCAGGAAATGTCGAGGCAGCAGGAAGTTGAACTTAGTAGAGAGAGCTTATTTAGATTATGTGCATGGCGACAGCTCTCTGGCTCAAAGCTCTACATTGAAAAGCTCTCCATTGAACAAGCACTCTGAACAGTTTGCGAGGGCTGATTTTAAACAGTCTCATTTCCCCAGATCCCTAAATCAGGAAATAGGTTCATACTGCACTGTCCAATAACAAGTCCCACAGCACTCATTGGGGCCATTAGGCCAGCACCGCCACAAACATACACACATACACTACCCAAACACGTGTCTTGCTCCCAGCAAGCGGGGTGCAATGAGCCTGAGACCTTGCCGCTCGGGCCAATGTCTTTATATACTGTCAGTCGGAAAAGCCCGCTCCGGAGGCGGCACCAACTCGTATCCGAGTTGGTGCCGAGTGGTGGGGCGGCGCTGGCATAGATAGCATTGAGATTAAGCCACTGCCGCCGCCGGCTTCTCGCTAGCGTTGAATGTTTTTCTTTTTTAGTTTGCTTGCTCATACCACATCGGCGAGAGCTTGAAGGTTAGATTTCAGACATCGCAAATAGTATTTAACAGGTTACACGACAATCATGTATGCTTGAGTGAATTCGCAGTTTAACATAGTAAACATGCCGACCTGCAGCATGCCGGGCTGTCGAAGTGACTCTGCCTCTGAGAAAAACACTTGCAATCAGAGGCACTTCTTCAAACCCCCAAATTAACCTGCAGTTCTCAAGGTCTGAACAGCTGCTATTCCACAAAAGGCCTTCTAGATGACAGCAAAGACATAAGTCTTTCTGGGACAGCCTGAAAGTACTCCTCTACACATACAGGATCTTGAGGGCTGATGTTGCGGTCAAAATTGAAGTAAATAAGCTGCTATGACAGCCCGTGCACATCTTCATGTGATCAACATAACTGAGAAAAGTTGACACCATCTGCAAGCTCGTGAGTTTCAACTGGATTCCTAAACCATGTTCGCTGTATGCGCACGAGGGAACAAGCTTCTCCTTACAACCAAGGACAAAGGGGAAGTGTTTTGTTAAAACCGCTACCTTGTCGATTTCGGCCATACCTTTCTTTTGAACAACTGTGAAAAAAAAAAAAAAAAAACAGGACTTTTTGGATAAGCTCGACATTCCTAGATTGGAACTTTCTTCGGTTTTGTACTGCAGGCAACCAAGTTTCTACCTCTGGACATAACTTTGGATCAGAGGGGACACCAGTAGCTTCGTCAACATTGCTCTACATTGTGTTAATGCGAGATACATTGCCACCAACATATCCGACTTAGATTTCTAATCCGAGGACCTAATCACTTGCTACGAGCACATTGTAAGGGGAAACATGAAAAGTCCATGTGGCAGGTGGACACCTAAGCCTGGTGATGTTCCTCGAATTATCCAGAATATTCTTATACACTTATCTAAGCCAGCAGCATCAAAGCGCAAAAGGAAAGCACCGAAACTCAGAGAAACCGCGAATTTCAAGTGCCACATGTCGGAGAGTGGCGTCGATGTCGACGAAGCTATTGGCGTCCCCTCCGATCCTGAGTTGCGTCCAGAGGTAGCAACTCGTTTCCCTGCATTATAAGACCGAACAATATTCCAATCTTGGTAGGCCGAGCTTATCCAGGAAGAAATTCTTCATTCTTTTTTTTCAAATTCGCTTTTTGTGCTGCGTTAAAAGCTTTAAAGCAAAGTCACCCAGAGGGTGGCAATTTGGGCTTGTTGGTATGGTAGCATGATAATATATTGTCACGTGCGTCCCGCGAAAAAGACGAAGGCGACAGCGCATACGCGCATCTGCACGCTTTTATGCAGAACGCAACAAAGAGAAAGATGAGGAACTCTCTCTCACGCGGTTAACAAAAAGACCGACCCGCTGCTGCTTTCTCAGCGTCTTCGAGTACGACCTCTCTCTTGACGTCGCGACACTGGTGGAGGTGCTGGGGCCTGCAACCTGATGCAAGAAAGCGTTGTTCGTGACCGTACACCCAGTCCGGAGCCTGAACGTCTTGTTGCGACTCCAGTACACCGATTCAGCCGGCGCCTATTAGGCCTAAGCCCAGAACTCTTGACGGCATCTCCTGTTACCAACATGGCGGCGCCTTCAGCGCCTGCGAATCTTCCCCCGGCCCAGACGACTCACCCTTACCAGGTAACTTTTGAGACTCCTCGTGTTCCCGAAGTCTTCCGTGGAGAACCGTATGAAGATGTCGAGGACTGGCTCGACCAGTTCGAGCGGACCGCTGTGGTGAATCGTTGGAACGTGCAACTTGGCCGTGCCTACTTCGCAATGGAAAATAGCGCTCGCACATGGTACGAGAACACGGAGCCTACTTTCCAAACCTGGGACAATTTCCGCCAAAAGCTTCTCGAGACGTTCCTGAGCGCGGACCGACGGGATCTTGCACAACAGATGATCGAAGCCCGCATGCAAAAGCCGAACGAAAGCGTGGCCATGTTCGCTGAGGATATGGCCCGTCTATTTCGCCGCGCTGACCCTGACATGCCCGAGGCAAGGAAAGTTCGTCATCTGATGCGGGGAGTTAAGGAACCGCTTTTCGCCGGCCTTGTACGAAATCCGCCAACAGCGGTGGATGAATTCATCAAAGAGGCGACTGTCATTGAGCGGGCGCTCCGGCAACGATGCCGCCACTTTGACCGCCTGCCCGACCAAAGGCCTGTTGGTGCCGCCGCTCAAAACGCTGCCGTTTCCGAAAACTCTTTACGGCAAATGATTCGACAAATCCTGCGGGAAGAGCTGCGGGCCCTCGGCCTTCCGTCTACCGATCCCCCAGTTGCTTCTGTTGCAGAAATCGTGCGCCAGGAACTACGGCAAGCCTTTCCATCATCGGCGCCACCACCCGAACCACGTCCACTGACCTATGCTGATGCCGTCCGCCGTCATCCGCCTGCCCCAGAAGAAGCACCCTTTCAGCCACGGCCCGTTACCTTGTCGTGGTGCCAGCGTGAACCTGTGCGGCGACCACCAGTACGTCGGACCGACTTGTGGCGCACTGCCGACTGTCGACCCCTTTGTTTCCACTGCGGTGAACCAGGCCACATCTCGCGCTACTGCCGTCATCGAGAAACCCGGTTTGGAAACTTTTCTCGGCCCGCTTCTTTTTATTCTGAAGACCCTCGTGACCATGGTGCTAATCACCTACCGACCAACCAAGCGTCTTCACCAAGTCGTCGCTGGCGGTCTCTCTCACCTGCACGAGGTGAGAATTCCCCGAATCGCCAAAGATACGCGGACGCCATCAGAAACCGCTCCCCAAGCCCGTGCCAGGGAAACTAACTGCCGCGACCTCCGGGGGCAAGGTTGCCAATATCCGAGACGCCAAAAAGACCCCCTTGCCTCTACACAAAGACGACGTGACGACGGTGATGACGAAGACGACAACAACCACAGTACTACTGCCAATGAATTTGTACGTGCCGACCTCAGCGTTATTATAGACGGACACCACGTAACAGCACTGGTTGACACTGGTGCTGACTTCTCTATTATGCGACAAGAGCTCGCTGACCGCCTTAAGAAGGTTAAGACGCCGTGCAGTGGGCCGAGCATAAGGAGTGCTGGTGGGCAGCTAATGACGCCAACCGGTAAATGCACCGCTCGGCTCGTAATCGATGATTCGAACTTCGTCGCCACTTCTGTCATTTTACCAGACTGTTGTAAAGAGTTGATTTTGGGTATGAATTTTCTGGGAGAGTACGGTGCTGTCATCAACATCCCAGAACGTATCGTCACCTTTTCCGTCCATCCTTACGTCGACGCCACCACTGAAGAACAACTGCAACGTTTACGTGTAGCCGATGATGTGATGCTCCTGCCGAGATCTTACTGCCTTGTGTCGGTGTTGTGTGAACGGCCGTGCCGTAATGAGGTGATCGCGGAGCTAATAGACACGCTATTGCTTACGCAAGGTGTTTCAATAGCGAGAGGCATTCTGGCACTAATTGATGGGCGGGCAGAAGTCCTTATCACCAACTTCAGCAATGAGCGTCGTCACATCCAGAAGGGCACCGCGATTGCCTACTACGACGACGTGGACCAAGCCAGAAATTGCTTCGCTTTGCAACCGGACGAGGCGACCATCCCAGCCTCGACACCTTTGTCTGTCAACATTTGCTCGACCCTGTCAGCCTCGCAAAAACAGCGCCTACTAGAGCTGATACCCCAGTTCAAAAATTGTTTTTCGTGCACGTCGAAAGTCAAGCAAACACCACTGACCCGGCACCGAATCATCATTGAAGAAAATACGAGACCGATCCGTCAAAACCCATACCGTGTGGCTCCGAAAGAACGTGAGGAGATCCAAAAGCAAGTTCAGAAGATTCTCCAAGATGACGTAATACAGCCTTCCAAGAGTCCCTGGGCATCCCCCGTGGTATTGGTTAAAAAGAAAGACGGCAGCTTGCGTTTCTGTATAGATTACTGCAAGTTAAACCAAGTAACGAAGAAAGACGTCTACCCACTGCCACGTATAGATGACTCTCTTGATCGGCTGCGGCATGCACGCTATTTCTCATCGATGGACCTGCGAAGTGGCTATTGGCAAATAGAGGTCGACGAGAGAGACCATGAGAAAACTGCTTTCGTGACGCCCGACGGTTTTTATGAATTTAAAGTGCTTCCATTCGGGTTATGCTCAGCGCCAGCCACTTTTCAGCGTTTAATGAACACTGTGCTATCAGTACTTAAGTGGCAGACATGCTTGGTTTATCTAGACGACGTTGTCGTCTTCTCAGCTACATTCGAGGAACACCTAAGTCGATTATTCGCAGTTCGACAAGCTATACGTTCGGCTGGCCTGACTTTAAAGCCAGAGAAGTGCCATTTCGGTTTCAACGAACTTTGCTTCTTAGGCCACGTGGTCAGCCACGAAGGTGTTCGACCTGACCCGGGCAAAATCGACGCTGTCGCAAAGTTTCTCGCACCGCATGACAAAAGAGCAGTGAGACGCTTCTTAAGCCTCTGCGCTTATTACCGACGATTCATGGCCAACTTTTCGTCTATTACGGCGCCTCTGACGCGGCTCACACGAGAGGATGTCCCCTTTTTTTAGAGCGAAAAGGAACAAACAGCGTTCAATGAATTACGCCAACGCCTCCAAACACCTCCGGTTCTGGCGCACTTTGACCAGGAAGCGCCAACAGCACTTCACACCGACGCAAGCAATTTAGGCCTGGGCGCCGTACTGATACAATGGCAAGATAACTCCAAGAAAGTGATAGTCTATGCCAGCAGAGCTCTCTCTCGCACGGAAGAGAACTACTCGACTACCGAGAAAGAGTGCCTCGCCGTGGTTTGGGCAGTTCTCAAATTTCGACCGTATCTGTACGGCCGCTCATTCAAGGTCGTCAGTGATCACCACTCGCTTTGCTGGCTCACTAACTTGAAAGACCCATCCGGCCGTTTAGCACGCTGGAGCTTTCAGCTTCAGGAGTTTGATATGACCATTATTTATAAATCAGGGAAGAAGCACACCGACGCAGACTGTCTCTCGCGGTCACCCGTTGAGCCTGCCGCTATTAATGACGAGTCTATGGACGCCGCATTCTTGGGAGTCATCAACGCGGCCACTATCTACAAGAGCAGCGTCGTGACCCTGACCTACTTTCGCTTATCGATTTCTTAGAAGGACGACGGGAAGACGTGCCGCGAATTTTTGCGAGAGGAGTGCCATCTTTTTGTTTAAGGAACGACGTCCTATACAAGAAAAACTTTTCTCCCACCGGCAGCCCATACTTGCTCGTCGTCCCTGCATCACTGCGAAAAGAAATTCTGCAAGCCTGCCATGATGAAGTCACCTCTGGTCATCTCGGTTACACTCGAACATTGTCCCGTCTGCAAAACAGTTACTACTGGCCTAACCTACCTGCTGCTGTGAAACACCACGTCCAAACATGTGCCGACTGTCAAAGACGCAAAGCACCACCCGGCAGGCCGGCAGGCTTATTACATTCCGTTCAAGTACCAGCAAAGCCATTCGCCCAAATCGGAATGGATTTCCTGGGCCCATTCCCAACTTCTACCACAGGGAACAGATGGATCATTGTCGCCACTGATTACTTGTCTCGCTACGCAGAAACTAAAGCCATGTCGAGGGCCACAGCAGCAGAAGCGGCTCATTTCTTCATAGAAAACGTCGTCCTTCGGCATGGTGCTCCAACAGTTCTCATCACGGATAGAGGAACAGCGTTCGTGGCAGAACTTTTGGAGTCGGTTCTCAGGCTCAGTGGTACAGCTCACCGGAGAACAACGGCGTACCACCCACAAACGAACGGACTAACAGAGCGGCTTAATAAAACTCTCGCAGACATGCTCTGCATGTATGTCAACACAGAACACAAGAACTGGGACGAAATCTTGCCTTATGTGACCTTCGCCTATAATACTGCCCGGCAGGAAACTACCGGAATGACGCCGTTTAGTCCGACAGCTAGCCAGCGCGCGTATTTGTCACCAGCAACACAAAGATGGGAAACGGTACGACCTACGACATAAATTGGTAACCTACAAACCAGGCGACAAGGTATGGGTCTGGATCCCAATACGTCAACGCGGACTTTCAGAAAAGCTATTACGACGATACTTTGGCCCATATCGAGTCACCCGACGATTGAACGACATCAACTACGAAGTTATTTTTGACGGCGATCGCAGTTCCAGTCGCCGAAACTGCTCACCCGAAATCGTGCATGTCATCCGGATGAAACCCTACTTGTCCAGCTAACTCTCGTTTGTCCTGTGCGTTCCGGTGCATATGTGCGTTTTTATAAGAAGAGTGCCTTGGCTGCGCATCGGGACGATGCCATTTTTGGAGGGAGGCAAATGTCACGTGCGTCCCGCGAAAAAGACGAAGGCGACAGCGCATACGCGCATCTGCACGCTTTTATGCAGAACGCAACAACGAGAAAGATGAGGAACTCTCTCTCACGCAGTTAACAAAAAGACCGACCCGCTGCTGTTTTCTCAGCGTCTTCAAGTACGACCTCTCTCTTAACGTCGCGACAATATGGTAGTGCAGACAAGGACACAGACAAGAGAAGGCACATTCAAAACAGCATAGTGCTGTGTTGTCTTGAATGTGCCTTTTCTTGTCCGTGTCCTTTGTCAGCGCTACCATGTATTATCAGCCAGAGGGTTGCGCTACAGAACTGAGTGGCTGACTACATGCCCGCTCTTTAAAATATCGAGCCTTGCTGCTGCTTATAGCTTAATGTGAAAGGTGAAAATACTGCCTCTGTCGACATCATCCCGCCTTAAACAAATAAATTATTAAGAGAATGCCGTGCGAATTCGGGTTCAAAGAGGTTTTGATCAGCAGCATCGGTTTTTGTGCTGGAGGAAGGCCGATCATCAGTTAGTCGACTGGATTAGTAGAACCTTTTGAAAGCCGTGTTTTCATTTTCCGAATGTCGTTCTTCACTTTTTCTTGAAAAACTGTGGCCCTAATAACTGTATTTCTTAGTTTTTTAGTAGTTGAGCATAATTTTTGGTGAAGCTTCTTTAGTTTTGTGGATTTTTCTTTTTTTTTTCTTCTACCGAGCTCGCCGATTCTTCCTTGCATTTTTGCATGGTGGGCATAAGTCTTTCGGGACAGCCCGAAAGTTTTCCTCCACACGTCTCTGATCTTAAAGGCTGATGTTGCGGTCAAAACTGAAGGGGATAAGCAGCTATGACAGCCCGTGCATATCTTCAGGTGATCAACATAACTGAGAAAAGTTGATACCATCTGCAAGCTTGTGAGTTTCAGCTGGCTTCCCAAATTTGTTTGCTCTATGCGCACGAGGGAAAAAGCTTCTACAACTGAGGACAAAGGTGAAGACTTTGTTACCACTCCTGCCTGGTCAATTTGGACAATACCTTTGTTTTGAGCAACTTAAAAAAAAAAAAAAAACTTCTTCCTGAATAAGCTCGACATTCCTGGATTGAAACTTTCTTCGGTCCTGTACTGCAGGCAACCAAGTTGCTACCTCTGTACATAACTCTGGATCCGAAGGGATGCTAGTAGCTTCGTCAACACTGCTATACTCCATGTTAATGCGAGACACAGTGCCACCAATTGCCGATACACTGCGCTGGAAATTCACGGTTTCTTCTACTTTCGGAGATTCTCTTTTGCATTTTCATGCCGCTGATTTAGACAAGTGTGCAGGAATATTCTGGAAAATTTTAAGAACAGCTACTAGCGTGCCAACCTACCACGTGGAATTTGAGAATGTTTCCGCCTACCATGTGCTCGCAGCAAGAAAATAGGTCCTCGGATTCGATATGTAGGTCTTGACTATCACCTGGAAGGCTTCTCGTGAAATAACAGCTGTCCAGGCCTTGAGAACTGCAGGGTTATTTGGAGTTTCAAGAAGTGCCGCCGATCGCAAGTGTTTTCCTCGGAGGCATAGCTGCATCGACAGTCTGGCGCGCTACAGGTCTGCATGTTTACTATCCTACTGCTAATTCACTCAAGCACGCTTGATTGTCCTGTCACTTGTGAAATACGAATCGCGAAAAAGCTTTTCCAAATAAAAGTTAATTAAATACTGGCCGTATGTCACCTATTGCACTGCATTTTATTTTTTCTTGAATACTTGTTCCATCACTTTGGAAGCCCTTCTCCAAACTGTTCTTATAATTACAGCTTCAATCCAAGGAATTTGTGTATGAAATGCATCTTCCCATAATCATATCATTTAAGTCAGCTGTGCCAGCTGTGAGGCTTGCAAGCTCACCGATATAAAGCACAGCAAGATTGTGGCGCTAATTCGCACAAGACTGTCCGTGTGGCCTGTCTATTTTTTCTTAGCTGTTCAAAAAGAAGCACAACCGTTACTAAATAAATTATTACACATAATTTATACAATAGGTAAACACAACAGGCTTCTTCACTTATAATCGTCCACAACCTGAAGGCTGGATGAACCCTATTTATTGCAGAGGTACAAGCAGAAATTTTTTTCGGTGGGTAGGGGCTCTAGAGGGTTCCGGACAGGCAAGTGTGGTCGAGTGTCACTTTCTGCTCTGTAAGCAATAGCGGAAAAATTTTTCTGGGGGGGGGGGGGGGAGAGGGGGAACAGCCCAGGTCTGTGTTCCGCTCGCTGGCCACCCAAGGCAACGAAATAGTCACATTTCTTAGGTACAGGCGCAGCCCTTATTTATCGCTAAGTAGTATTCATTCGACACCCATCTAGCTGCTTTAGCTAAGCTCCACGTATGTGAAAACGAATTCACCGCAGTTTCGCATGCAGAGATAGCAGACGACGCTTTTTCAGCAATCCCAAAGCGACAGCCGCGTCGCCGCTGCGCGAGTTACGGAAGGGGGCTGCTCCTCGCCGCTGCGATGGCGCGCGCTTACCCAACTGACAGTATGTAGAAACATTTGCTCGGGCCGATCACCCATGCTTGTCGAACAATGGTCGCCTTTGTCTTGTGGCTGGTGCCGCGCGAGCGTGCCGGAGCACGAGCGGCCCGTGCCCGCGGAGAGAGACGATACGCACGACAGCTGCTCAGCTAACGAAGAAGGGCCCTCCCACTTTATTCGGGGCAGAATATATACAATCTCAGGGGCGCCACATGCTAGTGGCAGCCGAACTAAATGACTGAAGGGTGGCGACCTCTACATCTCCCCCCTTGAAGACCAGACGGAAGACGGAGGACGCCAGACACTGCACATCACAAGTTCAGGCGGTTCGGAGGCACAACACGGCGGCCACTACGTGTTCGTGTCACACCATCACTGCGGTCACTGTCTGCAGGGGGCAGTCCAAGGGAATCGGGTGGTTGCACTGTAGTAGTTCGCTGGGGTTCCAGAGGGGGCGGTGTTCGCTGTGGCTCCTGCTCCTCAGACGGCGGTGGTTCCACCATTGGCGCAGGAGGTGCAAAAGGCACTAGGTGACGCCGGTTGCGCTGTAGGACGCCACCCTGCTCCGTTTCCACGACATAACTTCGTGGTCGGCGTGCTGGGCTAAGCACTGTAGCTTTGACCTGATCAGGTCGTACCCAGACACACTGGCCTGTTCGGAGCGATGACAGATCTTGAGCTCTGTGATGCCTGTTAAAGTCAGCGGCCTGTTTCTGCTTGTAGGCTGCATCTTTTCTCCTCACGTTTTTCCTCGACGGCCAGTGAGGACATAACTGGGAGTCCTGTTTCGGCACTTTGGTTCGGAGTTGTCGTCCCATCAAGAGCTGGGCCGGGCTGAAGCCATCGACTCCGAAGGTGTCCCGGTAGCTGAGCAAGGCCAGATGAAGGTCTGTTGCTTTGCGAAACAACTCCTCGATGGTCCTGACCATTCTCTCCGCCTCTCCGTTCGATTGCGCATAGTGCGGGCTGCTGGTGACGTGGTCAAAGCCGTAAGATGCCGCCAATGCTGCAAACTCGCGTGAAGAGAACGGTGGACCGTTGTCTGATCTGACTTCTCGCGGAATCCCATGCCGGGCAAAGATGCTTTTGAGAACGTCGATGACTGCCTGAGCCGTTGCGCTCCTCAAGGTTACAACTTCAGGGTACCTGGAGTGGTAGTCCACCACCAAGATGAATGTCTGGCTGCGGAGGTGGAACAGGTCCATGCCGACAAGTTCCCAGGGACGTCCAGGTAGGACCGTGGAGACCAGGGGCTCTGCAAGGTTCACCCGAGTGGAAGCACATTGCTCGCAGTTAGTTACCAGAGAGGTAATGTCTGCCGAAATGCCAGGCCACCAAATGGGCTCTCGAGCGAGAGCTTTCGTCCTGTTGATGCCTTGGTGTCCTTCGTGCAACAGCGTCAAAACAGCCGGCCGAAGAGAATGCGGGATGACCATCCTGGCGCCTTTCAGTAGAACACCGTCGCAGACAGAGAGCTCATCTGCTGCTGAGGCATACTGGGAAAGGTGCAGTGGCAGTTTGGACTTCTGTGGCCAACCATTCTGGCAGAAGAAGGTGAGGGCTCTGCATTCGCCATCGGACTCTTGTGCTTGTCGCACGTCCTCTGGGCTTAGTGGCAAGGCTTCTGATATGCCGCTGACCACTTGAGCTGCAAACAATTCCACGGTGCCCAGGGGGAGGGACGCCTTTTGGGTGATGCGTGACAAGGTATCTGCCGTAGCTAACAGCTTTCCTGGCACGTGGAGCATTCGGAACTGGTATCGCATGGTCTTTAACCTGAGCCTCTGTATGCGAGGCAGCAGCATGTCCAGTTCCATCTTGCCGAAGAGAGAAACGAGTGGTAGGTGATCTGTCTCAACATCGAAGGTGATGCCGCGGACGAATTCGTCAAACTGTTGGATTGCCCATGTTGTTGCCAACGCTTCCTTTTCTGTCTGGCTGTAACGCTGCTCTGTCTCGGTCATTGATCTCGAAGCAAACGCAACTGGGCGGCGCTCTCCAGAGGGCTGTGTCTGCAGCAAGACTGCGCCCAGTCCGAATGAGCTTGCGTCAGCCGAAACTGTGGTGGCGTATGAGGGATGGTACTTGGCCATGCAACGGTCTGATGTCAGGAGTTCCTTGATTTTCTCGAATGCAGCATTTTGTTCCTGCTGCCACACCCAAGTCGCAGACTTGTTTAGAAGTGCTCTGATGGGAGCTGTGACCTCTGAGATGCAAGGCGAAAACCGGGCAAGATAGTTCACCATTCCGAGCAGTCGCCGGACACCTGCGATGTCTGTTGGAGCCTCCATGGCTTTGATTGCTTCGACCTTGTCTGGACTTGGCCTGATGCCTTGTGCTGAAACGATGACTCCTAGGAAGGAGACTTCGGAGACACCAAAACGACACTTGTCTTGGTTCAACGTGATGCCTGCTTTTGCAAGGCGAGACAGCACCTGGTTCAGTCTGGCATCGTGCTCCTTGCGGGTGCGCCCAAAGTCCAGAATGTCGTCTATCATATTGGCGACTCCTTCCTGGCCCTCCAGGATCCTGGCCATCTGTTTTTGGAAGTACTCCGGCGCGGAGATGATGCCAAAGGGGAGCCGGCAGAAGCAGTATCGGCCAAATGGGGTGATGAACGTTGTGAGCTCTTGGGAGTCTGCAGATAGTTTAACCTGATGAAAACTGGCTGTTGCATCCAGCTTGGAGAAAACTGTTGCGTTGCCAAGGAGGCCAAGGACTTGCTCTACCGTTGGTAGGATGTGGCGTTCCCGAAGGACAACCTTGTTCAGCTGAGTCAAGTCAACGCACAGCCGGTAGGAACCATCGGCTTTCCGTACTACAACGAGACCAGAGCACCACGGGGTTGGGTTGTCGACCCTGCGGATCACGCCTCCTTCCTCCAGTTTGTCAAGCTCGTGACGGACGACCCCGAGTAGCGGGATGGGAGTCCTGCGAGGCACACTTAGGGAGAAGGGTACAGCGCCAGGTCTCAGAAGGATAGTGTACTCGTCCTTGAGGGTGCGCAATCCCTGGAAGAGCTCAGCACGCAATGTTGCTTTCGGAGTCTGAAGTTCGTCGAGAAACTTTACGACTTCCAGAGCTTGAAGCGCCGGCAGTCCAAGAAGAGGTACGGTGAGAGACTGGATCACGTACAAGCGCTGAGAGCTCATTTTTCCGTGCCACCGAAGTCTCGCCATGTACGAACCCAGCACGCGCAGCGGCTGACCGCCAGGTCCGGTGAGCAGGCTGTTGACGGGGTCGAGCTTGGCCGGCAATGCAGGGAAGTCGCTCGGAACGGCGGACACCTCGGCTCCGGAATCGACCTTGAGCTGCACTGTGTAGTTGTCAACGGTGATGTCGACGAACTTTGCCGCGGCGAGCGTCCCGACAGCGTGTAGCTGAATGGAGCCGAGCTTCTGTTTTGCCTGCCGCGCGCGACACACTTCCGCAAAGTGTCCTTTCTTTTTGCAGAAGTTGCAGACGGAGTTTCGAGCAGGGCAGTTAGAACGTGGATGTGGCGCGCGGCCGCAGAATTCACATGTTGACGGCTGGCAGGAGCGCTCTGCTTTCTGCGGGGGCGAAGGCCGCTTATCGTAGTTGCGGCGGCGAGAGGCGAACTTCTTATATCGTACGGCGTCGAGGTGTAGCTCGCGGGAGTGCTCTGCGCAGTTTTGAGGCAACGTTTTTTCTTTGTCGGCGTCTTCTGATTGACGGGCCTGCGTCCATGCTTCTTTGAGCGTCAACTTCGCGTTCCGACAAAGCTGGTCCGAAAGGCGCGAGTCGCGGAGGCCGACGACGAATCTATCGCGTACAAGCCTTTGCTCCACCTCAGCTGACGGATAGTTGCACCGCTTCACCATTCTACACAGTTCGGCGTAGTAGGCGTCGACGCTCTCGTCGGGTAACTGAACACGCCGGTGAAAACGCGGCGACTCGTACAGTTCATTCGCCGGATGCACGAAGTGGTCGGTGAAGCTGGCGGCAACCGCTTGAAATGAGGCGAGTGATGCGGTGTCGAGCGAGAACGTTTCAAGAAGTGGGCGGGCCTCCGGCCCCATGCAGTACAACAACGAGCGTACCAGCATGTCGCCGGATGCTTGAGTCAGGCCGGAAACGACAGCGTAGTCCTCGTAGCGGCTGAGCCATGCTGGCCAGGTTCCCGGGTTCACAAAGTCGAATGGTGCAGGCGGCTGGAGGTTGAGGCTGAGCTTTTTCGGCGCCACTCCGTCGAGGGCCATCGTCGTGCGGTACGGGCGAGTTCGGGATGAGGGGACGTTACGCAGCCACTTCTGACACCATGTCTTGTGGCTGGTGCCGCGCGAGCGTGCCGGAGCACGAGCGGCCCGTGCCCGCGGAGAGAGACGATACGCACGACAGCTGCTCAGCTAACGAAGAAGGGCCCTCCCACTTTATTCGGGGCAGAATACATACAATCTCAGGGGCGCCACATGTTAGTGGCAGCCGAACTAAATGACTGAAGGGTGGCGACCTCTACAGTCTTCAACAGCATGTGCCTGGACATTTGGCGCTGATTTGAGCCTTGGCAGCCCATCAGTCAGAGACGCACAGCGTGGTGGTTCAACATCTATCTCCGTATTTGTGACTGAAGTTTGTCAGCACCACCTTTGCCTTGCCATCACGCAGCTCAGCTATGCCTCTTGCGACGCAAATCTGACGGTCCAGGAGATGAGATGGTGCTGATCGCCCTCGACGATGCCTTCAAGGTTTTCGGCTTTTTCGGTTCCAGCAGAAATGACGACGCTGGAGCAAGGCGGCATGGTGACCTGCTCTTCTAGCACATTCAATGCGTGATTACTTGTTGTAGCGGTCGGCAGGGTGTTTTCTGGGGTTAGAGGTATTAACTCAGACCTGAGGTCGATGACAGCGCCGCGTTGACTTAGAATGCCCATTCCAAGTATCACATCCCTGGAGCGATTTCGCAAGATGACAAAACTCGCAGGATAAGTCTAGTTATTGATGGTGACTCTAGCTGTGCAGACTCCAGTCGGTGTTATTAAGTGACCTCTAACGGTCCAGATTTCGGGGCCTTGCCATGCAGTTCTCACTTTTTTCAATTTCATCGCGAAAGACCCACTGACGACGGAATGATCGGCTCCGGTATCGACGAGAGCAGTGACGAGGTGGCCATTAAATATTACATCGAGGTTGCTGGTTCGTTGTGCGCTGCGGTTGGGTCGCGGCGTCGGGTCAGGGCTACGTCTATTTGCTCCACTGCTTCCACGTTGCATCGTGCTATCTTCATGATGAGAAGGTTTGACGTCAATACCCTTTCCGTCTCGCGGCGGGTGCTTGCAATTTCGTTGCGGTGACGGCGGAGGATGTTTAGTAGTTCGTCGTACAGCAATCGCACTTCCATCGGTTGCTGCCCTTAGTTTTCCGAGTGTGGGCTCGGGGAAAGGCCTCAAGTAGGGCCTGTGTACTGTCGGCGTTGCGGTGACATGTAGCGGCCTGGCGACGGGGAACGGTATGGTCATCGGGGTGTCCACTGTGCTCCTACGAAGTAGTCAGCAATATCTTGAGGTCGTTCACCCTGCTGTGGACACGGCGCGTTCACGTCGAAACCGCGTAGCCCTGTTTGTCGGTACTGGGAGCGGCGGCGGTAGGTGTGGCCAGCTTTCCCGCAGTGGTAGCCTAGTGGGCGATGGCCGGGGGCGCGCCAAACGTTCGTTTTCCTCGGCATGTATCGCTGGCCGGCCGGCGGGCGGTATGACGATGCTGGGTGCCTCAATGTTGTCTCACGGTGAAACTGCGGCGATGCGGTGTCTCGGCAGGAGCGTGGAGGAGGGACCTGACTGCGGGCTGCTGCAGCATAGCTCATGGCTTGCACCTGTGGCTGTGGAAGTGTTTGACGTCCTCGACGGAGTTCACTTGAGGCTGCGCTGAAGGTAGTAATTTCCACAGCTCCTCTTGCACGATGGCTCGGATCATCTCACGCAGGTAAGTGGTTCCCAGTGCTTGGATCTCGGCGTAGCTTGCAACCGAGAAGCTGCGATTGTACTGCCATATCTATGTTTCGAGCGTCTTCTCGATTGTGGATGCTTCCGAGGCAAATTCAGGGAACGTCTTTGGCGGGTTTCTGCTTTACAAAAAAAAGTTCTTGCTTTAGACTCTTCATAAGGAAGCTCACATTCTTCTCCTCAGTCATGTTGGGGTCGGCGTGACGGGTCATCTCTTGTACAAAGATGTTCACACCTTCGTTGGGAAGTTGAATCCGTCTCTCCAAGGCACTAGCAGCACGTTCCTTGCGAATGACGCTCGTGAAAGTGTTCAGGAACGTTGTCCGAAAGACATCCCAGGTGCGTAGAATAGGTTCCCGGTTCTCGAACCATGTTTTTGCGACGTCTTCTAAGTAAAAGTAGACGCGGTGCAGCTTTTCGTCGGTGTCCCAGCTGTTCAAGATGGCGACTCCATCATAAGTCTGCAGCCAGCTTTCTGGGTCTTCAAACGATGATCCACAGAAAGTGGGAGGCTCCTTAGGCAGCTGGAGCAGGATGGGTACAGGTGGCGCAGGAGCTGTCACCGTTGCAGTGGTCGAGCTCAGGGTTTGAGTCTTTTGGGTTGGGTCAGGTAGAGGCCCAAACTCTGGCGGGAGCCCTTGCTGCTGGTGGCTGGCTCGCTGCTCAGCTTTGACGATGTCCCCTTGACAGGGTGGTCATGGCTCACGGCTAGAGGGAGGCGTTCGGTACATGGGCCGAGAAGCACCTGCACCAGATGTCACGGGGTCGTGACGTGGACGATGGAAGCAGGCTATAGGTCGAATAATAACCTGTTTATTCGGGCCGACCTTGTGGCCACATGATAGGAAATTCAGATTACAGCAAGAAGCTGGCACTTATAGCGACGAGCAGGGCGTCGGCCGTCAATCAACTGACAAGCGGCGAAGCGTGTTGGCATTTATACCCTTGCCGTCGAATATTCTAGCATTATCGCTAGCGGTGACAATGGTTCCAAAATAATCTGTAATGTTCACGAAGTGGGCATAATCTTAACAGAATGATCTACTACAGCCTCGCAGCTTCTCGAACATCGTAGGCACGGTTTGCACTGAATGTAGTGTAACGAGGCGATAACATAACTTGAGAAAAGGAACATGGCAATATATATAAAGTATTTTTCTGTTACAAATTTAGTTGCGAGTGTAGTGAGTGTCGTGTCCTTCTTATACTTCTTGTCCATGTTAAAAACTGCACTAATTAACCTTACAGTAAAATGAAAGCATAATAGCCTTTATTACACAATATTGCTGCTTGCGGAACTGCATGTGCCTCCATGAAAAAAAAAAAGATAATGAACCCGAGAAAGGACAATGAGTTAATTTTGACAGTGGTCTGACCAGCCTGACGTTCTGCTGACTTCCAGTTCTGGGTTACTATAGTCGGTAGTAAAAGTTTCACTCAAAAAAAAAAAAAAAAGCCTACTACAGTCGAATCTCATCAATTCGAACACGCTTAATTCGAACTCGCGCTGTGGTCCCGTCAAAGCTATGTGTATTCTAATAGGTGAAAACGCCCTGTAATTTGAAAGCGCAAGCACTTGCAATGGTTAATTCGAACATACCGTGCTCTGAAAATGCTCTCAGCGCCACACCCCATCCCGCGGCGGCACTTCCGCCATCTCAACGCTGCGCGCGAAGGAGGAACAGAAGAAAGGGCTAAAAAGGGCTGCTGCGGAATTTCCTCTCTTTCTCAAATGCTGATCTGCGATGCGCCTGTGCCACACTTTATTCTTTATTCATCAGATACCCCGCAGAACCCGAAGGCGTTATAGCAGGGGGGTTACATCAATAAATGACGTACATCTCCAATAAATGACGTACTTCTCCCTTTTCTGTCCCTGCCACATAGAGACCCTTCTCCTTTCAACACCGCATGCAAAGAGAGAGGAGAGGAGAGGGAAAACATTTATTGAGTAAGGATTTTGAGTGAAGGTGGAAGGGTCCCTTGTCTCAGGCACCCTCTGGCCTGGATAGCCCGCCAGGCTCGAGCGACGAGTTGACGCTGATTAACAAGGTCCGGCTGGGAGATCACAGCCTGCTGCGCTTCACTGAGGCAGTCTTGGTCCGCATCTGATGCTGCTGCTTGAAGCCTTAGGATGCTTACTTTGCACTGCAGTGGGAAGTGCGCCAGAGTGTCTGCCACGTTGCAGTAAGGACAGACGTAGCTATGCAACGTTGAACTCATACAGTGCACTAGTACCCCATGAGTGAACGTGTTGCTTTGAAGGTGCCTGTAGCCGGTGCCTTCATCTCTTGTGAGTTTTGAATGTGGCGGAGCATATGACCTGCGTTCGGGCCGATAATGTTGCAGTAATGCATGATACGTTGGTGGTATGGGTTCTCTAGCCTCTGCTTCTGTTCTTGAGTTGAGGGTGCCTCGTATCTCATGCGGGAATGCCCAGTTGACGCATTCGTGGGCTGCGGTGTGTGTTGCTTCATTTCCCTCGAGACCTTCGTGACTTGGAACACACACAATGCACGAATAGGAGGAGCATTGTCCATACGTTTTAGTAAATTATTTGCCACCGTGAAGACTCTGCCTTTCAGGTAGTTCCGTGCCGCTGTTTGTGAGTCAGTAAAGACCACGATGGGATCCTCACTCGTCTGAGTGGAGAGTGCTATAGCAGCCTCTTCATCTGCTTCCGCAAGTTTCGTGAGGATAGTCGCTGATGCCAGTCGCTGATGCCGAGTTCGAATTATCTGGATTTGACTGTATTAGATGCGCGCCGGTGTTGTACGTTAAGTGAACGCCTGCGGTAATACATGAAAGTCAGTTATGCGCTGGCCCATTTTTTCCAAGCTTTTCGTGTTGATGTCGCTCAACAATGCAATAATAGTGTTATTGGGAATAACACAGTGGGTTTAAATTCAGTGTCAACTAAACAGCAAAGGTTAATGTGTATATTATTTATGAAGGTATGCTGAGCGCAGTTATTTGCACGTTGTGACGTATTTGTTCACATGATATATATGTAAGTATAATGTGAATCGGACAGTTATCAGTAATAATTCTTCACAAACGCATCATTGATTACTGAAATGTACAAACTTTGAGGAAAAGTTCTTGGGTTGGCCAGGAATGGACTTCTTCATAGAAGCAGTCTCGATGCACGCTGATTGGCAAGATGTCACGAATTAGGGAGGATTAGTGGGATTACATGATGCAAGCAGGTGCACTCTCACCTCCAGTCGTGGCCGGTCAGTCAACTTTTACTTTCACGCCTTTGTTCGGGAAATGACACGGCAGGCTGTGCACAGAGGTTGCAAATACATGTGCTTTTATGGAGTGATGATTGGGAATAGAAAAACCTGGTAATATTGGGGAATTCATCATGTGGAGGCAGGTTTACTGTATGACTAATACATCATTCAGTAACACTTAAGCATTCAATCTCGAGACATTTAAGGAAGCTGGTCCCCAATGACTACCTGAATCCTCTGGTTCACAAACAACTCCTCGACAATTCTTCTGTCCTTCTCCTGCAGGCCTGCATGGTGAAGACCAATGCCAAAGGCCAGGGCAAGTTTGAGGTTTTGGTCATGTACGCCCTGGATCACAGAGTCCATCTGCAAATAAAAATACATACGTGTAGATCAGAAAGGAGACAATATTGTCACGCGCAATATTGTAGAAAGAATGCTTGTACAAGAAGTAAATGTGTGGGTATTTTGAAAGCAGTTAGCAAAAATTAAAATAGTGTCAAAATTAGTGTGGTATAATGGAGTGCTAAGTGTCCACGAACAAAGCACACGAGGATGGAATAGCATCAAGAGAAAGCAAATATTAAAGCTTTCAAATAGTTTTAGAATAGCATTTGCTATTCGATTTGATTTACACTGTAATTTTACTATTCAAAGCATTCGAACATCAAAAAAATAAACATAATGATACTGTTTTCTTAAAATGAAATCGCAGTGCTTCTAAATGACACGCATAATCCCGAACTCTCCCTGCAAACATTGACCTATCGAAAGATTAAAAACTGTCACCACACATTTTGGACAAGGTATGTCGATCATCATGCACCAAAAGTGCATAGTAAAAATGTAAAGCAGAGCACCTGCTTATACTATTCTTATTTAACGTAACGCACGCCCAATTCTCAAACTTTAAACAAAAATGCCCAATTGTGTTTCTTAAATTTACAGGATCTAAGGTATGCCACAAAAAAGGCAAGCACAATATATCCTCATGTAACTTATTCTGCTGGCTCTGAGGCCAATTCGGGAAATGCCATGGTCATGCGGTGTTTGACAAGCTTTGTCTAGACGAACTGCCTGAGGACGCCTGTCATTGAGATCTGGATATATCACTATTTCTGGCCAACACGCTGCTCAAGATTTCTCTCCTCCCACTGACAGACGCAGGCATGCAGTATAGACACGATGTGCACAGTGTGTGAAATGACTCTTCTTCGGTATGAGCTCCCATGATGAAGTCCCCTTCTCTGGGAACTACTAATATGACAGACCATCATGCAGTGAGCCCAAAATAAGTGCACCCACTAGGTTTAGAATGCGTTCCAATGGCGTGGCCACTACATCTGCCACCAGCGTTGCACTGTTGGTTTTGTACTTCACTGATCCGACTCATTTTGAGAAACTGACACAGTAAAATCAGCTTTCAATATTCAATTTATTAGTATCACTTGAATTCTCTCATATATTTTCATCGTGATTGGCTTGATGCTTAAATTACAAGTGAATATCCCGAAAAAGTAAATTTTTGCTGACTTTGCGAGCCCATTTCTCAATAAATGCTTGTTTAGATAGCTTGATAATATTTTTATGAGATACTATGTTGACTGGTAAAAGACCTAAAAAAATTGCACAGCTGAAACAATGCCCTCTTTTACAAAAAGTGACGGAATTCCCATTTTCTTGTTTTTTCGCCAGGCCTATTTAAGCCAAAAAATCAATAGACGGTTTTGGTTGTGACATCACAAGAAAATATAATGACAACGAAGTTCTTTAAAATTCAATTAGTCATTCTGGTTAATTTCAAAGTGAAATAAAATTAATTAATTCCCACCTAACTTTTATTTTTAGCGGGAACATTTAAAGGGTGGTCATGCGACCAAAGATTTTTTAAAAATAGAAATACTTTACCAAAATCACTTTCACGCACTTATCTTCCAGCTCTATTTTTGTGTTTTTGATAGAATCACCAGTGGTCAAATTTTGAGCTAAGACGTTTTCTTAAGAATCACCCAGAAATCCAGCACAGCGCGCATCCCAGACAAGAATGTGATGGTGTGCTGGCACGAGACGACCTTCCAATGACCAAACGAACGCCGCCAACAAAGTAAGCTGGCATGCTCATGATGGCCATCTCCAAGGGACAAAGCGATGCACAAAAGGGGTGGTCTGTGGTTGGCAGAGCAAATATGCAAGGTTAAAAAAAGGGAAAAAAGACAACCATCCGTTTGTAGCACGAAGCCACATGGTACGGATTTCTCAGAAAGAAAAGCTTGTGGCTTTCTACTACAAACAGAGCTTGTCTTTTTCCCCTTCCTAACCCTTCCGTCACCTTGCAGGTTTCTGCAGAACCCATTTGCAATAAATATGGAAGGTGCACGTGGGACAGGAACAAAATGGAAGCTGAAGGAGGAGGCTACTGGCTTCTGTGCACCCACCGATTACTACAGTTTAGCGATGAAAGCATGAGAAAGACGAAGAGCATGCCCAGTAGACCTAGCAGTGCCTGCTTGCTCTTTCATTTTTTAGTCTTTCTAGTGGCGGTGGAGGCACGGTGCTGCACAGGTCGTGGGGTGCAGCTAGTACTGAATCAGACTTTGCAGCTTGCAAGTCGTTGGATATAACCAATGAGGAGTAAAATACCATGTCATATAAACATACAAACTTGTATACTTTCAACAATTGTTTTCACGGGCACGATTCACTCATTCGATATAGCCAAAAGTTGTGTATATGCGGGTTCGGTACATCCGTGTTGGACTGTATCTGTATTTGCAACAATTACATCCAGGTTGGCACCTAAAGTGCCCTGCTAGCGACTAATTTGGTCTCGTTTTCTTCAGTCCGAGACCAATGCTCGCCCTCACTATGTTCTACAGCTTTATTCCATTAAAAGCACGCACCTTGTGATCAGGCATGTGCAGCCACTGCCGTGGGTTGTCCTCAGCAGCGAGGAATGCAATCAGGTCGAGAGCAGTGAGGCGTGTCTGTCGCCGTGATGAGACGAAGATCAGCACAGGCTTGTCAGGGGAATGCTGCTGGATAGCTGAAACACACCACACTCCAATGGGCGACACAACACCCCTCATGGCGCCATCACAAAAAGTTGAAAAGAAAGTGCTCTAGTTTACTGCACTAAATACCGTCAAGTGGAGGGAAATCCCGAGAAGCAGCCTGTGTGTCCAGTGGCAGAGTAAAATAACATTTGTTACAAAGACAGCTACACTATATTTATTACAAGAGTGCTGTACCAATCACTGCAAATCAAGTCATTTGAAAAAAAGAGACGTGCATTTCGCACTGGCACAAAGATCAGACAATGAATTCTAAAGACAAAGCATGTGTTACCAAGATTTATCACGCATTGGCTATGGTAAATCTACCCATATTCACTTGAACACAGCATATTTTTATCGCTGTTAATAAAGGGGTGCAATCATTATGCAAGGTCAACTTTCTAAGAAAAAAATACATTTACATTATGTAGGTGCTACATAGATTGCACAATGCTCTTCATTCTTTTTTTCTCATCGTTTGGCCTCAATTTTACCCCAAATAGGCATAAGAGACACGAGGCACATTTGTGTCTCCTATATTCAAGCGTCTCTTACATCAGTGTCTCTTATAAAAAGTGGTTCGATTGTAGTATGCCTAGTGTGTAACGAAAGTAAAATTGGCGTGCATGTTGGAGCCAGTGTGGAGGATCTAAATGAGCATGCCGATCTCTCATGAACACAGCTGACACAGTCAAACCGTAACAAACAACACATTTATTCAACTGCTTTTTCCTACGACGATATAGTCAGCCCAATCACAACTGCTTTTTTCTACGACGATATAGTCAGCCTAATCAAATATAGTGATGAACACGCTAAAACAACAATACACTCAGTCAACCTAAGAACAAACACAAGGAATCGTGAAGGCGTCATCGCCAACTCTAGACTTGCCATGAGGGTTCATGACAGACGACCCGCGGTGCCATCCACCTATGGACCCACTGCCGAAGACAAATGTTTGCACCAGCCGCCAGGCACCAAGGAAACTCGCTTATGTGCCATGTGTCGTCACCCAGCCTCACCGCCAGGCATCACTGCTGGCACTACCGCGCTAACCATGATGATGATAATACAGTGCAGTCCACTTATAACGATACCGAGAAAACCTAAAAATATGATCGTTATAACCGGTGATCGTTATATCTGGACTGCCGCCAAAACATCGTCGCCGGACGTACCTTTTGTAGCTCCAGGCTTCATTTCGCTATTTTCACCAATTAATAAATATTGTAGATAGTAGGATGTCAAAAACAAGACTTTATTTCTTACTCCGAAGAACGCATCACGGGTTCGCTGAGGAAGAGATTGAGCGACGGCGGGGTGGGAGCAGTGGGAGGAAGAAAGCACAGCCAGAGGTACACAGCCGGAATGCCAACGAGGCCCCGCCCCGATGCCGCCGCGCCGCTTTGCTTTTCGCTTTTTTTATTTTCTCTCTCTTTCCCGCTTTCGTTCGGCAATCTACGAGTAGCTTGCCGTTGTAGAAGGCGGGGAGCCGCGGAGCGCGGCACTTTGCTTTTCGCATTTTTTTTAAAAAATTCTCTCAGTCTCTCCGCGGTCGACGCGCGGCGAGGCGCAAAACGTGACACAGCTGGCGCCATCTGTAGCGCGTCACGCCAACTCGCGATGCTCTCCTCGGCTTTTTGAACGGCCGGGACGCGCTGCCGGCGCTGTGCTGCAGTGGCGGCAGATACGTACTCGCCTACGCTAACTTTTCGTCTCGTCTCGGCATAGTTCGTTTCAGAGGAACTTATCAATCTAAATGTTACGATTATTCTGAATGAAACATGCCGTCCGCGGCAAACTTTTCATCGTTGTATCCGATATGCGGTGGATAACATATCGTTATATATGGTTTTTTTCCCCATAGCCCCAATGCATAAAATGAGACTGTTAAGTCGACCCATCGTTATAACCGATATATCGTTATATGTGGTATCGTTATAAGTGGACTGCACTGTAGTGATAAACAGTCGCGAGCATAACGCCACCTACTGCTCGATGGTTGTAAACTCTTATTGCCACCTATCTGCGAAACACCTGTGTGCCACGAGGCGCAAATCGTTTTGCAGACAGATAACACACCTACAACCTTTCATTATTGTCTTTTTTTCTACTTGCATAGCTATGTCACCATATTGGGTGTATAATACAATGAAGGTGTCACTAATATGCGAGAAGTACTTGCTAAGGATTAGATTGAGAAAGACAGAGAGGGGTGTGGCAAGACACTTTATCAAGTAAAAAGTAGAAAACACAAAAACTCAAAGTTAACTCATTAATAATGCATGCAAATGAAACTAGGCTGTACAGCAAAGCAGGAGGAAGGAGGTAAGTTTATTTACAGAAAGGCAGAGAGGTCGGCCTGAGCGATAGCTTGCACTAGCCTGCTACTCTACACTGGGGGAAGGGAAAGGGGAAAAGAAAGATTAATGGATGACGATGGTGAGATAGAGAGGTGAGTATGTAGCGTTCTTTTTAGCTGAGACACATTTTATAGCCGCGCACATAGTCCAGTTGTTTCCAAAAAGGTTATAAATGCTCTTGTGACCGCAGTTGCACTGTTGGTGTCTGGCCAAGTGCCCAACACGGTCTCATCAGTTAATGACCTACTGCGATATAGTTCAGTAGAAGAAATCAGTGTTTGTCG
This sequence comes from Rhipicephalus microplus, assembly GCF_043290135.1. Classification (NCBI taxonomy): domain Eukaryota; kingdom Metazoa; phylum Arthropoda; class Arachnida; order Ixodida; family Ixodidae; genus Rhipicephalus; species Rhipicephalus microplus. The sequence goes on along the minus strand of NC_134704.1, from coordinate 4,131,601 downwards.
TTCATGTGCGTATGCTGGGCAGACACAAAATATGTGCTCAAGTGTTTCTGGCACGTCACAGTGTGTGCCACGAGTGTTTAACTTTGCTTAACAGCAAAGCAAGACCCAAACAAACAGTAAGCCACGCTAATGTCGTCTCTAGCTCTAGCCGTTATCGAGCCAAGATGGCGACTCGGTAACCAAATGTTCCTACAGTTCATCATGTCGACTTTGTGCCCTTGTCGTGTTGATGGTTTGCCGAGTCAGTCATCGCATCCTCCACAAGCTCGTATTGTCATCGTCTGTTGTTTTCGCCCAACAAGCTGCCTGTCTTCATGTGTTTGAGTTGCCGTCGCCGTCTTCAGCCTGCCGTCGCCGTCTTCAGCCTGGCTTCCTTAAGCTCAACTCGTAAATGGCCCCACTAATGACTTATGAGTCACTCTGACGACTAGGTGTGGGCAACAACCGTCCTGGTGCAAAGTGGACGAGCTGTAGAACCACCAGAAACTGCTGTGAAAGGACGTGACAATACTGGGCAGCCTCACTCGGGTCTTCCGAGATCGACGGCTACTCCCCAGGCCTCTTGCGCCGACAGCCTTCAGAATTGAGTGGCTACTGCTCCCGTCGCTGAAGCAACGCTTATTTCCCTCATCTTCGCAGCTCAAAGCCACACAGCACATTGACAGCTCATCCTGTGGGATTTTCCAGCATCACTCATGCCACGAGATTTCCTGTCTCACACATGAACATAGCGTATATGCGCACAATCACGGAATTCCAGCGCTTGGCCCGTGTCTCATGCCCTTATACTAATGACATAAAGGCTGTAACAAAAATATTTCGATTTCTGAGCAGTGAAATAAAAAAAAATGCTGACCATGTGCAGCCATGCAAACAAGAAAATGTAAAGGAAGACTCTACACATTTTTTTCCACATGGGACTAGCAGGTGTGTTTCAATTCTCACCGTAGATGACTTAACACTTTTGTGACTGCGAGAAATATGGCTATTATCGGGTAGTCCAGAAGACCTTAATTTTTTATGGCACCTACGGTTACTGATGTTAATGTTTATGGTGTTAAATTGTACAGCTAGCAGTTATCCTTCAAACATTGTGAGTTTGAAACCACAAATTTATTAGGAATAGTACGAAAATATTCTTTCAATAAAAAATATTGTAAACGTGAACAAAGAAATTTCGTAGAGCCAACACACAGCTCTGAACAGGCTAAGCATGAAAAGAAATCGAAATACTATACATTTTAGGCGCAAGAAGCACACACAATTATCCTGTAGATATAAGTGCTGTAAATACAAAAGCTTTTGTGTACATAAAATAATATTACACGTAGTGTATTTCGTGCCACTGTGCAAAGCAGTTTCGCAATGCGGTAAAAAACAGGTTTGCTGTGCATGTTTCACAGAAAAACACTTGTTTCTGTTCAACTTTTTTTTGTTCAGCATAATTCAGAGTTCCTGATATCTTTTTTTTTTTTTTTTTGCTGGTGCCATTAGCCCTGAGGAGCGTTTCATGTAGGAGCACCAAGATGAACCGTGGACTTCAAAGAACCATCTCTCTCGCTGTATGTCAGCTTCTGAAAAATATGCCTCTAAGCATATTTATTAGCACTTTTGCATAGCTCTTGAACACCTTGAACAGTAAAGAACAAAAAGTTGTGGGGTTTCGAATTGGCGAACGAGCGCCACGCCGTGCTCTTGGAGTGAAAGGACATCGTTGACACGGTCGGTACAAACCAATAAACATACATACATTTAACTAATTTAGACGACGATATCATGGGCCGAATGATACATCAATTGTAAATAACAGTAATTGTAACTGTAAATGTATTGATACATAAATTGTAATAGACTCGCTCAACTTTCGCCCGCCACCAAAGCTCGCTTCCACCAGGGGTCACTGCCGGCGCTACCCCATGATGATGATGATGACGATAGTAGTGCTCAACGCGAATACGATGCCACCCATCGCCCGGCGGTCTTCACCCAAAATGTGGCTTTGGGGCGAGACACATGCGCCACATGGCACAAACAGCTTCACAAGGAGCGTCAGCACCCCGCCCATTTTTTCAACCTCAAATCAAATCATATCCCGAAAACAAAAAGATAAACTACACAAGCTTTAACGAAAAAATGACATCACATGTCCATAATGTCCTTGCACCACGGCACCGCTGCCGGTCGACACTGCTGCACTGTTCGGCTCGACTTCACCTCAGTACCGGCCCCGCAACATCAACGTTGCCGTCAGCGCGACGAACCGTCGCTAGCGCCGACACGTCTTCCAGTTGCGACCAGTACTCACAAGGGCGCCGGACTGCAGGCAGTTGCTCAGGTCTCACGCGTCTCCATCGCCCAACCTCAGGACCGCATTCCTGGCCAGCGGCCCTGATGATGTGCACAAGACAGCCGGCCGTGGATAACATCACTACCGCTGCGTATATTCCAAACACTCGAAACAAGGGAGCAGGGCCTAGGAAAGGGAGCTTCGGGCTTTTCGCCCACATGGTACGATGGTCAGTACGGCTAGCTAATACATAGGCGGTGGCCGAGACACCCATCAAAAATAAAATAAAGGTCACTTTTCCTAATTCGTGCATCGCAAGATAAAAAAATAAGTGAGGAAAGCAGAGCGCAACACCTCAACGCCACGATCCACCTAGTTGTGCCACGTGCAACAGGCGGCTGCGCAGGGCCTTAGGCCTAATCAGTCGCTCGGCAACAAGCGGCATCCACCCAGCACCCAGCCTAGGCGCAGGAGAGGCAGCCGTAAGTAGACATCCACTCTGTGAGGTGGCCATATCGCTCGCCGCACACAGCAGCTTACCGAGCGACCGGCGTCCATCGCCCCGGGGGGTGTCACGACGCCCCGGCGTCGAGCCGCAATACAAGTCAGCAACGACGCCCGGCTCCCTGAGCCCAAAGAGATAGAAAAAGCTATTTACAGAAAATCGAACCACCCACGAGGCTTCCATACTCACTCGCTTCGGGCCTGGCCTACAAACCACGTGCTCTAGGCCTTGCTCACCCCAGGATGCACACCGCATGGATTTCGTCCCAATTCAACAACGGTTTTGAAAACTAACACCAACAAAAAAGAACAACACTTGCGAGCAAAAAAAATAAAAACTCAACCAGCTGAAAAATTCAAACACGTCACAAATACCGATCTTCTCGCTCTCAACAAAGCACACCACTGCCGCTAGCAAAGAAGTCCCCCTAGGCCTTGTACCAAACCGCAAAAACTCGTCCAATACTCCAAGAGCCCCATGTTGGGCACAAGTGTGGGGTCTCGATGTGGCGAGCGAGCGCCACCACCACGCTCTTGGAGTAAAAGAACACCGTTGAACGGTCGGTACGAACCAAACAACATACATACATTTAACTAACTTAGACGATGTTGTCCGCCGAATGATACAGCAATTGTAATTAACACGCTACCATACAAACAACATAACACAGTAACACACCAAACACACAATTACATACCCAAGGCGGCGTCGCCAACGCTTGACTTACCACGTGTGCCCCCCGATGCGCGGGCCGCGGTACGACGCGCCGAGGACCCACGCTAGAGACAACCGTTCGCGGCAACCGCCACGCACCGAAGAGACTCGCTCAACTCTCGCCCACCACCACGGCTTGTTTCCGCCAGAAGTAACTGCCAGCGCTACCCCATGATGATGATGACGATAGTGGTGCTTAACGCGAATACAACACCACCTATCGCCCGGCGGTCGTCACCAGAAATGCGGCTTTGGGGCGAGACATGTGTGCCACACGGCGCAAACAACTTTACAGAAGGTGTCAGCACTCCCACAAAGTTGACAGTGCTCACGAAGCGACGCACGTCCCTATGTAACGCGGTTCCAAGGATCCCTTCCAGCTGCCTCCGCGCACGAAACTGCACTCTCTGCACTGCCACCAGCAAGTGGTCCCGCTCTAAGGAAGTGAACGTCCAGCAGATAAGAGCCCTAACCTTCAGAGCACATCGTATCAACTTACACCGACGCGTGTTGGCAATAACGCGATTCGAGCACAAAGCTAAACTCACCGGTAGACGACTGCTGATGTTACGGGGCGGTTTGACAAACTCTCGTCGTCTGCGCTGAAATCAAAAGCGTCGATGTTGTCTTCCGAGCCTACGCTGTTGTCGTCATTTCAATATTCTAGCCCAGATGCACGAGAATCCCCTGAAATTTGCCATTTTTGTGAAGCGGTCACACGTGACATTGACGCCATGATTGAAACTATGCACGCTCACTCGCGGGCATAGAAAGGTGCTTTAAAATCACCACACGGTGTAAAAAGAGCAACACGAAAGCGAAATTAATAAAATACTTTGTCTTTTATGCATTAGATAGCGCAAGACACTTTATCACCCGTTTTTAGCACGAAAAGCTTTCAAAACAGGGCAAATATTGAAGTTGTAAACATCGAAAGCATACTATTCATAGAGATAGGCGCAGTTCCGAAAGTGTTAAGTAGAGGGCTCAGTGGGCTGTGGCCATGATAGTTCCATTCCCATTCTCACAAAGACATTGTGTTCTTTTCCGATGCAGGCTACTTTTCTCTCCAAACAAAACGAAGTCCAAGCAGATTACTAGGATAGCTGATTTAGGCGACATGGTCGACATGTAGATGCTTTTTTATATCCATAATGCACGACACATTCTATTTAACATTACACCACAAATTAAAGAAATAACTTTACTGCTTCTTTTCCTCTGCTTTCTCTCACTACACAGACATTGCGCAGATGCATTCCATTATGACTTCTTTTAAATTATAGATACAGGCAATGATGTATAAAACCGGCAGACAGCCATTGTGGTGTACAAAGGAAGCTTTGTATGAGCTGAGGTCAGCTTCTTCGTAGCGCTCAAAATATATTACAGTTGAGCCCATTTACAACAGGCCTGAGGAGCATACGTTCGTTGGATCCCAAAGTTTGTAGTATATGAAACACATCTTTAATACAGTTTCAAGCGAAAACACAAAATTTATTTTTCGCATAGAAGTCCACAATGCACATCCTTTCAACAGTGTGGATACGATAAGGGCAGTCTCCAGTTTATGTAAAGCAGCATCGTGCTCTTTTCCAAGGCCTTTGGCGTAGAGGGGCTACCTATGTAGCCAATTGCTTCATGTACATTTGTGGGCTCTGGCCCCAAAATTTTGTTGTCATCCAAATCGCTTTTGCCACGCACTCCATTCACGATTCCCTCCTCTGTGGACAGTTCAGCAACGTTAGCATCATGCTTAGCAGACTTTCCGTATACTCTTCTGACCGCACACACGGTGTCATGAGTAAGACACGTGTCATGAGTAAGACATGAGAGCACAAGGCACGTGCCGGGCGCTGGAATGCGGTGCACGTGCGCATGACCCCCGATGATAGGCATACGTGCCACATTCACTTATGAGAATGGTCAAGAAGGCTCATGGCATCCAACCCGAACCGTAATGAAAAATTTTGAAGGATGTGCTGTCACTGAGCATTGCGGCTTTGAACTGCGAAGATGAGAAAAGCCAGCGTCGCTACCCCGACGTAAGCAGTAGAGCCGCTCGTTCTGAAGGATGTTGGCGTAAGAGGAGGCCCAGAAAGTGGTCGCTGACCTCAGAGATCCTGAGTAAGGCTGCCTGGTCTTGCTACAACCTTTCACCGCAATTCCTGGGGGGGACTACAGCTCTTCAACTTCGAGCCAGAACAGATGCAGCAAGCACCATAGTCAAGACGCCATTGATGAGTTAGGTGTAACCTAACTGAGCCAAAGACGACAACGAAGACTGGGACACCGGCAATGAGGTCAAGCGGCTAGTTCGGCGGAAACAGCCCAAGACAGCAGAAACTTGTGGAGGACCTCAACGACAGAATTGACAGATTGTCGACACGGCGAGGACACCGAGTCGACGTGGCAACCCGACAAAGTGAAAGAACATATCAGTACTGACACGCTATCTTGGATAGCTACCGGTCAGGGCTAGAGTTCGCCCTAACGCAGATTGTCGTTAGTTCTGTTTTCAGTTCGTTGTAGACTAATGTGTTCATATAGTGTTAGTTAATTTTGAGTGCTTTAACGCGAATTTTGTGTATTTGCTTCATGCGTTCTGTTTTCAGGTCGTTGTAGACTGGTGTGTACATATAGTGTTAGTTATTTTTGAGTGCTTTAACGCGAATTTTGTGTATTTGCTTCATCCGTCCTTTGTATAAGGAAAGTTTGTTTTGCCATGCACATCTCTCGTGTCTCTCAATCCAATTTGTTGCAAGCGTGCCTGAGATTAATCATGACATTAAGACGGGACGTGCCTTTTGAAACGAACTTTTTTGTTTCTGGTAGGATACTGATGAAAATTGGCACAGAGACTAAAAATGGCCACACAATGCTTCTGTAAAAATTTTGAGGGGATACCACGAAAATTAATGAGAGATAAATAATTTCTTCATGGAACCTTGTAGAGGGGCTGGAGGATTTATAAAATGACAAAAATAGTTTGTATTTACTGTGTGCACAGCCAAATATATGCTGAAGGGGGCTGCATTTTTAGAATAATCTTCTTGCAACAACAACATTTGTAGTTAACATTTTCTCCAGCGATCCTGCAATGAGCACACTTGCATTACAAACAAGAAGCCCTACGAAAAATTCTTTAGTAAGTAAAACGAAAAACTAACAGCGTAGCCCCCGAAAGCACTGTTCAAGAAGCGTTACAAAATAAACGTAATCAAAGTATGTGAAGTGGTTGCCAAGATATCTGTTCCATGAGTTGACCATAATGCCGAAAAAATCAGTACTGAGAAAACTGCGTTTAAAGCTTTGCCTTTTCTTTCCATCTCTAAAACACCTGAAAATTGTGATCTTAGGTTTGTTTTGAGATATTTGACTTCTCAGGCAAGTGGCTTCTGCCCAGTGTGCCAATGTTGCCATTTTTTTTTGTTTTTCATAACTTCCTTTTGCGATCTACAACGAACAAGCATGGATTTCAAACCAAGTTTTCTGCAAGAAGGAGTGGTGTGATAGGCATCACAGAATAGACTGTAATTGATTAAGGCCGTATACTGAAATGATTGCACATCTTTCTTGTGTTCGAGCTGTCATTAGAGTAATTAAGTACAGTACACTCACGATAATTAAAGCTCGGACAATTCATACCTTTGGTTAACTTAAACAAAATTCAATTTTGTGGTTGGCCCTCTAATCTTTCAATGTATTTTTTTAAAAAGCCTCTTAATTCAAACACCATCATTCGGTCGATCCTTACTTTTTGCGGTTTTACACTAGAAAATATCTGCTGCTTTCCTACTACTATATAAAAACTTAAGTGCTTATGTAATCCTAACACTTCAAAAATGAAGAATAAGCGTTTTAGGCTTTCAAGAAAAAAGGCTTTGGGAGTGAACAAACGTTTGAAGCATGGTAAACCGTGATACTTCTCAACTGGTATAAAGAGCTTTGTACTGAAGGCACATATAGCAAAGAAGCAGTTGGTAATTGACGATTTCTTTAAGGGGGGAAGAGGCACTTAGCCATCAGGCATCTTAATATTTAAGCTAGGGTAATGAAAATGTATCAGATGGTGTATTTACACGCGCAGATGTTAAATACGAACTCAGTTTTTATGTACCTCATTTTTTTTTAAATTAGTCATTATTAAGATATCTTTTGATCACCTTTTCAGTAAATTGGCTGTACAGATCTTGCTGAATTAAATGACATCTCATTTTACAATTAGCAAACAGTGCAAAAAGCAAGTTTCATAGCTCTAGCTTTCCTACAACAAAAGTTATGAAGTTTAGAAGTTCATCCTTCCATTATCAAAGAACGATAATTTTTGTATTTTATTTTTTCTAAAAATTTATGGTGTCCTATAGTTGCATATGGCACTTTCTTGCACTCACTAAGCATCCAGCTTCTTAGCAAGACAAAAATTATCAAATTCCAGTGTACCAAAGCTGAGAAGCGCTTGTCAGAAGAATGAAAGGTGGCCAAAAAACTGAAACTGAGAAAATCGCAAAAAACAAAGCTCTGTATATTCAAGGAATTCAACCCAAAGAAAAATGCTTCTCTTTGCATATAAATGCCTCAGAAAGCACCAGGGCAGTAGTCTTTGTCACACTTTTGTCGTTGTCGCCGCTTTGTTTGTTGCAAGAACCTAGAAGATGCTAAACGCTTTCGCTCTGCACTCATGATCCGACGAGAATCCTTCTCTTCTGCCCGTCGCTCGCTCATGGAGTTTTGCTCTAGCTGAAGTTCTTTGAGGATACGTGTGGAGGCTTCTTTCATTCCTGAATTGAAGCGCATCACGGCCTTAGCAACTGCAGTCTCAACAGCTATGAGTGAAGCATGCTTCTCTTTAGGCATTAGAGACAATATTACAGAATCGAGTGACTCGTTTGCATTTTGTGTCTTGCCTCTTTGGCAACGTTTTAGCAGCTCCTTGTCACAAAGTCGCTCGTAGACTGGAAATAGTGCATCACGGACATTTTGTGGGAAGTTGTAGGTGTGTCTTGGCAGCGGTTCTCCTCTTGCAGCAGCAGCATTCTTCTTGCACCATGAGTCACTGCCACTTGGGCACAATGTGTGGTTGGACCTTTCATCAGTCGATGTTACATGATAATATGTGGCCATGGCTGCCCGGTGCACTGCATCTACGTCACCAATATTGGACTTCGAAGCCCAGCCATAGTATCTCGACAATTTTTCTAGGACATCACCTGTCAAGCGGCCTCTTCCACTTGGTGTTTCACCAGAACCTTTACGCTTTTGAACAAGATTGCGTAGTGCAGTACCCATTCGTTTTTGGACATGGTTTATACAGTCCTCTTTTTGAACCTGTATGAAACCATAACTGTCGAGTCTTCAACAGCACGAAATGATCTACTGTCCCCATCATATTCTCACTGTGTACCGCAAGCCGTGACCGGAAATTGAGCGCTCAAAGAGAGTGACTGCTGCCCCCACTTCCATGTTCCCTGATTTGCACTGTGTATTTTTCTGGCAGATGTGCGATGACTTCCAAGCCAAGTAACTTGGGTGCTCTTTTGGTGGTGCACGCTTGCAGCTGGCACAAAAATTTGACAGGACAACATAGTCTAATATATGGCCAGAAAACGGCTCTATAACAACACCCACAACAATGTGCGACAGGTGGCCTCTGGCCATCCATGTGCCATCATAACAGATGGCCACATTACCTGGCTTGTCAAAGCACAGATCTTGGTATAATGTTTTAACTTACATGGCGCAATCAGAGAGGACTTTGTCTGTAGCTCTTGTTGCCGCAGGATTCAGTTTATTTTTCAGATGGCTCTGATAGCTTTTGTAGTGAAGTCCTCTGTGAGAAATTCGTTTAAAGCTGCCTGGCCATTCCCCGTGCTTTGCACGGCACGAGACGCACAAATATTGACTTCAAATGCAGTGCATTTAGCCTGACTGAGTACCCTCCCAGAGCTCCACTCATTGTCAACAAGTCCACAGTTGCGGCACTCTCAAATCAGCTTCATCACAAGTTTATATTCACGCTCACTTTTTTCAATAAAAATGGTACCGCTGCATGTCCAGCATTTGGCTGTTCTTTGAAGAAGCTTGCTTATCGCGGATAAGTCGACGATCCCGTACGTAGCCACCGACGGGTCCGAGTCCTCGCGCGCTGTCGCGAGCGTTCGCAGCTTGCGCTCGCTCATTGAAGTTGCCGATAAGCTGCTGATCTTATCAGCACTCACTTTCTACTGTTGTGCACGATCCGTGCTCCTCAAAAAGGTTCCTCAATCGCCGACGTCATTCGAGGCAGCCGGGGAAACAGGCGGAGATGTCGGCGTATCATCCAACAGATCGTGTTTCGTTGCCGCGCCGTCCTGTATTAAGTGTGCGTCGGATATACCCACACCACTATCTCTTTTTGCCAAGGTTTCTTGCGCTTTTTTCCGGGCTTGTGATCGGTGCGGAACTTGCGATACGGCTTTGGCATAATGAAAGGTTCAAGCCAGGTTCAACACGTGGCTGAGAGCGTAGGCTTAACGCACTGGCCCGGTGGCTGCGCCGCGCTTCGTCGGGCTGGTTCGGCGGCATGCCTGAATGTGCAGACTTGAGAAATGCTTGCTCCAATTTCTTGCTAGCTCGCGCGGGTTCAGAAAGCCAATGAGAACAATGACATATGAGTGAGATACACCCGCCGCTTCACGTGCGCTCTACTGCCACACGCAGCAGACAGCTCAGGAAAACGCGGCCGAGAGTGTAAGCCTACCGCACTGTCCTGGCGGCTTTGTCGAGCTCGTTCAGCGCCGTACCAGTATATGTACTGTCGAACGTAGAGACTATGCAGAGATGCTTGCTTTAATTTCTCGCTAGCTCACGCGAGTTTAGAAAGCTGACGAGTAAAAAGCGACATACACTCGCCGCTTCACGTGTGCTCGGCTGCTGCACGCAGCAGACAGCTCGGGAAGCCCGGCGAATCGGAAGCCGCGATTTAGTCACGTGTGCTCACCACACCAATAGGCTCACGCGACAGAGCTTTTTTTTTTTTTTATTCACGGCGTGCATACTGAGTGGACGAAAACAAACGCGGAAGGATATGAAAGAAAAAGGGCGGCTCTTTCGAATGCGACCAAGACGGTTGCTGTAGCAATAAGCGTAGTACGGCAACACTGCGGCGCTGAAAAGGCCCGTTTTTCACGCGTCTATTACCGAAAATTCAGCTCACTAACCTTGCATAAACTACTCTCATGGCTAAATTACCAATCTAGGACGCGTGAAAATTAGCGAGATTATGTAGCGATAGTGGGAGAATCCAAATCTACCATTTTCAAAAAAATTTTATTTTTTAGCGATTATCGGTCTCAAAGATCCGCTTCACCTCTTCAAATTACTTATCCATGCCTTTTCTAGTAAAAAATACACATACATAATATTGACGTGTTACTATGGTGCCTCGAATATGTGCAATGATTGCTTTTTAATCGACAATCGCACAAATATGAACGCTGAACCTTGAGCAACATTGGTGGGCGCTGGGGATGGGGTCGGCCGTTTGGAGTATCGTTTGGCCACCTTGATGCCGTTTAGGGTACTGTTAAAGGTGAACAAACAGACAAATGAACAGACAGACAGACTAAAATTTTTGTGTCGAAGGTCCCCAAGAAAGACTATTGTCTTAAAAAAAACGCACACACATGTGAGCAGAAAGACACAAAGACAGCTGTGGAGGCAGGTTCAGCATTTAGCTCAAGCGTCGCCAATGAATTATCGGTGGCTGTAAGTGGTCCCAGTGAAACTCAATTTGCTGTAACCAGTAGGCAGGGCTCACAGACGTTCTTTGTAAGAGCGATTTTGTGCCACTGAAATAATTTGTATTTTTACGGTGACGCGGGTATCAATTGTTGCGGGTCTGTTATATGCGGGCTCGACTGTATTCAGTGATCAAGCTCACCCCTGTATGTAGGCTTGTTCATGAGGGCCATGCGGGGACAGTAGTGCTTCCCTGGGAAGCCCGACACATGAACCTCAAGAGGCACAGGCCGCACAGCAGGCTTGAAGTTGTACAGGCCAACCTGAAAAAACAAAAAAAAAGTGCCGCCATATCCACGAAGTGAATGATGATGAGTGGGTGAAGCTCCGGAGGTAAACCTGGTAAACCGTGAATCCTCTGTACATTTTGCCCACTCGATTTTATTACATCGCTCCCCCTAGCAAACGTCGCCGCACTAAATCGAACGATTGCCTTCAACCAATGACACGCGCCATATGTGACATCATTCCTATTTTATAAGATCTCGCGTCTTTCATCAACTACAAGTACCGCTTTCTAGTTTATAACATCTTGCATCTTTTCATCATCAGCTACAAGTACCACCATCTAGTAAACACTACAAGAACTAAACGAGAGGTGGCTACATACAGGAGACGGTACCGCCATCTAGTGAACACTGCAAGAACTAAACTAGAGGTGGCTACATACAGGGGACGGTACCGCCATCTAGTGAACACTGCAAGAACTAAACTAGAGGTGGCTACATACAGGGGACGCACAGCCCACGCCCTAAGGAGCTTCACCCCTAAAAGCCGGGCATTTCACCAGCAAGCAAAAAGCACTGCACAAGAGACCATGCCAGTGGGAACAGATGTGCCTTGTGCCTGCAAGGTTTCTCGCGGTTCTTTCTAAAGGTAATGCCTTTCCCAAAGCATAGCTTAACCCCTTTACTAGATGGCACGTACTGGTACGCTGTATCGTGCACTCTTTTTTTTTCTGTCTTCCTCCAGCAGTCGCATAGGGCTACATTGTGCAGTGGTTGCGGATAAAAGAGCTTGAAGGGATGGGTTCAGCATGGCAAGTAGACTTAGCCAAACATTGACGTCTGAGAAAATAGTCAATTATGTGTTTTGCAAGCTTTAGTGGCACCATGTTTGATGAATGTTAAAAAGAAAGGCAGAGGGGAAGATGGAAGCTTGAAGAGCTGAAATATTTGTGAACTTGAGGTGTCACTGGATCCAGTGTTTCGACTAGCGGACTTGCACCCTTGAAGAAGTCAACTTCACTTGTCGAAACACCGGATCCAGTGACACCTCAAGTTGACAAATTTTTGATCTGACGAACGTGGTAACTGACACGAAACTGCTTGATACTAGAGCTAGTTTTGCTAAAATTTATGTAGTGTGAGGAGCCTCTGTAGAAGTGAGGAATCACACTTGGCATCAAAAAGTGTGAACGAATGATTAGTTCAAAGGCCCACCAATTACAAAGTGCATGGTCGTATTTATTCATTGTTATCAAGCAAGTGTGCAGCTGCATGTCTTGCCTTGTGGATGCACAGTGGTGCAACTGTCCTAGCAGTAGGCCTTGCCTAATAAACGGTCAATATTTCACACAAGATTTACGTTTTCTAGTGGCACAGTGCCAACCGAGAAATGATGCTATGCACATGAGGCTTGATTACGTGTTCTCATTTTAAAGGCAAAGCTCAAATGTCTTGCCCGTTTTTACTTACTAAAATGTTAAAGCACTGCTACATAGACTCATTTAGTACACTATATTGTAACAGGCGGACGAGAACGACAAAGAGGACAAGGAAAAAGACGATGTGGCCTGTCTCTATGAGCGAGCTGGACGCAATCTTGTCCGCCCAGAGTTCATTCTGTATTTTGTCCAGTAAAGTTATTCTCCCTATAATATCATTAGTAGAAGGTGCGGGATACTCACTTCAAGCAAGACAGCTTCGCAGCGGGTACCTAGTGGCCTTGCCCATGGCGACTGGAGTCAACAAACAATGCCGACCCTTTTCAGACTACCGTGCCTTCTCCAACCACTTCTGTGCTTTCTCTAACTGGCCCGTTAACCCTCACTTCAGAGCCCCCGAGAGATCCACGTACCTTTTCTGGCACCAATGATGTTGACGTAGAAACCTGGCTGAAGCCATACGAGCGAGTAGGTGTACGTATGCGATAAAACCCAACGCTCATGGTGGCGAACGTGATTTTTTATCTTAGAGGCACTGCAAAGGTCTGGTATGAAACGCACGAAGAAGAGCTGACCAGCTGGAAGTTATGCAAGCACAAGCTTCGGGAGCCATTCGGCAGGCCTGAGGGAAGTCAAGGCATCGCCCAAAATGAGCTCTCACGCCGCATTCAGACGTGCGCCGAATCCTACCTCACGTACATTCAGAATGTGCTCGCTTTGTGCCGCAAGGTGGACTCGTAGATGTCTGAAGCTGATAAGGTTGGCCATGTTATTAAGGGCATAGCAGATGACGCCTTTCACTTTCTTGTGTTGAAGAATTCACCTATGGTCCAGGACATTATTTCTGAATGCCGGCACTTTGAAAAAGCCAAGAGCCGCCGTGTTCTCCACCAGTTTGCCCGCCTTCCAAACACGGCTGCAACGTCCACATGCTAAGACCCTCCTCTGCCTTCTTCAGAAAGTCCTGGTGACGTCCGTATTGTCCGTAGAGAAATAGAAGCCGCGGCTCCACTCACGTCACCCTCCCCTAACTCCGACAGCTATTTTGCCACCGTCTCCCTCATTCAGACTGTCGTGAGGCAAGAATCGGCCAGCGCCGGCTTGAACATCTGCTCCTTTGATCGTCCGGACTGCACCCCACCAAATCCACCTGCGACTATTGTGTCCATCCGACGTTTTGCTGCAACCCCACATTATCGTGGCCCGGCGGAATGGTGTACCGGGACGACAGGTCGATATGCTTCAATTGTGGTCATATAGGCCACATTTCACGCCACTGCCGTGCTTGGTTCAACTTGTGGGAATTGAGGCTAGCCCACTGCCGTTGCGCGGGCTTTGCCACCTTTTGTGCCATTCTCATGTCCCGACATTTCTACGCTCCTCTGCTGTCTGCCGCGCTGGGTGAGCGGAGTGACGTTTATACGCTCACCCGGTAGCGAATGTTAACTGTGGCGCCGTGCGCAGAGTCTCCCGAGAGGTTCTCGCGCGCTGCGTCGGGAGCGGGAAGATACTCTCCGGGACAGCCGAAAGTGAGCCACGCAATCTTTTTCGTTGCTTGACTCCCGTCGCTTGTGGCTTGTCGGACTTCGCTGACGGCGCCTCGCACCCGAGGCGAACGCTCACCTTTTGTTGCCCCTCTGCGTATGCTCAGCCAAAAGGTGGTACGGTGTCCTAGTGCGCGGCCACGCTACGCCGACCTGTCTCCTTCCGAAGCCAACGCGAGCGCCTTAGCCCTCGCTCGAGCAACCAGGCTTTGGTCCCGGTGTCTCTATAGATCACCTTTACCACGGACACGTGCTCGTCACACCCTACGTAGTACTTTTATGCCCGTGGCGTGGATAAGCCTATTTTCTTTCCCGCTGCGCCTTTGCAACGGGCTGTACTGCGTTTGGTGTTGCCACAGACAATAAAGCGTTGCGACTTTGAGCACTATCGTGTTCTCGCCACGGCGACGGTTAACGCGTGCCCTGCGGCTCACTAAGACTGGACCCACGCTAGTGGCCGTACTCGTTCGGGATACGTGTCACTACACTCTGGTCCGTGGCGTCACTCAATTTCTCGCGCCCTCGATCCAGCCGCTCCCCTTCGCCGCAGTGTCGTTCCTCCCGCTCGCCCCCATCTCATCGATCGCAGCCCCCAAGCTCCTTCTGGCGCTCACCTCTGGAAAACTGACTGGAGTAGCTCTTGGAGCTGATGCTGCAATACCAACCCGATGCCAGAATCCTCTACTGACCCTGCCCGCACATCAAAACCTTATCGATGTTGACGTCAACGGTGTACCAACTACGGCCCTCAATGAGACTGGCGCGCACGTGTTCATCATGAACGTTGACCTTAGAGCATGGCTGAAGAAAGTCCTAACTCCTGGCCGAACTCCTGCGGTCTGAACTGCCAATGGTAAAACAGTCGCCGGATATCACACATCAGTTCTATTTCATAATTTAGAACATTGCCCTCACGACGTTATTTTGGACCATGAATTTTTCTCTGAACATTCAACCTTGATAGACTGTTCTGCCGGTATAGTGCAACTCACTCTACCTACTGTTGTTGATCCCCCAAGTTACCCTTCAAATCAGCTCTGTTCCACAAAACACCTGCATCGCACACAATGAACAGTTGCTTACATAGGTGTCTCCCCTGTTCCACCTGTCCCAAACGGTGTTTGTAATGTGTCCCCCAATGTTGACGTCCCGCTTTCGCACAACGCTGCATTTCATCACATTGTCGTCACTATAACGGCCAACGCATCCTACCTACAACTAGTGAATTTCAGCCTATGTACACAAGTCCTCCCTTGTAGTATATCTCTCGCTGAAATCAATCCGGCACCAGAGTACTATATTTGCACTCAAAGTTGTGACAGCATCCCGAGTGCAGAGAAAACTTCGTCTACTCCTCCGGACTGTAGCCTGGCTGGGGGCCTTGGCATCCCGGCAGGCGTGTTTACTTGAGTGCTAGCTTCAGTACCGTACGCTATGCCAAAAGCGGCGCCTAGTGCTTGAAGTGGTCACACCACACCAAGCTGCACTTGCCGTAGGCATACTGTTCGAGGTTTGCCCTAGCTCTCGCGACCAGGCCCAGTGGCCATCGTGAGAGTGCGCAGCATAGCTGCGAGGGACCTTTTCCTGACCTGCGTGTTCATGCTTGTCATTGCCAGCTGCGACGTGCTCGCGGCTTCCCCTTATCATGAACGTCCGCGTGCGGGAGCCTTCGCTTTCCGCGTCCCAGGAGCGGACGTTGTACTGTTGCTCAAGGTGCCGCCAAAGGTAATAAAGTGTTGGTGTATTTCTGCTATTCGAACACTTTCTGTTTTGCTGCGCCGTGCTAAACGCCTTGATAGTTGAGCACTTGCGGAGCGTTGCGCTACACAAGAGTAGGAGACAGAGTCACGACCCTGTGGCTCGCTAAGCCTGAACTCGCGGTGATCATCCGCTACGGTGAGTAGCGAGGTCACCACACTGGCACCCAACGTGGTATCAAAGGCTTATTAAGCCTTTGATTAGTCTTAGCCGAGTCAGCCCACCTTTGTGAATCAGGCTCGCTGTGTTTACCCGTGTTTTGTCTGCTCTGAGTAAGTTTTGTCCGCTGACGCTTTTAGCAGATACCGCATTACTCGAGAAAGGGGCCAGTGCCCCTCACGAGCATCACAATTGCGCACCCTCACTTGTCACAAGCGCCAGTCGGGATGACTTGAGGTGCTACGTAACAGCTCCCACTGGAGAGGTAGCGTGTTTTGGGACCAGGGCGATAGCCCAACTCGAACAGTGCACACGGGCAAGTTGAACTGCTAAAGCTCCCTTTGGAATGCATGGCAGTTCCTTGTCACAGTGCTCCGAAACGGCTCTCAGTGGAATTTCCGGGGTGCAGATCAGCAACGCGGCCTCAGCCATCGCCGATTTTTGCCGGCTAGCTACGCAACTTAGCAGCCGGGCTCATTTCGAGCACTTGTCTGTACCGCTAGCCGCAAGTGGTCTAGCAATTTCACGTGAAGCTGCCCCAAGAGGCAGCTGTGAACAACAGGCGCTCCCCAGTGTTGCGACGGCCGGTATCCATTTTGAAACCGCGCCGCTTATCGAGCTCGGACACAGTTCCCTATTGCTCGCCCATGCTGCTAATGCACGGACAGTTTCCTTTAAAGCTGGCGAACAAACGCTGCTGCAAAATGCCGCCCAAATAATTTAGGCACTCCCGGGGGCATCCCAAACGCTTTCGGCCGTTCCAAAATGGCCTCATCCTGCTGTCATGCTGGCCGTTCAAACCTACAGCCGCAACGATGGTCTGCAAAGTGCAAGAGATTACCTGGACTCCCTCACACGTTACCAGAGACCCATGGGTCTAGACGACCAAGAAGTGCTCAAATGCGTCGTTCCGACTGCAATGACTGACACGGCGGCCAGGTGGCATTGGCTTTCCGGCCACCGTGCAGCAACCCTTGATGAGTTCCGCACGGCCTTCCTGCGCTAATTATTACCTGCTGACTACGTCAGTAGGATGCGGCGCGAGCTCGAGCTCCGCACACAAGCTCCTGATGAGTCGCTTCAGGAGTACGTACGCACAATGGAAGACCTTTTTGTCTATCGCTGAGCCCAGAGCCTCGAACGAGGAGTGCGTCGAACAGGTGATCAGGTAGGCACACCCGACTTTTTCAGCGTACCTGCGCGGCACTCGCTTCCGTGATTTGGAGGAGTTGGCCGTCGAGGCAAAACGCATTCAAGGCGACATTCTCGCCGTGCGTGCCTATCGCCTGCCATCGCCAGCCAGCGAGGCCCTTCAACCGCGCTGCGCGTGGGGAGGGGCCATGACCCTTCCCACGCGGCAACAGCCCACCGGAGCTGCCTTTGCGGCTACCGCTACAGGTGGGCGCATGTCGGAGATAAGCGATCGGGCTTTACATCCCTACACGTACGGGAGGCACACAGCCTGTGCTGCATCGCAACTCGACGCCTGCGAGCAGGGCCGAAATTCGACCCAGCGCATCACTGAGCTTCATCGATTTACTAAGTCCTGGATCACTCGCAGATGGCCCGCGGACGCCTCGGCCTACAGGTGGCTAAGTCACATGCACAAGATCTAAAAGACCCGAGCCAGCCCGAGCGGCCTCGGGCCATCTGCGCGCTTCATCCGCTGTGGCGTCTGCTATGCCTGGCTATGCCGTCTGCTCCCTCCATAGCTAAAACAAGGGCCACAGTGCTGACTCAATTGCAACCTAAACAGCAGTTAGGTAGTGAATTATACCTATATCTGTTGTGATGCAACTTACTGTAAGTGAACTACTCCAGCGCGTGCGCATCGTAGACCGGCGCGGTCGTTCCACCGCTGTTTTTCTTAGCGAGTATTACGCGTGTTTGCCCGACCTTCGGGAATACGCACATGCTCGACGTGGCTCAGAACACCGATGACAAGAACTGGGTGCGCTAACAATGCGAAATCCAGAAACATGCGAGAAGCGGACAGAAAAGCAAAGAGAGAGTGGCGCACTGAAAATTTCCCGTGTCGTAACTTAAGATGGCCGCACTGCATGCGCACTGCGCTGTCGTCTGCCAGCTGCCGGTAAGAAATTGTTCGGGTGGTCCCGGGCCGCCCGCAGGCTGCCAGGCACGTGAAAAACGAACATGCGTGTGAGTGATCCCAAACCAGTGGGCGGAGCTTCCAGTTGGTCCCCGAGAAAAACAAACGCGGCGCCGGCGTCCGGGGCCGTTGGGAGCCGTTCGGGACGTGTAAATCAATGAAGCTCACTGGTAGTGACGGTCATGAGAGCGGTTCCTTTGATCACGCGGCGAATCAACCTCTGCAGCTCAAAGCTGCTCCGTCTCGGGATAGGGACCGCGATGTGAGTGCGCTGCTTCCGCTGCCGTCAACGAGGGCACATAGCGAGGGAGTGCTCCGCCTTTGTGCCTCCTGTGAGGCAGGGAAACGGAAGCGCGGGCCGTTCATTCCCCTTGCTTCTCACCTCTGCGTACCGGGCAAGCAGTCTTGCTGGTGCGCACACACTGTTTATTTCGGTCACCATTGCTGGTCGCAAATTCTTGGCGTTGCTGGACACGGGCGCAAGCGCTTGATTGTTTGGCGAACAGGTGTAGTCCCACTTGCAGAAGCACTCGGTGCGCTTGCAGAACAGCCGAACGACATTCACCCTCGCGAAAGGCATGGCCCAGTCGGCGGGCGCCGCGAGGTTGATTGTCAGATGGGGAGGCTGAAGGAGACGCGCGCGTTTCGTTTATTTGCCAGGGTTCAGTGTTCCTGTGATTCTCTGTCGGGACTATCTCCTAAAAACTGGTATCGTAGTGGACATTGCGAATGGAGGCTATCGCGATAGACCTTTCTCCGAGCTAAAGCCGTTCATCAGCCCACTGGAGTTTTCTGTTGCCTGTGCAGTAGAGGCACCGAAACCATGTCACGTACAAAGTTCGGGGGCAATCCCCTGGGCTATGCACTTGTCTGCTCAAAATCCCCATCGGGATTGAGCGGCATGACACGAAGAGGCTCCGCATCTTTTGATTGCCTGTGCGACTCAATTGGATAATACACAGAAGACTCGTTTGTCCGCATTGTTACGCGAATACGATGAGCTCTTCACCGATCAACCAGGCTGTACCAATTCGGTGAGCCATTCGATCGAAACTGGCGACGTGCTTCCATTTAAGTGTAACCCCAGGCCCGTCAGCCAGGCCAAGAGGCAGGTAATTGATGGTTTGCTGGACGAGATGCTCTCAGCTGGCATTGTTTGCCGTTCGTCCAGCACCTGGGCGTTTTCAATCGTGTTGGTGCCTAAGAAAGATGGCAGTCATCGCCTGTGCATAGACTACCGCCGTCCACTCGTAAGGATGCCTATCCGCTCCCCACGATTAGCTCCATCGTAGGAAACCTCGGCACTGCGTGGTACTTTACAACAATAGATGCCTCCAAAGGTTGCCTACCGGTGCAAGACCGCGTTCACGTCCCACAGAGGGTTATTTGAGTTCACTCGTAAGCCTTTTGGTCTTTGCAATGCTCCTGCAACTTTTCAGAGACTCATGGACCGTGTCCTTGGGGAAGCAAAGTGGTCTTACTGCATGTGCTACATCGTGATTTATTCACGAACCTTCGAAGAACACTTGGCCCACATTGCAGATGTGCTCAAGAAAAAGAGAGCCGCCGGGATGATGTTAAATCCTGCAAAGGTCTAACTAGCGCAAACCAGAGTTCAGTTACTTGGCTTCAGGCTGGACGAAGGCTCCATTGAGCCAGACTGGGAAAAACTTCGAGCAATACTCGATTTCCCCGAACCCAAGGGCGTACGCAACTTGTGCCGCTTTCTCGGAATGTCCAATTTTTACTGGTCGTTCATTCTATTCTGTGCCCGAGTGCAGGCGCCCTTGACCAAGCTCTTCGGTAGGTCAGCTGAGTGGCGATGGGGAACTGAGCAGCAAGAGGCGTTTTGCCATCTGTCAAGCGCCATGGCGGAGATAGCGCAGCTCAAGCTCCCCGACCTGACCAAATCGTTTGTTGTCCAGACTGACGCAAGCGATCTGGGATTACGAGCAGTTCTCCTACAAAACTACGATGGTGTGCTGCAGCCGTTGGTCTTTGCCAGCCACTTGTTGATGCCCACAGAAAAGAATTATTCTAGGACCGAAAGGGAGTGTCTCGCCATCCTGTTTGCACTGCGGAAGTTTGATGTCTACCTCGAAGGGATGAAATTTGTGGTGCAAGCAGATCACAGCACGCTTAGCTGGCTGATGCGGCACCGTGAGCGTGCAGGCAGTCTAGCGCGCTGGGCTCTCCTAACACAGCACTATGATTCTTCAGTGCAGTAACAGAAGGGGAGCACTAACGTGGTAGCTGACGCGCTATCTCGTGCCCCAGTGTCTACTGAGAGCCTGGATCCCGGTGCAATACCGCTAGCGGTACCTTTGCGCAAGCGAGCAACGCGAGCGAAACGGCAGTGGAGCCGTTGAGCGGAAAAAAGGGTGAGTGCGCAAACGAGCTAACCCTTTCCACGGGCCAGGCAAGCAGCACGCCACGAAGCGGGTGAGAAACGGAGCGGCCGTACGGCGGAATGCCCGCGAAATGGTCGCGGGCATGCCTTAGATCCCCACATTTGCGTTCCCTCCTTGCATCTTTTTGGGGCATCTTCGACCTTGGCGTCCGCTTCCTTGGCCAAACGTCTGTTGTTAAGCATCGGATTGATACAGGCGATAAGAGTCCCATCCATCAGTGACCCTACCACGTTTCCCATGCTGAGCAGCACATCATCCAACAGGAGGTCGACAAAATGCTGTCTCGGAATGTAATCGAGGCTTCGTGCAGTCCATGGGCACCTGTGTTGTACTTGTCAAGAAGGACAATAGCTGGAGATTTTGCTTCGATAACCGGCATTTAAACAAGATCACAGAGAAAGACATCTATCCTTTGCCACGTATAGACGATGCCCTGGATTGCCTTCACGGCGCAAAATATTTTTCCTCCATCGACCTTGGCTCCCGGTACTGGCAAATAGCCGATGATGACATGAACCGTGAGAAGACGGCATTTATCATTACCGATGGCCTTTACCAGTTTAAAGTGATGCCATTTGCTTTATGCAATGCGCCCACCCCGTTCGAAGGTATGATGGACGCCCTGCTACACGGCTTGAAGTGGCCCATCTGCCTGTACTACCTAGACGACGTCATCATTTTTTTCCCCTTATTTTTTGACGCACCTTGAAAGGCTATCGAAAATATTATCTGTCTCTTGTACGACGGGAATGCAGCTCAATTTGGCAAAGTGGTACTTCAGCCGTCGTGAAATTTCCGTGCTCGGACATCTCGTTGATTCTGTAGGGATTCGCCCTGATTAAGATAAAACACCGGCAATAAAAGATTTCCCTGTACCAATCTGTACCCAACACGTTTGCAGTTTCGTTGGCCTATGTTCTTACTTCTGCCGCTTTGTTAAAAACTTTGCCGACGTCGCACGCCTTCTCATTCAACTCCTCAAAAAAGACGCTGACTTCTTCTGGGTCCCTGAGCAAGCAGATGTGTTCCTAAATCTAGTGTGGCTGCTTACTTTTCCTCCTATCCTCGCTCACTTTGACGTCTCAGCTCCAACAAAAGTTCGTACAGACGCAAGTGGCTATGGCATCGGTGCAGTCCTGGCCCAAAAACAACAAGGATGCGACCGTGTTGTTGCCTATGCCAGCTGCCTTTTTTCGCCTGCTGAGAGAAAATATTGAATAACTGAACACGAATGTTTGGCACTTGTTTGGGAAGTCGGGAAATTTCGTGCCTAGTTGTACGGTCGGCCATTCACAGTCATCACTGATGACCACGCCTTGTTCTGGCTTTGGTCCCTGAAAGACCCTTCAGGCCGTCTTGGCTGTTGGGCACTGCGCCTTCAAGAATTTGACTACACCGTCCTGTACAAGACCGCCACTTGCATCAAGATGCGTACTGTTTGACACGATATCCTGTTGACCCTCCAGACAGTGACCCCTCTACAACCAGCCTTCGTGCCGACATTCTCTCTCTATCAGTGTTTCATGACATTGGAATCGAACAGCAATGGGATACTTTCTTGGACGGTATTATCCCAAGGGTAACATCGGTGACGCCTGGCCCCTCCCTTCGAATGTTTTAGTTACATGATGGTGTATTGTACCGTTTTGCAATATGCGTCCTGACGGCCCAGAAAGACTACTCGTCGTTCCCCTTTAATTGCGTCCGACTGTTTTTGCCCAGGTTCATAATGCACCGATAACCTGTCACCTCAGCGTGTCACAGACCTACGACAGAGTTCGCCGGCGCTTCTTGCCTGGCTTGTACTGCGATTTCTGCAATTAGGTTGCAGCCTCCAAACCTTGTCAATGACGGAAAAAACCAAATGCCCCTCCTGCAGGACGTCTTCAGCCACTGGACATACCACGAGACTCATTCTACTGTGTTGTCGTGTACCTGCTTGGCCCTTTTCCTACGTCAGCGGCAGGTAATCTGTAGATTGCAGTAGCAATCGATTATACTACCCGATACGCGATCACACGGGCCCTTCCAACCAGCTGTGCAACTGATGTGGCCGATTTCCTTTTGGCGGACGTCACCCTACACAACGGCACCCCTCGACAACTCCTTACCGACCGAGGCAGCCGCTTCTTTTCCAAAGTGGTTGATGACCTCCTCCGCTCCTGCGCAACTAAACACAAGCTTTCAACTGCTTGCCATCCACAAACAAATGTTCTAACGGAGCGCCTCAATCACACTTTCACAGGCATGCTCTCCATGTATGTCTTCACCGATCTCCGCGACTGGGACACTACATTACTGTTTGTAATATTCGCGTATAATTCTTCTAGACACAACACCGCTGGGTTCCCTCTTTTTCTTCTGTTGCTGGCAGTGACCCTGCGCTATCTCGTACTGCTTTGGTCCCCCTCGCGCCGCCTTGGACTTTCGGAGAAGTTACCCCCGCTACTCAGGTTTCTACCACATCTTACACCTAGTAACTGATGTCACTTACGAAATCACCCCTACAGACCCAGCCATCATTCACCCTCCCACTGACATAATACATGTTATGCAACTCAAGCCATATTAATCTAGTGCCTCCTAATTAGCACTGGGTCGGTGCTCCAGCCACGGAGAAAATCATGTAACGGGCGGACAAGATCGACGAAGGGGACAAAAAAAAAAAAGACGACATGATCTGTCTCTACGAGCAAGCTGGATGCCATCTTGTGTGCTCCGAGTTCATTCTGTATTTTGTCCAGTAAAGTTATTCTCCCCCGTAACAATATGATCTACTAATGTGCAATACTTGTTGTGAATTTGTGTGTAAAAGACAAAAAAGTCACAGCTTTGCCGCAAAGGTGAAACAGCGAACACAATAGCAACAAATTGGAAGGTCAAGCGCAGCATGGCAAGCAGTTCAAAACGTGCCCCACTTTTCTCATGCACAAATGATGCACGAAACGTACTCACAGGTACAGATGATCAAGAATAAGCGTCTCGGTTGTTACTTCACTGTGTCTGAAAAGCACGCGCTTTTCACAAACGGAGAATGCAACTACTCAGTGACCCTTGTGCGCCCGGTAACTACAACAGAATCGTTCCGGTTAAAGCCCAGGGCCAGCCAAGATGTACAGTCCTCCCCATCGAGAGATAAGGGCTCGCGAGTGAGTGTCCAACCCCTCATCTCCATGGGACAATGTACGCGTGAGAGATGAGAGCGCGCTCCGCAGTGTCGTGGCGCTGTGGCAGTGAACGCTCACTGCGCCATTTGCTGGTAATGCTTAAAACACGATAGTTAATTCCCCCCGAGATGCCTGTCACCAGCGTTAAGTGGTAGATATAAATAACATGCCATTTGAACATTCGAGCAAGTGCTCCTTCGACTCTCAGTGGTTAACGGCTCGCACCCACACTTCAGAGGTCTTACATTCGACTCCGATCGCCGCAGTCTTTTTCTGAATTATTTTTCTTTCTTGCGCTTTCATATATATAGATACGTATACATATACTGTGAGTGGCGGCGACGCCAACTTTGACGTCGACGCTGGTGAAACAATCTAGCCGAGAGTGTCCATATAACTGCTATCGCAATAAAAAAATGTAACTTTTCCAAGACTGGCCAGCCGGAAGATGACCTGCTATCTTGTAAGTTATCTAAACAAGACATTTTTCTCTTTATTAGAGCCTTGTGAAGGGCTCACTACTTGATTTTTTTAAAAGACGCCTCACAACGAAACTTTTGTTTGCAACTTTTTTTACTGTACTTTGCAGCTTTATGTTTCGTTAAACCAAAATTAAAACTGTACATGCGCTAACATACTATATCCCTTTCCGACCCAGCGACCAGTGTGTTGGACATGGCAAAAAATGCGACGTAGAAAAGGCATAACTACAAGTGGAACCGAAACCACTCGGGTAGCTTGTGTAATGGCGAATTCTATTGGGAGAGCAGGAGCACTGAAAAGTGCTCTCTTCAGAGCCGGCGTGTTTCAGTGGTCGAACAGGTGCAGGAGCACTGTCATTCATTGGTAGAGCGAGAGTGCTTTTGCTGTGCCGACAGCAGCCAGGAGCGGTTTGCAGTGCTCTCGCCTGAAAAGCAGAGTAGGCATAGCACGACGAGTCACGTGGTCCTTGAACGTCACAGCCTCTAAATTTTTTTCAACCGGTAAGTGCGCGGCGAGACAATGATAGAAACCATATGTAGTTTGACACCACTGTTTTGTACGGATGCCTACGATCAGAGGTTGACATTTGCTGAATGAGTCATTGCACAAGTATACCAGGTATTAAGATAATGATGAATATGTGGCTGACCGATTTCACTCGTATTCTACTGCTGCCCCATAAAAAGTATGCCGGGGCTTGGAATGTTTCAGTTGCATGGTCTCCCTAGTAATGCCTACTCGTCACCTTCTCACCCGCCCTCCCGGAGCGCGGCTCATTCCAGTGGTAGGTTGAGTGGCTCTGCCGACGGTGCTCTGCCCCCCACTCCTCAGTGCCCTGCGCCTCTACTCCTGTTCTCTTAATGGAATTCACCATAAGAGCCGAGTATGATATTTTTAAATGTAGTTCCTGCTTCAGCCCCATTTTCGTATGAAGGCACTTCACAGTAATGATGTCATCCACGTGGAAACGTGCACGCGCAATGTTGGCAAGTATACAAAATTTTTTTAGGAGCTATCTTTGCACAATTCAAATTATTTAGATTGTGGGAGTTGCCGTATGTCTTCTTTAAACATTGTTACAAAAGAAATTGCTTTTGACATCCGAAGTGTGCTGGCAATGCGAAATTAGATTTATGTCCAGTGTACTAGATACCAGGATGCTATTGTCGCACATTATGCTAAACATGGAGAGAAAAATAGAAACAAGAGGCGGCTTCCCGTGGCAGTCTTGAAGCCCAACCATAAAAAAATGGAACTGAGGCATGCTGGGAATCTATCAAAAGCTTGAAGCACGAGGAAATGGCATCTGATGTAATAGACTTCTGAACGCTGGGCATGCTCCCTTCTGGGTATTTTTTTTCCTTTGTGGTGCTGAACGCTATACAGTCAAACTCGGCTACAACGAAGACCACTTCAGCAAAATTTCCGCTACAATGAAAAATTCCCGATTCACCGTCAGCAGTCCATAGGAGTCCATGCATAAATATTGTCGCCACAACGAACACTTTTTCTTCAATCTTCTCGCTTCAACGAAATTTTACGATGTACAGTGAAAGCTCGTTAATTTGAGCTTCAATAATTCGAATTTATGGATAATTCAAACTGTAAGCTATGGTACGGCCAAGCTTCATACAAGCCTATGATTAAGAAAGTTCGTTAATTCGAACGCGAGTAGGTTCCGCCGCGGATAACTCGAATTACACGCCACCGCGCCGGCGGCTTGGCTAGTCACTAGATAGGACGGCTGCTGAGTTACGAGGCGGCATTGACAGGGAGCAGAGAGAAAAACGGAGAAACTGGCACGGAGTTCAGAGTGCAGAAAATAGCGCTACTTACTCTTCCCCCCCCCCTCCCTCAATCTCTCTCTCTCTGCAGCTGCCTGCTCTCTGTCCTACGTAACCTCCAAGATTTGTTTTTTTTTTAAGCGCCAATTTCGGAGCCTTTGAAAATCCTGCGTAGTTGTCGCTGTTAGACGACAGATGGCATGACCAGCACACAGCAAATCGGGCGCGTCGTAGCTTCGCTCAGTCTTCTGTACAGTCTGTCTCGGGCGTGCGTCGTACATCTCGGTTGTTGGTGCTGGGAGTAGCTTCCGGCTGTCGCGATTCGTTGTGTTGGTGTTGGGCCTCGGCTAACGTCTGTTGCGGTAGTGCCAGTAGTAGCTTCCCATGTGTCCCGATTCTGCTGCTCCGACTTGATGGCGTGTGCCCGCGGCAAATACCGTGCCAAAACATTTCAGGAGAAAGCTGATATCCTGTGGGAAGTGGACGCCGAACTCTTGCCTAAGCAAGATATCGCGAAAAAGCATGGGATACCGAAAACGACGCTATCTACTTACATCAAAAATAGGAGGACTATTGAAGACGCCTTAGAGGCAGAAGTTGCGAGCAAAAGGAGGAGATTGCGGCCCGCAAAGTATCCTGACCGCGAGAAAGCGCTTCTCATTTGGATAAAGGAAATGCGTTTGCAGGACATACCACTGAGTGGCTCAGTCATACTGGCAAAGGCAGCGGACTTCGCCCCACAGCTAGACTACAACGACTTCGCTGCTTCAGATGGGTGATAGCACCGTTTTCGCGAGCGCTACGACCTCGTTTTCCGTGCTGTGTTGGGTGAAATGAATGCCGTCAAAATGGATATGTGTGAAGGTTGGCGCACCAAAGTGCTTCAAGGCTACATGAAGAAGTATTCTCCGCAGGACATATTTAATGCCGATGAAACTGCCCTACTTTTCAAATTGCTGCCCGCCAAAACAATCACGTATAAAGGCGACAAGTGCACGGGAGGGAAGAAAAGTAAAGAACGGATAACTGTGATGATTGCTGCGAACATGACCGGGACCGAGAAGTTACCTCTGTTCGTGATAGGCAAATCGAGAAATTCTCGTTACTTCAAGAACATCTGGTCCCTCCCATCAGACTACTCGGTCAACAAAAAGGCCTGGATCATGGGGGAATCGTTCGCGCAGTGGCTGGGGAAGCTTGACAAAAAGTTTGAATGCTGTGGCCGCAAAGTTCTGCTTCTTGTGGACAACTGTTCGGCTCATGAAATCAACGTTGAGACAAAGGCCATTGAGCTGGCCTTCCTTCCAGCAAACACGACAGCGGTAGTGCAGCTCATGGACCAAGGTATAATTAGAAATTTAAAATCATTTTATTGGCGTCATATGTTGGAACGAATTATTTTGTGCAATAACTACCAAGCGACGCTCCTAAGGGCACTACACATGCTTGTGCGTGCTTGGGAGCAAGTGACAGCGCTTACGATAGCAAATTGCTTTCGCCACTGTGGCTTCAGCAAGGATGCTCTGCAAGCTGACGAGCCACCAGTGCTCGAACACGGCATCACTCATCACTGCCCCCATCGCGGACATTTTGGAAGACGTCTGCTTTGCGGACTATGTCGATGTGGACTCAAGTGCAGTGGTGTGTGGTGCACTCACGGATGGCAACGTAATATGTCAGGTGAGAAATGCAGAACCTGTCGCTACCAGTGACGATGATGAGGAGGAGGACGAAGCACCAGTGCAGCCCTCTTCTGCGGAAGTCATGGTCGGATTGAATGCCGTCCGTCTTTTTCTGAAGTTTGAAGAAGGTGGAGGAGAGGCCTTCCGCTAAATTCGCTCATTAGAGCAATAAGTGCTCTCTGCTCCGTCCGCCTCGATAGATGTTTGCTTATGAGCCGCTTTTTGCCTTGCGCTGTATTTTCGATCAGTTTCTCTTCTTTTTTTTTTTCTTTTCGCACAAGTTTTGTGCCCTTTATCTTTGTTGCTGTGGGTGATGGCGGCAACGAAGCCGAAGACGGTGCGCTAGTTCAGAGTGCGGAAACGCGTTATGCGGCTTTTACAAGAATCAAAGTTCCGCTTTTTTGCGGCAAGCACTCAGTGCATAAATACTTGTGGCGGCGAAACTGTGCTGTCAGTTGCCACCAGTCCAGAATCTGACAAACTGTGTGCACCTGGAGCCGCGAATGCATCGAGTGTGTCAGATTGCCGGATTTAGCACGTGCTTTGAATCGTTGCTGTCGAGCGTGACACTGAGTGTTGCTAAGACGGCCAGACCAAGCACTTCGTATGCATCAGGGCCAATAGCGTGCATGGGTCGTTGACCCTTTATCTGCAGATGCATTTCCTATACTAAGAAATAAATCGATGCGAACGCGAGACGTTGTTCACGCTGAACTCGAATCTACGCCAGGGAAGCAGAAAAAAATTTGAACTGATGCAGCCAGCTCTTGAAAGAGATGCCCTACGTCTGAAAAAAAATTCTAACAGCACTTAGAGAGGATGGAGGGAAGGCAAAAAAGAAAGAGTTTACAAGGACATTATAAGCTACTCTGCTGGAGCTTTTTGAGAAAAAACACATGTGATGAACTTTCAAAGCCCGTTTTCTCAAAATGAACTTTTTAGCTAGTTATGGTGCTGGGGAAAGCGATTTCTCAAGAACTTCTTATGAGATTTGTGTGCCATTTCTTTTATTCTGCTCCTGGATAGTTCTTTTCAGTGTGTAAGAAGCTTCTTTTCTTGAAAATTGGCACCACTAATTATTAATAAACAATTAATTTTTGAAAAATGTCATACCTACTGGCTACATCAAATTCAAAGTAGCATAATTTTTTTTTGGAGAGCAAATTGAAAAAAAAAAACGGCTTTTTAGCGCTCTAGGATATATATACAGGGATGACGACAAATGATTTCAGCCTTCTGGTATGTCCTGGGATTTTTTCCGGCTCTTCCTCAGGCACATAACTGAACCACTTAGCTAGACCTCGGTAACTCTAGAACCCCTGAACACGATTTCATGAAACTTTGCAGTTTTTCTAGTTTTATTGTAGTAAACATACCCTGAAACTTTCACAAAGATATCTTAAAAAATAAAAAAGTTCGGTTTCCGAGTTTCGGTCAACCCCCCCCCCCCCCCGACTTAAAGTGCTTCTAAAACAAGGTATACACAGGACGAGCGCTTGAACTGGCAAATGTCACTGGAAAAGACCTCTGTAGTCTTTATTGATGCTGCACGCAATGCCGTCCAAACTTGTACGTTCACACAGTCAGAGAGCCCCCAACAGCACTTGCCCCACTACCCCTTCTTCTATCTTTATGTTGGCACCCTACAGAATTTCCAACAGCCTCCTCCCCGACAAATTGACTTAGCTTTCCATAAAGTACTTGAGCAATCTGTATTGTCCTTCTAGAAATTTGACAACATCCTACACGCCCCCACAATGGCATGTGACGCCAAGGAACGCTAACCCACAGAGATTATAAAAGTCTGTACGAGTTCCAAGTCACTGCTTGTGGGATCATCTGGGCATCTCCTTGAGCTTGTTGAAGCTTGTTCTAGGCTCGTGCCTTTAAGCGTGTTGACCTTGCTGAGCTTGCACTGTCTTTGAGGAGTCCTCCTCGGGATAAAAATTCACAATGAAGGCTGTTACATGACAATCTTAGGAAGCCTTTCCTGGGGAACCTTTTCCTTAGCTATCTCGTCTTGGCTGCATTTACCTTGTGAGCGCTTGACTTCTTCCTCCACCCAAGCTTGGGTTGCATCATTTGCTTCTGTGATTCTGTCTTGGCATTGGGCATTGGCAGTGATGCAGCCTGCACGATTCGCTTTTTTCTCTTTCTTGATGTCTGCAGTTTTCAAGAAGAGCTACATTAATAAGCTTTAGAGGTAGTAGGCTTGTTGCTGTGGCTGCGATTTGATTCCTTCGGTACCATGTAAGCACGGAACTGAGGACTGCCTCACAATGAACATTGTCAACCTTGGTGAGTACTCATCCTTGGTATTTGGTGCAAGCTATCCTGAATTTCCAAAAGCATCTCAACATTCGATTGTAACAGTCTCTTCGCCCACATACACCCAAGTTTCCACTCTCTTGTTAACTTGATGGGTCTCAAACATTGATGAGGGCTCTGAACCCATCGAATAGATCTCTAGAAGCTCAGATTGTTCTTCGTTAGTGGTCTTTCATGTTGTATTCTTTGTAGTGGAAACATCTGCTTTCAACACATTCTTCTATCTGTTGTAGGGTTGAGCCGTTAACCTTCTGTGGGAGAACATCACAATCGATGAAACATTGGCCAGATGGTTGTGCCACAGAGAGCACTTCCACTTAAGTTATTGTTCCAATCCTTTGCTTTATCCTCTCCAAGTGAGCTTGCCAAGCCTTTAGTGAATCTTCAATCCTATATTCAGCTTTATGACTTTTGCCAGAATAATTTTATAGCACACAGCTTCCTCGATTTCTGCTTCTAAGTGGCCGCTTCAAGTGTGTATTCTACCTTTTTATCAATTCTCTCGAAATGGTTTCGAAATGGTCTGTCAAAACTGGTGAATATTCCGCAACTCACTTATTTGTGGGCATTCCAGATGCAGGAGACTTCCGATGCTGGCAATGGCTTCCTAACGGTCTTTCCCATGGGACTATGCTTTTTTATTAGGGCCTCCATAATCCCTTGCAGTCTCGGGAAACGTAGGAAATCACTGGCCGACTACGCTACGAGGCGAAGAAAGCATTGCATGATGAAGCTCCGGGCATCCTCAACATGTCACGCTCCACAGCCTGGGTCACGGGCAGGGTTAGGCCTCGCACATGAGATTCGCCAAACGGTGACTTCAACAAAAGTCTTGCATGCTGCAGATGCGGTCGAGATGTCCACTAAGGGCCCTTTCTCCGTGGTTTCATGGCACCAAAATGATGTGGAGAAAAAGACGAGCCGCCATCTTCATGGCGAAGCCCTCCTTCGACCTCTTTATTTGAACATACTCAAAACTCAGTCCACTCGTCTTGCCACTATGCTTTCTTCATCTTTATGTCGGCACACCACACAATTTACTGTCACAGGTGTTATTTTATAGTGACTCTTTCCGCTAATGGGGCGGGGCCTCTGGAGAAAGCAAAGTGACTTTTGTGCGGTCTGTAACCTAAATGCAATCCTTCCAGCTTGATAAAAAGTGCATTGTAACATTGAAATACACTAAATATTATTGTATAGAAAAAGCAATTCACTTATAAACTTCCAATGTTTAGTTCATTTTCATTGAAAGGTAAAGCGATTTCCAATTCACATGTAAGCAATATCTTTTACAGAAAACTTACAAAACACTTCATTAAAAGGCACAGTACAGTTGGTTTTCTTATGTTGAACAGCTTCGCCACACTCGCAGGGCAACAAAGGCTTGCACAGCCAGAATGCTGTTTTCATTGCCATCACTCGAGTTTTTAATAATACTAGGTGTTATTGGAAAGTGGAGAACGCAAGTCTTTTGTTGCAGACAGCGCAGCATGTTGGTAAATGATGACTAAAATGCAATGCTGCTCGAGTAAGACAGCTCTTTAGTGCGCTGCACAGATGTCGGGAATGAAAGCAGCTCACCCATGTGGGATCAGTAGTGGAGCAGGCACAATGAACAATCATGAAAATTGCATGCGTACAGTACAGCAAGCACCCCACCAGTGTGAGCTTTGTATGCGGCCTTTGTGCTCTGCATTATTGTTTCAAACTTTGTACTCGTCATAAGGAGCAAGCTTGCAGTTGGTGGTTAGTTGCCGTGGGGTAAGCAGGGCACCGGATGTATTCTGTGTGAGCACAAAAATGCCTCCTAAGTGCTGCTTTGCAAAATGTTTTGCAGTGGCGATTTAACCAATCTAGCGAACTAAAAGAAGCCCGAATGAGTTTTTCTTGATGGCCTGAATTTCAAAACAATTTCATGATAACAAGGAAATCTGAAAAATAGGATGTTGACTATATTTTCATTACTGCCAAGAATGCTACATTTGCATTCACTCAACACAGTCACTTAATGCTGCATCACATAGATGGAAATGTTTCAATGGTGTCAATGCATGTGGGAGTCATCGACTGAGAATTATTGGTGCTATACTGAAAATGCTCCATGTGGCATGGCCTATAAGCCATGCTTATCATTTCTTTAAACTTGGTTTATATAAATTTCTTTTGCAACTTTGATCTTGCTACCCTTATACAACATGGGTTGTGGCACTTGTGTAAAAAAAAATAAAGCAGATCACTGGTGTGCCCGACTTACTTCTCCAATGCCCAGCCAATCGGCCAGGTCTCTGGCATTTGCCAAGGCGGTAGAGAGTCCAATGATGCGAACCTTGCGGCTAGTGTAGGAACTGATGTAGTTGGCCCGCGACACTATCACTTCCAGCACAGGTCCTCGGCCCTCACCTGCCACCAGCATGAGAGAACATTGACAAAAACTAAGCCTGTGAGAACATTCGAATATTTGAATGAATATTAATGTATTCTAAATCACACGGATTCAAATTTAAGTTAGTAGAAATTTCAAAGTATTCGAAATGAACGAATAGTAGTCAACCTGTAACTGCATTTAAAGGCTGATCCACTACAGTAGAGGGATGCAATGCCATGAATACACCTTGCCAGAAAAAGTATGCATTGTTGCAAAGTCCACATTATGGTTAAAGGGCCACTCACCAGGCCCCATACCGAACTTTAGTTAGACAGTGGAAGTTGTTGGGGGTCCGATGAGGAACGTTCTGCCACAAAAATGTTTCAAACCGGTTCATTACGAGCAGAAAAAACGGGTTTTTTCAAGCGGCGCGAAATGAAGGTGAGAGGAGGTGAGCTCGAAACCCTTGCCGTTCCTCCGCGTAACCTTCGCAAGCCAAATTTCTTCCCCACCCTCTCCAGCATCATCCGACCATAAGGCGACGTACGCATGAAAGTCCAACCCCCGAGCACGCAAGCAGCATTGCTTTGTTGACCAGAATTATTTTGTGGTCTTCTGCCTGTTTCTGCGAGATGTTTCTGAAACGCTGGCTTGGACGTGGTAGAGTAGATGAGCACAATGAGTGCGCGAACGCGTATGAGCGTTACATGGCGGTCGTCTGCTCATTGTGCTGACCACGAGGACCCGAACGCATGCGAAACGCTGGCTCATTAGCCCCGCATCTCGTAGCATTTCACGGGAAAAAAAATGTAAGAAGAACGCGCACAATTTTTATTGCGTCTCATTATTTATTTCAAGTTTTATTCATCTCTTGTCAGTGAGCGTCCGTGGCAAGTAGCCACCTGCGACTTATAGGGGCCGTACCCCAGGAGTAAGCAAGGGTTCATACATCTGATGGTAGTCCTCGATCATTTTTCCGAATGGGTGGAGTTGTTTCCGCTGCGGAAAGTGACAGCGCGAGCGGTGCTAGAGAGGCTACAGGAAGTGTTTTGTCGGTTTGGCTTTCCGAAAATATTGATCACGGACAACGCGTCACCGCTCGGGTGTTTGGTGATACAGGCCGTTCCCTAGGGATCGCTGCGCCACTTCGCCCTACCATCCCCAGCCCAATTTGACGGAGCGAACCAATCGTACGCTCAAACCGATGTCGGCGGCCTTTGCCGAAAGTCAAAAGGATTGGGCAGGCCATTTGAGTGAACTCGCGTTTGCAATCCGAACCTCCGAGAGTCACTCCACTGTTTTCTCTCCTGCCTTCCTTAATTACGGAAGAGAGCTGGCAAATCCGGTGACCAGTGTCATGCAATGCCACCTCGGGGACGAGGAAGAACCGGCAGACTGGTCTGCTTACACTTCAACACATCGGGACAGGCTTTGTCAAGCTCTCACTAGAGCGAGGCAGAGTTTGGCATCGGCCAGGGTCGAGCAAAAGGCCCAGTACGACCGAAAACATCACCACCTTTCATTTAAGGTAGGTGACCTCATTCTGAAGCGCAACCATGCTCTTAACGACGTGAGCAAGGGTTTCTCAACTTCGCTCGCTCCAAAGTGGCTTGGTCCATACCGAGTGGAGAAAGCTTGGACTTCACTCGCGTACTTGCTGAAAGATCCGCTTTCGGGAAAACTTAGCCATGCCCACATCGCAGACCTGAAAGCCTTTGCGTCGAGGTCTGACGAGTCTGCGCCAGCGCCCAGTGGCTCTTCGCGCAAGCAACGGCGCACACCCGGCACGGCAGACCGCATTCGGACCACGCACCGGTATAATCTGAGGAAGCAGTCACCTGAGTGATTTCGCGCCGGACGGCAGGCTTATTTCCGCAACCGAAGGCCCTCATTTTAACTTTCTAGCCTCAGTTAGCTAACTTCTTTACAGCCAGTGCGTGCAAAGAAGTCTGTTCCGCCCAGTTACTGCTGCTGATTGTCATTTTAGTGCTGTCGTTTACTTGATGCTTTTTTTTCGCATCCACCCAGTCACCTAAGCCAAACATTACGTCACGCTTCCCCTCCGAGCCGTGAACGCGCTCTTGCGTGAGCATCATGAACTCCCGTTACCCCTCTTCCGTGGTGCCATTGTATTTCTCAAGTGTATTCTTGTGTTGTTCTTTTTTTTTTCTTCAGCAGCAGTTGCAGAGCGAGGCTGAGGCTAGCTGTTGCCCATTGAATGACGTCTTTGCATGCATGGGCGATGACCGGCTGCCTTTGCAGACCGGTATATAGAGTGAATTAAGGAGAGGAGGATGTGGAGATCTAAGGCGGGCCCGCGACCATTCCGCTACACGGCCACACCCTTTTGCTTTTACTGCTCTGGTAACAGCGTGTGGCGATAGATGGCACCACGTGCGGGCACGGCACGGATTACGTGCGCGTCGAGGGACCGCTCTTTCCTCCGTGGTCGGCGCCGAGTAAGCACGTGTTTTCCTTCGTCCGCATCCTTTTTGGGAATCCCCGGACTGTAGCCTGCCTGGGGTGGCCTTTGGCACCTCGGCAGGCATGTTTACTTGAGTGCTAGCTTCGGTACCATACGCTAAGCCCACAGCGGTGCCTAGTGCTTGTAGTGGTCGTACCACACCGAGCCGCACTTGCCGTAGGCCCATGCCAAGGAGATTATACTAAACTTTCTGGAGTGACGGAGGGGGTCCGCGGCTGACGCCACGCGCCGCCATATTGCTCAGGGCAGAAAGCGGTCGAACGCATTGTAACGCGTGCATGTGCGTGCGGCCTCTCCGTTGTTTTTCTTGAGTGCGGTGCCTCTAATCGAATGAGGCCGCTGTGGCAGACGACTGTGACCTCTTCTGAAGACGATGGTGGGCTCTTGCGCAGCATTTGGCTGCGCAAATCGCGTGAAGCAAACACCGGGGATAACTTTTCACGTGTAAGTAGCGTGCTTTGCTCGCTCGCTTTCCCTCGCATATTTTTGCGATTACGAATGCATTCGCGCGTACAAGCATTTTTCATTTACGTCCGGGTGCCATGGAGACACTGTGAAACATTTTTGTGCTTTGCAGGTTTCCCAAAGACTGCGAATTGCGCAGTGCATGGGAGCGCGCTGTGAGGCGAGAAGGTTGGACTTCGAAGAAGAATGACGTCTTGTGTTCAACGCACTTTGAAGCAGACTGCTTCGATAGAACAGGGCAAACAACGAGACTACGAGCTGGTAGCATCCCTACCAAGTTTGCAGCGTTTCCAGCGCACCTACAAAAGCCAGTGAGTACGCTTCGTGAGCTCTTCGTTTACCAAATGTAGTTATTGTAGCGTTAGCTCCGCATCTCTGGGATTTTCAGTTTCTAATATTTAGTTGCGCATTCGCTCTAAATGCCTAAATTTCTGACGCTGTCGCGTTATTCCTCTTTTTGCGTAGGAGAAGAGAAAACGAGCTTCTCCAAAAAGTCGGGAGATGCCTTCGCCTCAGGAGCCTGTTTTGGATGAAGCTGCCGAAGTCTCCCCCCTGCAAACTTCCCCCCCGAAGGAGTGGTACAAGCAGAAAGTGCATGAATCGGCGAAAGAGGTACAGCAGCTGAAAAAGAAGGTCAAGACGTTGCACCAGAAGAAACGGAGACTTTCAAAACGCATTGATGCTTCTCAGGATTTGATTGAGCAGCTAAAGGAGCAGAACCTTTTGTCGGAAAAAGGGTTGGAGGTTTTCCAAGCGTCATTTTCTCCGGATATCCAGCAGCTTCTCAAGAGAACTCATGAAAAGACGAACAAATACCCCCCAGAATTAAGAGCATTTGCACTGACGCTTCACTATTATTCGCCAAGGGCTTATGATTATGTGCGAGCTAAGTTTAACAATGCTTTGCCAAACCAGCGAACTCTTCGCGAATGGTACAAGGCAGTGAATGGTGATCCTGGCTTCACCTCAAAATCATTCGAGTTTATCAAGAACATAGTGCAAGGAAGAGATGAGCCACTGGTCGCTGCCATAATGGTTGACGACATGTCTATTAAAAAACATGTCCAACTTGTGGGCAACAAAGTTTTCGTATATGTCGACTTGGGCATGGAAATGCCAGATGACAGCCTCCCAGAAGCAACGAATGCCTGTGTTTTCATGCTGGTGGCACTCAATATGAGGCTGAAGGTGCCCCTTGGGTATTTTTTCATTGATTCTCTCTCTGGTTCTGAAAGAGCGCAGCTAACGAAAGAGTGTATCTCGCGCGTGACTTCAGCAGGTGTCATAGCAGCATCACTGACTTTTGATGGAGCGGCCTCGAACTTTTCAATGGCCAGTTTTCTTGGTGCTGATCTCCGCTGTCGTTCTCCGGGATTTAACACCTCATTCCAGTGCTTAGAAGATTGCCCAAGCAAAGTATTTGTGATTCTAGATGCCTGCCACATGATCAAGCTTGTGCGTAACTGCTTGGGATCAGTAAACCACCTCACTGATATTCAAGGGCGCAAAGTGAAGTGGTCATACATTGAAGCTCTTGAGGCCTTGCAACAAAAAGAGGGCTTGCACCTTGGAAACAAGCTGACGAAAGTTCATCTGGAGTGGGCAAAGCAAAAAAAGAAGGTTCGACTGGCTGTGCAGACCCTTAGCTCATCTGTTGCTGATGCACTGGACTTCCGCGAGTATAAACTGAAGCTTCCCCAGTTTCAAGGTGCCCACGCAACAGCGGAGTTCATTCGAATCTTTGATCGCTTCTTCGATATTCTGAACTCGAGGAACCCTCTGGCGCGATCATTCAAAGCCCCACTGCGGCAGCAGAATGCAGCTTCTTGGAAATCGTTCTTCCATGAAGCCGAGGAGTATATTAGGGGGCTGAAGGATGCAAGTGGGCGACCAGTGATAGATGGACTGAAAAAAACTGGGTTTGTTGGCCTCATCATTTGCATACTGCCCTTTTCGATGCCCTTGTGGCCACGAAAATTTTGAAGTATCTGTTGACGCACAAGATGTCGCAAGACCATTTGGAAACGTTTTTTGGTTGTGTGAGGGGAAAGGGGGGATACAACAACAACCCCACAGCCTGCCAGTTCAGAGCCGCCTATAAGCGCCTCCTCTTCCACACAGAGGTAACATCGTCTGACGCTGGGAACTGCTGCCGAGATGTGGTGTCTATCCTGAACATGTCCAGTGCTGTCAGCCTTGCCGAGTCACCAACAGCAGTTACGTCACACAAGAGGTCGTCGCTTCTGGAGCCTGTGGATGATGAACATGAATACACTCATCGTGTGGATCTCCCCCAGAGCCTTTCAGCGGTGACGAGTGCTGTTGTGCCGTATATAGCGGGATTTGTGGCTCGCAAGGTGCGGTCTGTCACGAATTGTGAGGAGTGCTGTGCTGCGCTGGAATCAAGCGAAGAACCAGGCCTTGTCAGAGCAAAAAACAGAGGTGGACTTGTCGCACCATCCAAGGACGTCTTAGAGATCTGCAGTATTGCAGAAAAGGGACTGCGAGTACAACAGCATGAATGCAAGAATTTGAAATCCCTTAATACTAGCTCAGATAGCCTTTTGGTACATGTG